>NW_026781432.1:0-320000 GCF_030144855.1 Hypanus sabinus | reverse complement strand
GGACAATGGTTCACAACAACTACCATTGGATTCCAGAAATGGTAGCAAAAAGATGACGCCATCTCAGTTACATTACCGACGTGGCAGATTTTGTCAATCTCTAAGATCGAATGAGCAGACCCACAACATTTAATCCTATCAGACCAATTGCTTAAACTGCAGCAGCTCCCTTGCAGTAAATGGGACACCTTTTCAAATGCCAACATCTCATCCCAGTTTCTGAGATTGCTGGATTTTTTTTAAATTTTCAGATCATATACAAATTCACTTTAGACACCGGAATGGGTGAATGAACCGGTTACCAATGCTGTAGTCGTGTATGCATGGTATTCAAGTATTCATATAATTAGGCACCAATTCCTGGCCTAAATATGGACAGAACAGTGGAGTGATTTCGGCCTAAGACATGTGAGTCTGCTCTTTATCACATTTTCTTGCATGGGTCTAAGTCTACTCGTGAAAATGAACACAATGGACGTCACTGGGTGTTTGTGACTGTCCCAGTACCTCTACAAAGGAAGATATTTACGTTTGTAACATATCAGTGGATTCGGCATACTGGACTCCCAGTGAATATTACCCAACTTCAGTCATACGCTGGCAGGCACGCCCTTAAATAAGGGACTTCATCCTAAACTTTAACAGTTTATTTATTTCCATAGATGCTGCCTAATCTGCTGTGTTCGTCTGGCATTTTCTCTGTGCTGCTTACATTTCAAGCATCTCCAGCATTCCTTGTGTTTTTCATTTGCTACTCCACTGCAAACTAATTTCGAGGCATGCCTACACTGAAAAAAAGATTAAATCTTCTTAAATATTAAAATAAACACATTTTGTCTGTTCCATACTCTAACCTCTTTTCTGTTCTCACAGTTATCACTTGCTAGTTGGCCCCTTCCTCCTTCGCTTTCTCCTAACGTCCGTTCTCTTCGCGGATTAGAATCCTCCCTCTGCAGAACGTTACCATTCCCAGCCACCAGGCTTCACCTATCAGCTTCTTGCAGAGATCACATTGCTGGCAGTGACACCAATGCGTACACACTCATGGAACTCGTGAGGATAGGAGTCCCATGGGAAGACAAGCCAGAACAAGGCAGAGTCAGATCTTAAAACAGAACTTGCAAAAGCACCTTCAATTGAGACCCAGGCCTTTCCGAGTCATTCTCTTTCGAGGTCGCTGCCGCCAGTAAAACAGTGTCAGCTCTGTAACTCCAAATATGACCGACTGACGCCAGTGACATTTGCAGATCGAATGTTTACCCCGACGAAACGAGATATCTAACATCCCAAGGTCATTATCGATTATTTGGATAGTTAAACATTTTATTGATATTCTGGCTTGTAATCCAAAGATTATTTACCTGAGCACACTCCATTTCATCTGGATGATAGTAAGAAAGAGGCAACTCTCAGTCAAACTCCACAAGTCAGTTTGAAATTCTTATTACAGTGCTGTAAAGTCGTAGTTGAAAGAGTTAACAGTGCTATCACGCTCGTTGAGAATTGAACTTATCGCGATGAAACTCATGAGTCTCTGGCGGCAGTAGTTCAACAAAGGAAAGGACCATTCATTCTCATCTTAAATTAAAATCAAGAGAGGGCAATGGGGTCATGTGAATGCAAAGTTCGTATTTTTGGATATTTATTGACGGATAGCGATTAGTTCAGGACGAAGAGTGGTTTGTAGGATCTGTTATATAGATCTGGATGGGGTATGACTACAGATAGAAAGTGTTACGAGCAATCTGCCTAAATAATGTGTGCACAAGTGCCAGAACGTGCTTTAACGGCTTTTATTGCCAGCAACCCAGACGAAAATCCTTCAGGGACGGTATTACACACAATTTGTGTGTCTGTGATGGTTTGGCTGAATAATTCCCATTATGGGAAGCCAGATCTTACGTTTTAGCCGAGGGTAAAACTTTACCAACAGCACCCCCTGCATGCGGTATGTATTTGAAACACATCTGGAGTAAAAAGAAAGTGAGCGCTCACAGAAAAAAAAGCAATAACAACCCTGGGTGAGAAAAGGAAGATGGATGAGTTGGCCTGAATAAGAACAAAGTGTGGGGTGAGGGGTTGGGGTTTGGTTGGTGTGACAAATGGAATCCACAGCGATGTCAGAGAAACCAAGATAATTTGTACTAATGGGCTTTATCAAGTTAAACAGCAGAGTCAGGAATTCACAAAGGCGGAGAGAGGGACGAATTATGAGGAATATGGGAAATGTTCGGGAATACAGATACAGAAAAGGATTGTAATTAATAATTGTCATTGTGTGGTTCCAGATGGTGGAATGAAACATATGATATATTCGTAATTTTGTGCATCAAAAATGAGAAAGAACGAGGGAACAGGTGATTAATCTGCCTTGGTGCCCCTGATTGCGAGCAGATGAAATATTACTGTCGGAATTGTTTGCTCTGTGCCAAGTGCGATAAATCGGCTGCAAAACTCAGTTTGAAAACGCAGGTGCTCTGTGGAAGGAAAATGTTTCAACTTGCAGATCGACTGTGCATGAATGTTTGCTTCCATCCCCTACTGTACTGGAATATTTCCTATTGATAGAGCATACTTCCACCGAGTATTCAGAGTTTTTTGGCACTGAGAATAACATCGCTACAGTTGCAGCCAACAATTTGCAAGAGAGACGTTATAACCTTTAGAATTTCAAAATTGGCCAATTTTCAGATCATCGCCTGCACCTGACTGCAAAGTTTTTGTAAAGTAAGAAGCACTGGTTCTGCATTCCTTCTGAACCCCAAAGCAGGGGAATGGCTGCAAACATGAACGGAACATTGAAGAAATGCTAGTTAAAGTGGCTGAACAGCAGTGGATCACACCGGCTACTGTCTCACCTTAAATCCTTCTGCTAAAGCGGACCAACAAAGTCCCTTCTACGAGATTGATCATTTTTAGGTTGATTACCGTGAGTGAAATGGGAGAGTTAGACTTCCTGATTGGCCGTATTTATTAGAGCCTGAGAACGATGCTATTGTAAAAGAGGAAGCGTACAGGAATTCATTCGTACTGTTAAAGAATCTTATGTGTATCGCCGCCCATAGCATCAGACCGAGAAAACTGCAGAACTAAGTGTGTTCATCGTGCGAAAAGGACGTAAGAGTTTGAAAATGGTACAAAAATAAGGTTCTGATCTCAGGACTTAAGCCATGTCTGTCAATATCTTCGAGATCTGTAGGACCATATGGTGTCATTTACAGAGCCAGTCCGTCAGCCTATCCAATCCAGATTGTTCATAATAGGTTCGGATGGTGTAATAGAGACCAAACTGAAACGCTTCAGAGTACGTTAATGTCTTCTCGTAACTGTGGTCCAAAAGCAACTGATGCTCTGGATGGAGATGATGAAGTTCAGGTATTTTTAAAGAAATTGAGGATGATGAGAAGGAAGGAACATTCTAGTGGTTTGACCAAGCTCCCACAGGTTTCATCTGGAAGCTTAGGATAGTTCACCTCGTATTCAGAATCAGAAGGTGACAGTTATGCAAAGCAGTTATTGTAATTGCCCCAGCCAAGTCAGACACAACGAGAGAGAGAAAAACAAATGAAACCACGAGATCTCGTAGGACTAAGCAGGACGGGCAAGTGCTGAATTTAAGGAAGTATCAGATAAGCGTTGGAATATTCCGACTGAGTGCACTTTACCCATTGTAGAGTCGACAAATACTGATGACGCAACGATTACAATGCCAACTGTCCCTTGTTCTTTGTTGTGTAATGTGTTTTAGATGTATTCAATGTGAGTAGGACTGGTACTAGTAGTCTTACTCTATCCTGGTACCGGGACAGAGACATCTGTAAACTATTACAGTTGACTGAACTCCGATTCCCAGCTGGCGTGGAATAAGCCTTCAGGCTGTGCCAAAATTTGTAAATTGTACAGAGTATCCAATCTAATTTTAATCTCGAGAGATTGGAAAGGGGGACGCACGGCTAGTTTTACTGTAGTGATTGAGATACACTGCTGTGGATTCCGCGGAAAATACTCTAAATATGGCGGAGGAAGACACGCTGATTTTTTAAAATATAAAATGTGGAAATAATTGTAGATCGAGATTGTGAAAATCTGGGAGGTGTTTGCCTCTAAGGTAAGTAAAAAGGGAATGCATTGCAGTATTGTAAATATTTCATATTTTCCAAGCCTTGGGAAGCAGGAAAACCGAATAAATCACAGGTAATCGTGAATCCACGAATCAGAAATGGAGGGTGTCAGCAACATTAAACTAATTGCGCCCAGAGGTTAGATAACCAATCTGTTTGTCACCTATGCACTGACAGACCAACAACAGCAAACACAATTGCGGAGGAGCGATAGATTGCAATGTTGGAACAGAAACAAAAATGTTATACATCGGAATTCCAACAGAACATCGGCAGCCCGAGACAAATCAGTTTAGATACTCAAGGACCACGCGATAAACGTTAGTTGGAAGTCGGCTTTAAATTGTCAAAGTACGTGAAAAACTCGTGCCATTCAGAATAAACTGCTTTCAACAAATTCTGTCTCTTGCGAACTGACAGCAACCAGGCAGGAGTATGGAACATTGGATGGCACGAGTTATCGAGTTAGAAGCCTGGAAAAAAAAACATGGAGATCCGAAGGTCTGTTACAGGCAGTTGGAATGATGGGAAACACTGAAGACGAAAACTGAAGGGAGATGTGTCTGCCTTCTCAAGATAGAAATATGATTTGCATAATGGATGATGAGATCTTTACCTTTGACTATTAAAGGTAAATCATAAGTGTATTTTGAAATGTTTAGTTGAGAGGAGACAAGCCCTCTATGTAATCTAACATCTATGTGATCTTTTATGCATGGGGCCATCGCGGGTGGGCACAGTCTTCAGTGTGAATATTTTTTTCTTGTATTTTAACGATCGGGAAATAAATCAAGATTCATACAGTACCAATCCAGAGTGAATTAATAATGGTATGGTGTTTGATATCTTAAAATACAGATCACAAAATCTCCAGAGTTTGCCCTGGCGCACGCAGTGCAGATATCAATCCAGTCAAAGCCGTAGTCACGACAGTATGCATAAAGGCTGGAGACGTGGCGAGGTTGCAGTTTCCTTGTGCATGTGGAAATAAAGTAGTTTAAGTGACGTTGATTTTAAGTGGCTTGAAGATCTCAGGAACAGCTGATTCCTGGGAGTTTCACTCAAAACAGTTTCCAGGTACGAAAAACCTACGAGCAAAAACCCAGACAGTGGCAGTTCTGTAGGCAAAAATCTCTTATTGATGAGAGAGATCAAAAGCGAATGGCCAGACTGATTGAAGTGGACAGGAAGGAAATGTTAACTGAAATAACGATGTGTTGCAATAGAGTTGGGAAGGAGAGCATCTCTGAATATATAACACACCTAAACTTAAAGAGGGTGTGGTGGAACAGAAGAACAATGAACGTATAATATACTCAGTTGTCACTTCACCGGCGACGTCGGGTGCCTTATAAGTTGGCCATACTGAGTGTATCTCAATGACTCGGAGTAAAATGTGGACACACGCAAGTTTGGAAATGATAGAAAACATGCTGGAGTTCTGGATTGCAAAGAAAAATTTCCATTGAATCAGAATCAGAATCTGTCCATTTCGGAGTCGGATGTCAGAAGTGAAGAAGCTGTTCCTGAATCTCGGAGGATGTCGCTTCCTACCTGATTGTAACAGTGGGAAAACGGCATGCACAGGGCTCGGGAGGTCTTTAATAACGGATGCTGTTTTTCTGAGCCACCGATCCTTGAAGATGTCCTAGTTATTATGTACGGTAGTATCCAAGCTGGAATTAACTATGCTTACAACCCACTTCAGTTTCTCTCGATCCTGCGTCGTTTCAACCACCCTGGCGCCTGCCATACCAGACAGCACTGCTGACGGACACTAATCTGCATGCAACCCCAGTCTAAGAGCAGCAAAGTATTCGACACAACAACCTGAAATCTGCACATTCCCAAACCTGCGTGCACCCCAGATTTGGGATTTATCCCTAAATCTTTGCACATTTCTAAATTACGGTGCAGCCCAAATTGGCCGACACTTTCTTAACTGTATGCGCATCCCCACTTCCGTGTGCACCAATTTCATGATTATCCCCCAAGTCTGTGCGCACCTCCAAACCCGGAAGCAAGCCCCACATCAGCGTGAACACCGCATCCACAGACAGCTGAAAGCATGTGCTCCCCTGAATCGACATGAAACCACACATTCGCCTCCTCAAACACTTCCCCATTGACATTAGGTTATTCTTGATCAAGAATCATTTCGGAGTGCTCACAAAATAGCTTCTTCAATGAAACAGCCTCGAGCTCTGTCATACCTCCAAATCTGCAGCTACCGCAAATATGTCTGAAATACACAGACACCTCGAATCTGCATGCACACCGAAATTCGTGTATAACCCTAAATATGCCGAGATACCCGAATCTGTGCTTATCTACTATTCTGCTTATGCCCCCATATTCCAGAGCACACCCTTAAAACTGCGCGCATCCTAAATCCGTGTGCACCTCTAAAAGCGTGTACAGAGAAATATGCGAACATCAGAAGGGCGCACACAAAAATCGAAGTGCAACACCTACCCACTGACACCCCCAGAGGCACAGCAGATTATCTCCGAGCAAGACTTATTTTAAGCTTTTCACAAAATGGCTACTATCCGCCATAAAATAACCGTCGAAAGTTCAATGAACATTCGTTTTGAAAATATCGGTAAATGAAACAACCTGCAGATAGGTCTCATTCCGCAGACGCCACAGATCTCCGAGAACCCAGAAATCCGTGAACATCTGAATATTGGCCTAAACAGCCTTAACGAGCATCCCAACGAGGGTGTGTACCTCTATAATGGCGGTCAGATGAATAAAACGTTCAGATGCTCAACCAAATATGCTGACACTGTCCTAATTCTGCGCAAATCCCAAATCGGCGCGCACCCCATTCACGTTGACACTCCCCAAATGCATAAAGGAAATATTATGAAAGTATCTGGAAATGAAACAAAATTCTAATACGTAAAAACCCCAAATCCACAGACAGCAAAAATCTGTGAGTACCCTGAATTCGTAAACATCCCCATGTTGGCACGTCCAAACCCCTAAATCAGTGTGCTACCCATATTTGCCGGTACTGTCCGAAATCCGCGCAATCTGCAAATCAGCCCATACCCCAAACACGCTGGCACTCCCGGAATGCATAATGGATTATCTCAGAGCTGGAATCATTTCAAACTGTTCAGAATAGGGTTGCCTCGGCATTAAAGATACTCACGTGCCACAAACCAGTTTGTAGATCAGTAGACACATCCGGATTTGATCGTCATCTCCAATTCCTGTGCACCCTCATCCTCAGCAGCAGGCACGTATCTCTAAAATCCGTGTGAAACCCAAAATCTGCGCACATCCCCAAGAAAAATCGCACCCCACAATGTATGCGCACCCTAATCCGTATATTTGATGACCCAGACGAAGAATCGTTTCAAACACCGAATGGCTGCCTTGACAGTAAAAGCCGCACGCAACCCAAAGGTCGTGAGTACATCACCAAATCCACCAACACGCACAGATCACCGGAAATCCTCATGAACTCCCAGATCCACCCACAGAAACGTGGCGACTGTATATTCGCTGACACACCGTTACATATGCTATCCTCAAATACGCACACACTCTGCAACCCATTTTCGCTGACACGCCTAATTTCTGCTCAATCACCAATACAGCGAGCACCCTAAACCCGCTGACACACCCACTTGCCCATGAGATTTTTCCGAGCAAGATACATTTGAAACAGTTGAGAAATTGGCAGCGTCGACATTAATAATCCGCACTCAGCACATTCGGGTGCAAATCGTAATCCGCCAATACACCTAAATCTCTGTTTATCCCCAAATATGTGTGCACGGTCATGATGGAGACTAAATTTCGAGTGATGTCTACGCTTCTTCCCTAAATCTCACCGGCGGTTCTCTTCTCGCATCCCTTCAAACTTGCAGCAATTTCTAAAAAAGCACAGCGCAGTATCTTTAAAGGTGAATTTAACTTGAATTTGAAGTGAATTTGATAATACAACTAGTCCGTAAAGTTACCCAGCGATCCGGATTATCGGAATTTACATTAGCATAGGTTTTGCATTGATAGATTAAAATTGCCCACCATGAATCCATAAAACCTGTGCACATCAGCAAATCAGTCCGCACTCCAAACACGCTGACACACCACATACATATTAGATTATTCCAAAGCAGAACTTATGTCCAACTTTTTGGAAATTGTCTTTGTAGACATTTGAAATTCGCACGGACTCCAAAATGCGATTACAACTGTTGACAGAGAGCCCCCGGAATATGCAAACATCACAAAACCTAATTATGCCTCCCTAATTGACTACAGACGTAATTGACTGTTCGTATCCCCAAATCAGTGTGCATATTTGCCACCCTCCCCTAAATCTACGCACTCCTGAAATAAGTGTTCTCCCTAACTTTAAATCCGTGCGCATCCCCAGATACACGATCACACCATAAAGGTGTGCACCCCTTATTCTCCGACTCTCCAATTCAGTGCGCACCCAAAAACAGCTTTGCTTAATGCACTTATCCTTTCAATAATTCAGAAAATGGATGTCTCCACCTTAGAATTGGCACACAGGTCAAAATACGTGCAACTTCCGATCCGCCGAGACGCCCAAATCTATCTCACCCAAAATCCGTGTTTACGCCCACTTGTATGCATTCCCAAATCCATGTACACCTCAAATAGGTGCACCAACTCAAAAGGAGCGCACCCTAAAATCCATGCGAGTATCAAACCCGCAGAGAAACCCACTTGCACATTAGATTATCCCAGGAATCGTTTAAAATAGTTCGCGACAAATTTGAAATTAAATTTATTATTCTCAAGATCTAAATGAAATAACTGTGGGATTCGGCACACCTCCAAACCCGCAGTCACACCAAATACGTGAGATATCCATCTGCATCTCCAAATGCAAATGCATCCCCATATCTTTAGAGAACTTCGAAAGCGTGGACAGCACATACATGCAAATTAGATTATCTCAAACTTTCACAAATGACAAAATCTGTGTACAACGAGCACCAACAATGAAAGTGGAGTGCGCACAGTGTGCGCCGTGATTTCTTGATGTGCACCAATTCAAGGATGCACATGGTGTGCGCTGATTTGGGTTGCCTTTTTCGATCAAGGGCTTATTTGGAGATGCGTGAGTTGACGGATGGTGAGTTTGTGTGATTAATTAATGTTGAGGCTGCCATTTTCTCAATTGTTTTTAATGATAGTTGCGCCGGGAAAGTCTGATGTACATGTGGCGGAGTCCGCTGGTTCATGGTGCGCTCTGAATTGGCGATTGCACAACGTTAGTTTTTGTCGTCGCATATGGGTTGCGCACGGTCTTGATAAGGATCTGGGGTTGTGCATGGATTTAGGAGCGTTCTCTAATAAAGGGTTGCAAACTGATTTGGTATTGTGCACTAATGGAGGGGTGTGTTCTGATACACGGGTGCGCACCTCCTTGTGAATAGCAGATTTAGGGTAGTTTGCGAATATGTGAGTTTTTCTTGGTCCATATCGATTTGGTGACGTCCGTATTGGTTTTTACTGGTAAGACCGCCATTTTGCGTTTGCAATCTATTAAGCGTTGGGCGTTGTCAGCAGATTTGGGGGTACAGACCGATTTTAGTGATTTTTGTTAGAATGCACACGGATTTGGGTTGACACGCCGATCTCTAAAAAGGATGTTTGTGCACATGTGGCTTTCTAACCTCAAGTCGGTCATTGCAAAATTGTTTGAAAAGATTGCTGGTCTGGAATAATCCATTATGCATCTGGGGTGTCACCGACATCGGGATTGCGCAGATTTATGTCTGCTTCGGCATATATGGGTGGCAACTGATTTGAGATGCGACCAGATTCAGTGAAAACCGTCAATATACTGATTTCGAGATGTTCTGGTCTTTACTGATTTCCGTATTCTCAGAGATCTGAGGTGTCTGCGGATTTGGAGTGTGGCTTATCTGAAGTTTGTTTCATCTACAGTTACTTTCGACGATATTCATGCTGGAGGCAGTTATCCCGTGAACTGTTTCAAATGATTCTTGCTCTGACATACTCTGTTGCGCCTAAAGGGGTATCAGCGCGTTTTGAGTACGCTTTGATTTGTCGTTGCGCACTTGGAAAGTGCACAGACTTGTGAAACACATGTATCTGGGGGTGCACACGGTTTAATGCATGAACACAGATTCGAGTGATGCTGCGGATTTGGGGTCGAACACGAACTTGGTTGTTCATACGGATCTGGTTTGTCGCTGGATGTTTAATGATACTTTGTTAAGAAATGCACTTGCAAGTTAATACTTTATTCTTATTGATTGGTTAAGTACGATTTTGTGAACTGGTTGAAATTATTCCTGCTCAAGGATATTCTTATGTGCATGTGGCATTGCCAGTGAGTTGCGGACGCACACTGATTTCGGGTGAGGGTGAGACAAATCTCATTTATAGAAACCGGATAGTAAAATGCAATTTGAACCTTGGCCTTTGTTCCAGGTATTATTAACATCTGAGCCAGCTACTTTGTGAAACTGTTGGAGATGTTACTTCCTCCAGAATAATATAATGTGCATGTGAGTGTTTTATTGGATTTGGGGGTGAATACAGATTTAGTGGTGTGCACAGCTTTAGGAGAGTTTCGGCGAGTACGTGTGCACAGTGATTATATGGGTGTGTGGGTGGATTTGGGACCACATACGTATTTGGTGGTGCTTTCTGTTTGAGAGGTTGCACTGGTTTAGGGATGTATCAGCCAATATGGTTGCACAGCGTTTAGACGGCCGTATGGATTTGGGGTTCACACGGATTTTGGGGAGCCTGAGGATTGGGGATGAGGACAGTTTGGCGCATATGGGTGCACATGAATTTGTTGCTGTCGGTCGATTTGGGGTTGTGGCGAATTTCGAAGTCTTTTCATTTCTAGTGCCTTTAATAATAGCTGTACCTTAAACTGTGTACTATGTTCTCGCGATTTCTTCAAGGTGAATGCTGCCATGTTAAAGTGACTCTTCCTTTGGGAAAATCAACATGTTTCAGCAGTTTCGGTTGTGTACAGGATTTAAGGGTGCTCCCGGATTTGGGGGTGACTTTGGATTTGAAGTCCTGACAAATCTCAAGGTTGTTTCAGTGTTAGGTACTTTATTAATAAATATACTTTCTGTTTTGAACTCGGATAGTACTGTGATTTTTAAGTTGGAGGTTGGTACTTTGTGAACTATTTAAAATTGTTAGTCCTCTCGGATAATCTTATTTGTAAACAGGAGATGTTGACGGGTTCGGAGTGCGCACCCATTCGGGTGTGCATACGGATTTGGGAGTGCGCGTGGATTTTTGGATGTCAAGGGAATTGGATTAATGCGAAAATTCAATTTGTTTCATTTACAGTTACTAGGATAAAACTGCACTTTAACGTCGAGCTTTGTTCTTGTTATTTTTAATGTGGATGAAACTCTCTCGTGAAATGTTTGAAATGTTTGTTGCTCTGGGATGAACAGCCGTCCAATTGTACATGTAGGGGCTCACTCGGATTTGGGGGTTCTCAGAGATCTTGACATGAGTTTGGGTACACACGGATCTGGGTGTGTCGGTGGATTGGGGTGTGCGACGAATCACAAGATTGTTTCATTTATAGATACTTTAAAATCGAACTTGGAACTTTGTTAAGGATTTAAGGATAGGTATGTCAAATGCATTTGCACATATTTCATGGTTTGTTTGAATATATTGGTGCACTTGGATCGGGGATGCGCACAGATTTGTGAGCCTCGGCGGGTTTAAGGATGCACACGGATTTCGGGGTGTCGGTCTATCCTATGAGCTCACATAGGAATTATGGAGCGGTATTCTTAGATCCCTCTGCTGTCCCGCTTTCCTCAATTCCCTACCATTTATTATAAGTCTACCCAGGTAGATCCGGACGAAGTGCAACAGATTACAATAGATCCCATCTGGATGGAATGTCACATTGTATTCCAACAGCAAAATGTTCAGGCCGTTTTTACAGCTGCTTCACTGATGCTGAAAGTTTTCATAAACTGCTCCGCTGTCCACTCACGCTCTAAATCCAGATGTCATCTGCAAATCCAGTTTACCATTTTACAATTGACTTATATATCCTGTTCCTTAGAATGTGTTTCAATAAGTTTTGGGGTGCACACAGATTCGGGGATGTCGCTGGATTTGAGGTGCATACTAATTTGATTTGCGGACAGTGGGCAGATATTGGGGGTGTATGCATATTTTGTCATTTCGTGAAATGTTTTTGGGATAATGTAGTTTCCAAGTCGGTGTATCCACGGGTTTCAAGTTATACGGTGACATAAGAGTGCACACGGATTTGGTGGTGCGTACGGATCTCAGGTGTTCTCACTGATTTGGCGTGTCTGCGGATTCGAAGGTGTGGCGAATTTCAAAGTTGTTCCATTGATAGATACAGTAACAATAAACATAATTTGAACTTCGACATCTGTCCTTGAATTTCATTTTTTCTTCTTTAGGCAGCCATTATGTCACAATTTGAAATGATTCTTCGTCGGAGATAATCGAATATGCATTTGGGTTTCTCAGTGGGTTCATACACACACACACACACACACACACACACACACACCCACACACACACACACACACACACACACACACACACACACACACACACACACACACACACGGTTTGGGGTGCACTCTTATTTGAGGATGGGCATATATTTTGAGATGCAAACGGATTTGGGAATGTGTGCAGATATAGGTGGACGTTGTCGAAGATGGAGATGCACATGGATTTCGGATTAATCACAGGGTTGGTTGTGTCAGAGGATATCAACTTGATCACGAATTTTTGGTTATGTACCGATTTTAAAGTCCAGTCAGCTACGTTCTGAACTGTTTGAAATGTCTCCTGCTCTGGGAATATCTGGTGAGAACGTGAGAGGTGTCAGCACGTTTGGGGTGCATACTGAATTGGACATTGCACAGATCCAATGGTATCTTCTCGAATATGTAGATACAAATCTGTCTGGCGATTGAGCAGATTTAGGGATGTGTTCTCGAGTATCGGACGCACACGGATTTGGGATTAACACTTTAAAATGTTTCTGAATCAGAGATAACCGAACGTGCATATGCGGTTGTCAGCAGGTTGAGTGCACATGGAATTTTGGGGTTGCGCACGCATTCTGGGTTACGTGCGGATTTTTAATGTCGAGGCCCATCTTCTTACCCTGTTCTGTTGCGGCGGGACTTCGGCCTTAAACTACTGGAGGAAGTGCGGAAAGGACAGATGCAGTTTTCTCCCGTTAGTTATCAGTCTACAGTGCCAAGTGCTCCTGTCATGTTTTTTTTTTCACCCTGCAACCTTATCCTTCAATCTCTTTGAATTATGGAGGACAGCAGGTGTACAAATGTCTCTCTCCAGCTCTCTCTATTTTGATCATCATGATGAAGTACGTACATTTTTTTAATGTTTCCTAATTATACAAGCGATTTTTTTATGGTTTATCACTAAGCAGCAGTGAACCAGCTGATTGGCCTTGCAGAGTTCTCTTTCGGAACTAGTTAACTTGAGCAGCCTTTCTGATCGTGTGTTCACGATCACTCTTAATAAAAAAGGCAGTCATATTTTGAACAGTTTGAAATGATAACCTCATGATCAAGTGGATGTGTCAGCGGGTTTGGGTGCACACTCAATTAGGAATTGTGCAGATTTAGGGCAGCATCGGCGAATATGGAGGTGCCTGCTGCTTTGGTGTGCTCATGGATTTGGAGATGCGCACATGTAGGGGTGCCTTCTCAAATATATGGGTGCGCACTGATTTGGGAAATCCACAGATTCAGGGGTTTGGAGGCAAATACAGGTCTGCAAACTCTATTATGGAGTTTACATGGATTTGCGGAGTCGCTCAGATTTAAAAGTGTTTACCTGAGTGTTGGGCACGGATTTGGTGATGTGCGCGGATTTAGAAGTGTGTTGTCCAATTTGACAGTGCACACAAATTTGCGACATGGATTAGAGTTCTGTCTGTCGTCCTATCTGCAGTTGAAATCGCATTTCGGTGTGCGAGGGAATGTTTAATGTCGAAACAGACATTTTCTGAACTGTTTAAAATCAATCCTTCTCTGGAATAATCTATTTTGTATGTGGGATGTCAACGTCTGTGGGTACGCACTGATTAGGTGAGGTGCACAGACTTGGGATGCGTTTTGGGTGTGTTGGCGGATCAAGATTTGCAGACGAATAAATTTTGGTTTTGATGTGGATTTATAATGACTAGGCTACCGTTTTGTGAACTGGTTGAAATGGACTTTGCATTGGGATAATATAATATATGTGGTGTGTCAGCGTGTTTGGAGAGTTCACTGATCTGCTGAAATGCGCAGATTTCGGAGTTTTTCAAAGATGGGCGTGCACATATATTTGGAATACGTATAGATTTGGCTGCGTTTGGCGGATCAAGGATTACGCACGAATCCTTGGGGAGGTCATGAAACCGGGGATGCGCACGGATTTAGGTGAGTTCTCGAAAATGGGATTGCACACGCATTTGCACACGTGTGCTGATTCAGGGTGTGTACTCCAATATGGGGTTTTGGATCTATTTGGGGATTGAACAGATTTAGAGGTGTGTCGACGAATATGGGAGTGGCAAAGTTATTGTGGGTGTACATGATGGTTCAGATGGATCTGGCTGTGTCGGACCTTGGGATGCGTGCGGATAATTTAACGCTCAGGTCGCCATTTTGTGTTTGGAGTGAATCTTCGTCTGGATAATTTTATATGCATATGGGAATATGCGCAGATCTGGGGGTGCACGTGGATTTCAGTGATGCGCGCATTTTGAAGTGGGAATTTTAAATATGGGAGTGCACACGAATTTGGGTGACAGCCAGATCTGGGTATGTAGGACGATTTGCAAAAGAATTTTAGGGGGCGTGAGAGCTTTTATTGTCGGGACAACCATTTTCTGCTCTGAACCATATCTCTGTAATAGGTGGCTCACTACTTTACGTATTAATTCAGGTTCGAAGTACGTCTGTCTTAAGTGTTACACACCTTTTGTGACATAAACTGACCCCGGCCTCGGAGCCACCGGGATAATTAACTGTGTCCAGTCTGATCTTCAGTTTGGCGTTCCTTGACCTCGTCTCTGCCTTTTATTCAATGCTACTTGCTCACCTGTGGTTCTAGTTCCTACTCCATCGCCACCCCCCAACAGCAGGCATGCGCATACCACATGTTAATGCCAGGGTCGCTGCATTAAACTCCCCAGTTAGAATACTAATTCTTTTTCAGTACATATGTCAAACCCGTGCTCCTTACACCAGTCATACCAAATGCTGGAAGAAAGTCCAATAATGTGTGTATACGATTACCTCCTGCACAAATCGTTAGACACACATTTACCTGGACTTCCTTAACATCTCTTCCCTCATCAGGTCACTAATTCGGAGTTGCTAGCTCTTCAGCCATGAGCCTTCGGAACCACTAAATTAACTTATTTGGAAATGTTGGGGGATCTATAGGCTTGCATAGCACGACTCTCCTGTTCCTCCACACTGCGACCAAATCTACCATATGTACTCTGTTATCCAGTTTAAAATTTTATTGTGTATGAACTACTTATTGTGATGAAATTCTACGTTGTCCACACTATCACATAGTTGTCATTGATTCATTTAGAGATGAAGCGAAGGATAATGAACCACGGAACACAATAACCTCAATTTTACACCTGCCTAATCGCTAAGTTGTTTTCTGTTTTTTTTTTTTTTCGTTTACCTTGTGAGAATACCCACAAATATTATGGAAAGGATGTACAAATTCCTTCCGGAAAAAAAAACACAGGAATGAACTCCGATTTCCATCGCCCCGAGCTGGAATCGTCTGATTCTCACCGCGATGCTACGTGGAGCCGCAAACTGCGAGTTGCCAACCCACATATCCACTTCTTCTCTCAAGTCTTTTACAAATATCAGAGAAAGCAGGGTTACAGAACAGATCTTTTGGAAACGCCCCATCTACTGCCAGCCCCATACTCACCATGCCTCCCGACTTTCTGGATCGAGCTATTGTGGGGACTCTTGTCAAACGCCTCTCTCAATTCCATACACAGATCATCTATCTCATTAATTTGATTTGTCACTCTCTCAGAAAGTCAGTCAGGTGCGTAAGTTATGACCTTCCCCTCACAAAGCCAGTTGATTGCCTGTGATTCTGCTTCTACAATTATTTGTCAAACCTGTCGTGAAGAATCCCCTTCAAACGTTTAGCCTCCATTGATGGCAGTAGTCACTGTTTTACAATTCCCAGGATTATCCTCACTACTTATTACCCGTCTTAACCAAGCTTATATTAAGAGTTTCTACTTCGGTATTACCCGCTCACGATTTAAAATAATAAACATCATGGACCAACCACTGAAGGACTCAGATTAATTTCTCAATTTACCTTTCTCTGGAGAATGTAAAATCTCAATACAAACTGCCGCAATTCCCAAATTATTTCTAATTATATAAATAATTTATCACTGATCGTGTCTGTTTAGAGAAACCCTCCAATTTCCCAGTTGCGCCAATTCAAAATTAGCAGAACCTTTTTTTCCATTAATTATCAAGTTTCTGTTTCTATCACACTGTCCTTTTCAAACATACTTTCCATGTTCTTTTTCCAAGGTCAGTCCTGCGTTGCTATAGTCGAATATCTCGCTGACAGTGACTAAGAGTAGACCAGTCAGAAGCAGGAGACAATCTGCAGACTCTAGAATTCCAAAGTGCTGGAGGATCTCTGCAGGCCAGGTAGCATCTGTGGTCAAGTGTAAACTGTGGACGTTTAGGGCAGAGACCTTTTATCAGAATTGGATTTATTTTTTTCTCTCTCCAAGTCTGCTGCCTGAGCTGAAGACTTTCACCAGCACTTTGTGCAGGATTAGTTCATATCAGTTCGCATTTCGCTGTGCTGTGTCTTTTGTCCTTGGGTTCACAGCATCGGCTCGTCCACCTAACACCGCTCCTCCACCTAACACTGCTCCTCCACATTCCCTTTGAAAGCTAACATTCTGTTCCTGGAAATTAGTTCAAATCGGAAAACAGAAGGATAAAATACAGGTAAGGGAGAGGAGAAAATTAGTGTGAAGTAAAGGACGGGTAATGATGGGAGCAGGAGTGGTTAATACCGACGGAAGTATACTCCATATCAAGCTGTTTCGTCAGAATCGGGAAGAAGGGTTGACAGGTTCGCTTCAAGGCACACCTTAAGCGGTACGAGGGTGAAATGAAAAGGGGATTTTTACTGGGATGCTGAGTCCAGTGGTGCCGTTGCGATCGACTGTACATATTTGTTGTATAACTGTAAGGCAACACACACAAAATGCTGGAGCAATTGAGCAGATGGATGGTAACTTTCGAAAAGAGTAAACATTCAACTATGCGGGCCGACAACCTTCATGATTTTGTATGTGTTGTTATATATTTCGATCATCGACAGATTTTCTCCTGCTTTGTTTGAAACTCTGTTCATCACATTGTTTCCGTTTACTACAAGTGGGAGTACAGATTAGGAGCGTGAAGACAGCTGAATTGTACTACTGCATAGCATTTATTTCTATGTTTTAATGAGTTTCAAAAGCCGATTAACTGGGTATTTCACCACATTCTTGAGATCCTTACGGAATTTGCTCTGGGTCAGGACGTAAATACACGTGTTGGTGCAGGAACTTAGAATCTGCAGCATTCCTGATGTCTCTTCTATAATGTAAACGGGATTCATGACAGAATAATAAACAAAACTCATTGAAATCCGTTGATAGATACAGTATACCAAACGTGTTCCCCACAACAATATGAAACTACCCGTTATGCTGAAGAGCAAAATGATGGATTTGCGTCGGCTCTCCATCTCCCGGTCCTTGTCATTCTCTCCACTCTTTTGTGCCCGGAGCCTCCTGCGGGCTTGACTGACCTCCAGAATCCGCCTGACAGTCAGAATATTGAAAAACAAAATCAGAAAGAATGGGACAGAAGGGGTTAAAATGCGGTGAAACATCTCAAATACCACCCATGAGGGAGAGTTTCTGTAGCTCGGTGTAAGAACACAATACCAGGGGACACCATCAATTATTATCATAGGCTCGTATACGAAGCCCCAGGGAACACTCTCCAAACAGGCCAGAACACTCACTGTCCCGATAACCACAGCCGCCGTTCTCTCGGTGCAATATTTTGTTTTCAGCTTCTCACAGCAAATAGCCACAAATCGATCGACGGTGAAAGAGACAGTCAGCCAGACCGAAGCATTAGTGCTCGCATGAATCAGCCACCTAGCGATACTGCACACAGGAGTGATGAACAGGAATGATCGGCGAAAGTAAAGCCAAGCAGTACACATCAGGAGCGGAAGCGAGATAACGACCAGGAGATCGGCCGCTGCCATTCCCACCAGGTAGAGAGTTACACATTTGGAGAGACCGCACTTATCCCGGGATAGGATCACAATCGCCACCAAGTTCGCTGAAGAGAGAGCGGAAATAGGAAATTGATTAAAAAACTGATTAAAACCCATTGCCGCAGTTTTCGAGGATCATGTAATATTCCCATTTTATTGTTGCATTCAACGGCAGAAGGGTGAAGAGAGGGTCAAGAGCTGGCTGAGTTTACACAATAAAATAAAGTCAAATAATGTAAATTCGGATTCCTTTCTGATGACCAAAAATATGAAGAGGCATCAGACAGATGAAACTAGGTACCCTCAGAGTCAGTACAGTGTGGAACATTTTTATCGGCTTCATCCGCGTCTGATATCAATGAAATAAATCAATTCGGACGCCGATGGCGGGATTCTTTCATTAAACAATCATCAACTTCCCTGTGACTCCGTGTCAGCAACAGAACAGCCGAAGGGCACAACAGAAACAGGAATTCCCGGAACCACTCATCCAGACAAAATAGAATATGTGGGAAAGCAGTGAAAGTGTATTTTCTGAGCTGTTTTCAGAGAGCTCCCATGACACAACTTTCTCTTACTCTTACTATACAAGCTGCCTGAGGCTTTGTGTTTCCAGCATTTCCCGTGTTTGTTTCCTATTCCAGCATTTACCACCGCGCCGACTTTACAGCAGAACATTGACTGAGGTAGCAGTCACAGCCTAGTCTGATACAGCCTCTCAGATATACTTGACGCTCCCGACTAAATCCATGACAGGGAAGCCGAGAGAATAATCCAACGTCCAGTAGCAGGCACGGTGACACAGTCAGATGTCTGTAGCGGTGTCAGATGTGGATACATTATAATACGTTTTACACTATTTATAGTTATATGGACAGTATAATGCATTTCACAGTGTTGGTAGTTATGAATCTACACGTCGGATTTGTTAATTGATCTGCAACGACGTCATTGTGTTGTCCAGAAACTGCTTCACTTTCTGCAATACAGCTCACTTTTACTGAAAACCCTCAATCTTCCTGCTGCAACAGGGAGCTCCTCAAATTTGCTGAATCGTTACCGCTAATCGATTGTTTGATCATGACACGTACCTCACACAACCGCTCATATACCAAAGCAGACAATCAGTTAGCATCATCTCCGCGGCAGTATAAACACAGTATTTGCAAAAGCAGTGCAGCTGCTTCGAGACCAGAAGCACAGAGACCCGAGCATCACATTATTGAACAGAAACCGCTGGAAGATATCTGCCTGTCCCACTGAGGTCTTCCGATGCTGGCGGATTCGTTGAATTCTTACAGCCGTTTGTTTTTAGATCCAGATATCAGAATCCACAATCGCTGTCTTTGCTTCCATTCCTAGATTGCCGAATGCTAGCACTGGAGATGAGGTTGTGGAAACCACTGACAGAAACAATCACTACATTGGCATTAACTTCAATTCCCACCAACGGCAGCCGATACCGCAGCTTACCGAGAATTCCAAAGGCTGAAATAAAAGGATAGTAAACTTCTCCTATCCTCAAAAGGACTGGATAACCCATGTCCGTGATAACCTGCCAATTGTGTTGCTCCTGAATTCACAGCTCCCTCGGAAACTCTGAGCTAATGTATTCAAAGCGGCCCGGATTTATAGAAATGATCAGTCTCCAGAGACACTGTTATGCCGCTGACTGACTACAGTCACTTGAACAATCATGGTGATTCAACACCATTCATTGTCTCTGGTGTAAATATTGGGCCGACAGAAGACAAGCACTTCTAAATTCCTAGGCATTACCTCCGCGGTTTCTCACCTAGTGAGAAGAATGCCGGAGCTCCATTGATAAACACCCGAAGCAGCCACATTTACAGATCTCATTTTTTTTTCTCCGCTAATTAACCACTTGTGAACAGAGTTCAACGACACGTCCGAACCCAAACTTCTCTCCCTGTGGTTTTTCGTTTTCAACATCATCCTGGACGCACGCACACACACGCGGAATGACCATGTTCTGATGACCACGATGCTGATGTACGAAAGATGACAAAATTTGCAGATGCTGGAAATCCTCAGAGGAAGGCAACGCACACAAAATCTGGGAAAAAAATCTAGAGATGTTGCTGATGTAATTGGATCATAAGGGCATCTCAGACCAGCCAGAACTCAAAGGAAGAAATGCTTCGATCTGCAAAGGGAATATTCAATAATAAATATTAAACATAGGTCTCTAAATTGGGAAATGAATCGACGTAGGATGGATGAAAGTGAATGAATGAAAGACAAGCATCATATGCTATATTATAACTGTGTGAAAAAGACAGAGGGTCAGACCGACAGATTGACAGTGGCACACGCTGCAACGGCCGCTTCACACAACCGTCTGGCACATACCTCTCCCTCACTGACCGACTTTCCTTCTCCTACCAACAGGGAAAATTTCAATCAACTCCGATTTTCCCGCCTGTGGAGGCACCGGAGCAGTCTCTCCTCTCTGACACGCAAGGTGTGTTACAAAGCACAGAGATACCGACAGCTCATTAGTTCCACAGTTTCAGACAGCAGAGAAATTCAGATTCAGTCCCAGACTGAACTCAAGACCCAGACACAGATTACCAGCACAACGGCTACACTGAAACACAGATGGTTAACATTTCCATTGACCTCGGCCCCACTGTCCTACAGTAGAGATACAGCCCCAGCCTCCATATCCACACCCACGGGGTTAGCAGTGTCAGTGTGAGTTCAGGATTGGGCGAACAGCTGGAAAATTGGGAAATTATGAATGTGGTATTGGAAGAACTTAAGAAAGTTTCGGATAAGCGCGCGGTGTTCTGGACGATATGCGTGTGTCAGAATTAGTCAGCAGGTTAATATCAGACTGTCAGGCGGGGCCGGTTGCGGTAGGACTCAAGTACAGACCAATGAATGTTCTTTTACCAGGATTTTATTAGTCTATCAACACCAGGAGGCAGGCACGTAGCCGGAATGGCAGGCGGAGGTCTTACCCGGGAAAAGCTGTCCGGCGAGGGCAGACGATTACGGATGCTTCAAGCAAGAATCAGGTTCCAAAGAGGCAGAATCCAGAAACGCAAAGTTCAACAATTTCAGTTGGCAGTAGTCACTATCAACAAGAATTCAACAAATTCACTATCGCAGGCTGGAACGACTCAGTTCAGGACCTGGACGAAGAGGCAGAGAATGTGAGTCGAGGCACGGTTTAAGTGGACCGGGTAATAAGTGAGAACAGAAGCAGTTGGGTGAGTGCTATTGAGGAGATAAGTGGGTAATTGGCGAGAGTCCAAATAGGGAAGAGGCTGGTTCAAAGCCCACATGGCCAGGTGAAAAAACGTAGAATTTAAGGGCTGTCGTGGTCAAGAGTTATCAGCTGAGCCCCTTTGACCCAGTGTTCAGGGCAGATCTTTAATAGAAACATGTCTGCTCAGATCCCGGGAGGTCTCCTATGGAGGGACATGAGTGGTGAACTTGATCTTCTATAGTTTATTTTTCTGGATTGTGTTTTAATTTAACTTCAGTGCTATGTACTCCTTATTAATTTTACACATGCTGTCATGGAGTGCTGAATCCTGGTTTCGTTGTACAAAGTATATCCTGGGGAGATATTTTACTTGACCCCTCTCCATCCCGATGTTCATCCATGACCTACCAACTTGTACTTCTTCCTCCGCTGTCCACTCTACATTCCTTACTTCGTCTTTGCGTCATTTTTTTTTTCCACAGAAATGCCAATACTTCAAGAGCATCGGGGACAGAAGTGAGTATACTGTAGACTTTATTACTAAGGAGAAAATGTGCTTTGGAAACTGAAAGTTCTGAAGGTAGATAAGTCTCCCGGACAGATGGTGAACACCCCAGGCTTCAGAAAGAGGTAGCCGAAGAGTTTGCGCAGACATTATAGCCAGAGATCACTACAGCACAGTATAATGCCATTCGGCCAATCTAGTCTGTGCCAATCCGTCTATCCACCGAGTTCCAGCAACCTCCACTGGGACCATATTCCCCCATACCCCTCGCACCATGAACCCATCCAAAATTATTTTACATGTTGAAATCGAACCTGCCACTTGCTCTGGCATCCCATTCTACAGTCTCATCGCCTCTGAGTGAAGAAGTCCCCCATCAACTTTCTCTTAAAGAATGAGTAATGTCCTTTCAAGTATCACTAGATTTGGGAATGTGTCTGGCGGACTACGCAGTTGCAAATATCACCCCATTCTTTAAGAAACGAATGAGGCAGAAGAAAGGAAATCATAGGACATTTAGACTGACCTTAGTGGTTGGGATGATCTTGGAGTCCATTAACGATGATTTTTCGATGTACTTGGAAGAGCGTGATAAAGTAGGCCAACGTCAGCATAGTTTCCCTCAGAGGAAATTTTGCCTGACGAAGCTGTTGGAATTCTTTGATGAACTAACAGGCAGGATAGAGAAAAGAGAAGCAGTAAATGTTGTTTGTTTGAATTTTCAGATGGTCTTTTACAAGATGCTGCACATGAGGCTCCTTAACAATACCACAGATCAGGGTATTACAGGAAAGATACTGGCATGAATGAGGATTGGTTTTCTAGCGGGAGGCAAAGAGTGAGAACAATGCAAAGCTGTTATAATTGCTGCCCGTAACTAATGGCGTTCTGCTGGGGTCGGTATTGAGACCGATCCTTCTCATGTTAGATTTCGTTGATCCGTTGAGAGAATTGATGGCTTGGTTACCAACTTTGCAGTTGATATGAAGGTATGTGCTGGGTAGGTGGCTTAGAGTAAAACTGGTGTCTGCAAAAGGACTCAGACAGGTTCGGAGAAGAGGCAATAAAGTGCGAGATGGAATACACTGTAGGGACTGTGGTCTACTGTTTGGTACTCAAGTTCTCTCAGCATTACGTTGGACGAACATTATTAGAAAAACACTGCGATATAATATGGGTTTCATTTTGTTACATTCAAAAATGCTATTTTAGGACTACAAGTACATTTCCACAGTGGTGAAGTGCCCAATCTCCCCTCGCCAACTGTAAAATCCCTTCCAACTCCTACATCATTCCACATTTCGTAAAACCCTCCGACCCCGACAGCACTCGCCATCTCTGCCAAACCCTGTACCATCCACCCTGGTGCATTCAGGTGACAGCTGACAAAATGAAGACACTGCCCGTGCCATATGACAGGGTTCATAAAACACCGTCACACTTCCTGTTTGTAAACCAACCGATTTGCATGGTTCGCTTGACTAAACCTCTTCCCACATTGCCTCCTGAAAAAAAAAAAAACTATATTCCCTTTTCTCAGTCCCTTTGTTCCGGCCATATCTGTTCCCAGGATGAGGTTTTCCTTTTCCGGGACACCAGAGATGTCCCTTCATAGAGAGGGTTTTCCTTCCTCCATCATTGATGTTGATCTCAGTCCAATCGGTTCTGCTTCCTGAAAATCCGACTTCACTCCATCTTACCGTCCCCTTAACATTGGCAGAAACCCTCTTGTCCTTACCTGCAAACCCACGAGACATCGGTGGCAGACTGTTCTGGTTCGAGTAATGAGCAGTGCTGAGATAATTAGGCCAGCTCCTTTGGCAATGGGAATTGCGGGGATGGCCAGGAAATGTGAGTAGACTTGTCCATGTATAGGCAGCCTGGATCAAACCAGTTTCCTGTGCTTTGTAGGGGTGACGTCAGTCTTCCAGCCTCCCGGACGGCCATATCTGTACCCGGTGTGTGGAGCTGCAGCTCCTAAGGGACCACGTTATGGAACTGGAGTTGCAGCTCGATGACTTTCATCTGGTGAGGGAGAGAGGAGGTGATAGAAAGGAGTTAAAGGCATTTGGGCACACCGGGGCAACGGGAGATAGACAAGTGGGAAACAGGAGAGGGAAGGGGAAGTGTCAGGTACTAGAGAGTACCACTGTGGCTGTTCCCCTGAACAATAAGTACTCCTGTTTGAGTATTGGTGGGGGGGTGTAGTCTACCTGGGGATGCAACTGTGTCCGTGCTTCTGGCGTTGTCCGGCCCTGTGGCTCAGAAGGGTAGGGAAAGGAAGAGGAAGACAGTAGCACAAAGGTAGTAATCTCTGTATTATTGCCTGTGCCACGATACAGTTAGTATAGGAATGGAATGAGGTGAAGGTTAAATGCGTGGCTGAGGGATGAGAGCATGGCACAGGAATTCATATTTCTGGGTCATTAAGACTTCTCTTGGGACAGGTGTGACCTGTACAAAAAGGATGGATTGCACTTCAATCTCAGGGGGACCAGTATCCTGTTTGGGAGATTTGCTAACGCTACTGGTGAGAGTTTAAACTGGAATTGTTTGGGGGGTGGGAACTGGGGAAGAGGTGGTTGGCTCACAAATAGAGGGAGCTTGGAGACAATGTGTGAGAGGGTATAGGCAGGTGATAGAGAAGGGACACTCTCAGACCGACGGTTCAAGATGTGTCTGTTTTAACGCAAGTATTGTGAATGCAGCATTTGGGCTTAAAGTGTGGTTCAGATCTTGGAGCCATGATGTAGTGGTCATTACAGAGACTTGGATGGCTCATGGACCGGAAAGTGCCGGGTTTTAGATGGTTCAGGGAGCGAGGCACAAGACGTGGGGTGTGGCACTGTTGATCAGAGATAGTGTGAAGTCTGCAGATAAGGAGGACGGTGGGGTGTGGCACTGTTGATCAGAGATAGTGTGAAATCTGCAGATAAGGAGGACGTCTACGGAGACTTGGTCGGTGGACGTCAGGAACAGGAAGGGGTCGATAATTGTACTGGATGTTTTTTTATAGACCGCCTAGTAGTAATAGGGATATCTAGGAGCAGATAGGGAAACAGATCGTGGCAAGGTATAAAAATAACAGTTGTCAATAACAGGTGGGAGATTTTAATTTCACAAATATAAGTTGGTATCTCCCTAGAGCAAATGTTTTAAATGAAGTTTTTGTCGGGAAGCGTATTTCGCCCAATTTTCCACTGAGACAATGCGCAACAGTGGAAGGAAACGACACGCTACTAGCGGACGGATGTTACTGCGGAGTTTTCACCTCAGGTAGCTGAAGGATGGATGTCCGCGGTGGAGGGAGGGCCATGCGTGAATGGCTGAAAGACCGCTGAACTCTGGGATCATGGGACGGATGTGGTCGGGACTTTGGTGTGATTTAGATACAAGTGCATGAAATTATAAACCCAGCATTCTCGATTAAGCTGTGCCGTTGGACATGTAAACGTCTGTCTTCAATTTATCCCCCAAACTCCGTTTGCAGTTTGTGACTCTTATATGTATTTTTCTTCCTTCTTCACCGATTCCACATCGCTCCTCTTACCACTTCATTTCTTGAAAAATAGATCAGTTCTCTTTATATCGGTGTGGGAATGTCGTGGGGGGAAGTTCCGGTTAACAGATATTATGTATATACAGCCCGGAAGGTAGTCCATCGAAGACAATGAGGAGATAGTGTAGTCTTGTGACGGGGACGTCATGTCTCACAAATATGTCTGATTTTAAAGGAATAATTTCGACGATTTAACGAAGCAGGAAGGTAGAGGAAGTGTGGATAGACTTTAGAAATGTTTCTAAGAAGTCTCCCATGGCAGCCGGGATGAATTTACATACTAGTCACAATATTAGCTCGGTGAATGAATGCAAATCATAGTGTGCGTGTGCCTCTCTCTTCCCGGACGCTGCAAATAAGCGGCGAGATGTATATTTGCTGCTGGATCCTTTATTGTTTGCAAAACAGTATGTAAAACAAAATGTGACAATGCAATTTGTGCAATAAAATTCTGGGAGAACATACAGACCTTTGTAGGGTCGCTTTTAGTTGTAAACTTGCAATGCTAGGTCATACCTCTCTGAATACAGTGTTATTAGTGGACAGTACAAGAGGTATTGTTCACCTAGCTTTGAGTAGAAGTGTTCCGACTCGGTTTCACAGCCGGACGGAGCACTGATTCGAGCAGGCATAACGCAACGGGTGCAAATCTAATTGCCACGCCATGGGCAGTATACTGCAGGAACTGAGCGATGGTATATCAAAATTCACCAGATTGTTTCTGGACTGTGGGGAAGGGAAGAAACTATAAGAAGAAATTTGATTGATTGATATAGGAAATAAATTGAAGGGTCCTTGTAGAAGTTTATGCAATTATGAGGAGGTTTATATTGTACAGATAGCCAACAACTTTGTCTTTTCCTACGTCGGTAGTAGCTAAAACTACAGGCACGTGCATACACAGGTCTGAAGACATTCTTTTTTCCGCCCAGTGCTGCGTGATTATGTCTAGAGCAGACGTTCTGGATGCAGGGGACAATAAAATAATGGGAAAGTGTCTGGATAGCCCTTGGTTAACAAAGTTAGCGAGGGATACGGGCTGTATTATGGGTCTTGCGATTGGCATAGTTCGCTATAGTCGACGTGGGTCAGAATCTATGCAATATTGATTCCCGCTGCAAACTACAAGAAGGTGGCTCTGTCACCGCGCTGACCGCAGCGAATCTACACTGCCAGTGTAAAGCTAGTTGTGATTGCTCCACCTTTACCTGAGTTAGACTGCAGCCGATTGAGCCCTGAGTGTCAAAGCAGCTGTGAACCGGAACGATTGAATGAAATCAACTGAGCGATCAGATGCCGGGATTGTTGATGACGTCACGCTGTCAAGGGCGCTCCTGCACGGAAACGTAGTGAGTGTTATTTTATTCCGTCAATTTAATAGCGAGACCTATTGTACTAAAACACATAAATCCCAGATGCATATCTTGACACAATGGCGGGTGCCGGATGCGGAGAATTAGTTGATAATGAACGTTCGACCTTTAGGAACATGTGCTTTGCTTTCCCTGTACTTTTTAACCAATATTGAAAACAAAGTCCAAGGAGATTTCAACACCCGCCGCATTTCCTGTCTAAACTGAGCCTGGTCGCTGTATAAATGCAGGTGTTGGTGCAGGAACTCAGGTACATCAGCATGTAGCCGGCTTCAGTGGCGACGTAGGCAGAGTCGGTGTAATCGCCGTCGTAATGCGCGGTTCCTGTGAGTCGGGTGGTCAGAAAACTCACAGTGACCGGCAGCCACAACATAATGAAACTGCTGGATACACTAAAGAGCAAAATGATGGATTTCCGGCGGCTTTCCATCTCCGGATCCTTCTGTGTTTGACTGTTGTGACCCCGCAGTCCGCGACGCACTTTACTGGCTAATAATATGCGCCTCACTGTTAGACAGTTAAACAGGGTTATCAGAACAAAAGGCATTATTGCCATTAAAATACTCTGCAGAAAGGAGAATGTGACTCCCACAGGAGACGTCTTGAACCATGAGCTCGGCTGACAGCCCCACTGATTACCGTTAACTACATACACAGGTTTATACTGAAATAGATACGGGACGCTCTGTAAATGCAACAGGACCAGCGCGGTTTTAATTCCGGCAACAGCTGTTCTCACTGTGCAATATTTCGCTTTAAGCTGCTGACAACAGATCGCCACAAACCGATCGACAGTGAACAGGACAGTGAACCAGACGGAGGTTAGCAGGCTGGTTGAATTGAAGTACAGGACGACCTTACAAGCGGATGTGTAGGCCAGGAAGGATGTTGGAAGCTGGTACATGACGATATGATAGCCGATTACACAGAATATCATCACTAGGAGATCTGCCATTGCCATGGCAACCATATAGTGGGATATACATTTGGAAAGGCCGCAATTCCCTCGGAAGAGGACCACCATTGTCAGTAGGTTCGCTAGGGAAAGAGATACAAAATGCGAGTTACAAACAGGGCGAGGAGAAGTGTTTGAGAAGACCAATGTGAAAATACTATTCCGACAGTGATCGGTAAAGTTACTAGCTAAATATGTTCCAAGCGAGAATATTTTAAAATTATTTCAAGAGGCCGAAATCTTCTCATTCAGTGAA
The DNA here is from genome assembly GCF_030144855.1 of Hypanus sabinus. Lineage (NCBI taxonomy): Eukaryota > Metazoa > Chordata > Chondrichthyes > Myliobatiformes > Dasyatidae > Hypanus > Hypanus sabinus. The sequence continues at coordinate 291,595 of NW_026781432.1, read as the reverse complement.
CTAAAATGGTTTGCAGCCGAACTACGCATTTGCTCCTGGTTAAGTTGCTGATGACAAGCTCTCGATTTCACCTTGGCGATGTAACCGAGAGGGACAGCACCTCTGCTCATTCGCCATCACAACCCAGAAACACAGAGATCACCATCTTCCCCCATGCGTCCCTTGCGCCCTGCAACCCCTAGCCGTGGGATCGTCATTTCAATGGGTCTTACCCTCGAAACCCCATTCAGGAACCAGCTGTCGGGAATGAGAGCCGGGACAGAGCTGAACCCAGCAGCTGTAGGAGAGTCGGCTGATGTGAACTCGACAGGTTCCACTCGACGTAACTCTCACAATTATTGAGCCAGTAGTGCCCCGGACTAAGTGGGGTCGTGCTGCTCTCGGTCGCCAGGCCCAGGGTCAAACCGATGCACTCGTTCCCTGCGTTTAATCAATGAAAGAGCACGGGGCCGGTTGAACAGAAACGGAGTTCACTGACTTGTCCAGTGTCGCTTGTACACAAACTAACTGAAATTCAATAGTTTCAGACATGTCGATCAATAAATAAGCTCCTCCTCTGGGATACATCTGCCCTTTTGATCGCATTCGTTATCATCTTGCAGGAGCAATAGGGAGAAATTATTTCAAATCCCCAGCTGGACTTACTTGTGATAGCTACATTTAATACAATTCCCAACTAGTACGGGTAAGACATATTATCAAAGGTTTGATCGAAAAGCCTAAAGTGGCGGGGCGCGGGAGAGTGAGGGGGGGGGGGGAGAGGGAGAGAGAGGGAGAGAAAGAGAGAGACGAAGGGAAGCAGAATTTATCCTGAAACTCCACTCTCTGTCCAATTATGAAAGACTGGAAGGTGCTATGTTTAGCGGCAGTTGGTACGATCCACAATGATCCCGCAATTCGTACTCTTCTTCAAAAATAAGTTATATCACAGATTTAATTCAATCTGCAACACTGCGTGGTTGCCGATTTACAGCAGCCAGCGGGGAGGATTGATTTCTCTGAATTTGAGCAGCATCGTCAGGGGTGACCTTTGGAGAGGGGAGCGTGAACGTGAGAGGATCCACCGGAGAAGATCATCTCTGCAGCAGTAGTCTGCCGTGTCTCCGCGCTGGGTTGGTTTCACCGGGACAAGACACCCAGTGAAACGACCGTTAATCGAAGAGCGTCCCAAGCATTTCAGACAGAGTAATTTCAATGTGTCGTCTTACCCGGAACACCGAAGACAGCGAGAATAGCGTAAAATGCAATCCTTACATTCCGGATTGTTTGTAGAGCCATTTTTCAGATATTGTACAAAACGTACCGCACTCCTTGCAGTAAGGACCACTCGCCTGCGCTCTGAGCTTGCTGCCCTTTTATATATTAATCTACGCCTCGATAAAAATAAAACAACAGGCACAAAGGTTGCACAATGACTCAAGTTAGTTACAGTCAGTGAACAAACAAGGCGCCGTTTCTAATTCTGTGTTCTCTCGGCACCACACCATCTAGCAAAGTAGACAATCAGGAAGTTCTTAAAGCTGTTCCAGGCATTCTGCATTGAAATGCCAGTCGCCTAGTTCTATTGATGCCTTGATATTCATTTTATTTAATATTAATTGTATGATATCTCGGTCCATATCTCTTAAAGCAAATGTTTGCTCAGTGCGAGCTCACGATTTATCCTGAACACAACCCCACGTTATGTGAGCATCACAGCGGGCTTGCACAGTCTGCATTAGTTGCCCAATAAATGTGTGGAACATACCTATTTCATCACCTTATTCCAACTATGCTCATTTTTCCTTTTTTAATTTATTTTTTATTGAATTTCATCATTGAACTGACATTTCCATAAGATGTATTTCAGACATTGTACAAATATATCATATAATCACATATGTTACAAAACTCCACATAGTATTTATCTGAGGTAAACACTTATAAAAAACAGTCGAAAGAAACTAAAACAAGCAAATTGAAAAATAAAATATGTACACGTAGAGAGGGATTTTTTCTAATAACATATTCATTGATATGTGAGAATAAAATCAGGCCTGTGAGGCATTGTGTAGTTAACCCATTTTACCCAATATGAATCAAATGATTAAAATATGCTGTTATCTTCTCCATTTTGAAAATGCCCATTGTAATTTCCATCCATGAATCTAAATGTGGGTTCTCCTGTGTTAACCATTTCCTAGTAAGTGTCTTTTTAACAGCCACCAAGAGTATATTGATTAAATATTCATCAATTGTATACCATTCTTGAGGTAGATACACAAAATTTATGTTCTTACTCCCTAAGGGTATTTCACATTTAAAGATGTCTTATAGGGCATTGTGTATCCCCCTCCAATAGTCTTTGATAACAGGACAGTCCCAAAAATATGATAATGATTTGCATTTTGATTTCTCCAGCGAACAGGGAGTTTACTGTCATAATGGGATTTCTAAGAGGGTGTAATATCATATCTTATCAAGTTATTTCCATCCGAACTGCCTCCATTTCTGTGAAATCTTCCATTGATACCTCCATACTATTGTCTATTCTTGCTCAGATATAATTATCTCTCCTTCATTCTCCCATTCTGTTTCAATGTATGAAGCCGAACGTGTTTTAAGATTTGACAAACCATTATACATGCTTGAAATTATTCTACTGCCGTTATCTGAATTACATGCTTTTCTAAATAGCTCTATCAAGCATGTACTTGCCTGGGTACATTTTTTCGCGTCCTATTAACATATTGTCGCATATGTAAATACCGTTAAAAATCCTGTTTTTCTAATCTTGTTTATCTCAACTAGTCCATTAGATTGAGGGGGAAAATGGACTAAATGTTGTATGAACAAAGCCCCACTCACATGCAAGATGTTTCATGCATTCACTACTGAATTGTGGACCACTGTCTGTGAAAACTTCATCAAGGACACCATGTCTTGAAAAAAACTGATTTCATGCATGTAATTACATTTTCTCTCATCTTAGATTTCTCTTTAAGCATTTCAAAACTGAAGAATGTTCCTTCTTTCATTATGTTGCAAGGAACTGTTATTCCTTTAGCTGCCCCATCCTTAAACCTAGCACCCAGAAAATGAAAAAGAAATCAGAGTCCATCTTGCCATATCTTCCTTAATTTGTTTCATATAAAGGCTGATAATCACATTCCCATAATTTTACCAAATCTTTTGGCACAATGATGCCCAAATATTTGAAAGATTCTGTTTGCCATGCCCGGGGTATCAACTTTCGATTTCCCTTCGTGGGCTATAGTTATATGAAAGTAATTGGGTTTTATCTATGTTGATCTTGCACCCTGATATTTTACCATATTGTTCAAAGGATTGCATCAATTTAGGTAAAGGGTATGTTGCTTGCCCTAGATAGATCAAAATGTCATCAGTGTAACAAGCCAAATTATGCTCTGTACCTTTAATATTAATTCCTCTGATATCTTCATTGTGTCTGATGTATTGAGCTAATGGTTCCAGACACAATGCGAAGAGTAGTGGTAACCATGCACAACCCTGTTTCGTGCCCCTTTCTAGAGAAATACTATTTGATAAATATCCATTGATTTTAATCCATGCCATACACTTATGTCTTCAGCAGGACAGTAGCATCTGGTGAGCTGTTATTTGCACGACTACTTGGGACAATCCACGACGACAAAAAAATAAATACTAAAAACAATAACGTACAAAATACAGGACTGCACTTGATCTAGCTCAAAGGTGATCAGCTGACTGCAGCTGACACTAAGGTAGAAGTGATGCAAAGTGGGCGCGATTTTAAATCAACTTCAGCAGCGAAGTCATGCTACGAGAAGAATAAACACCAGAGAGACTGCAACAGATGGTTGAGATTAGGAACAATTATCTAACCCAGTATTACAATTGCAAAGCAAGTGTGCGAAGAGCTGTTCAGGCAACAAGAGTTCCCTTTTACCAAAATTGCCGTTTCGGATGTAGGTATTTTGTTTTCTCTTTGAGACTGTGTATATTGTGGGTGTTTCTGAGCTGATCTCCTGAAAGTCCTGTTGCAGCAAAGACTTTGATTCTGTTCATGGTTTCGATACATCGTGAATAGTTGGGGTGGCCAGTTACATAAAGCGGCAGACGGCATAGTGGAAGGAAAGCCATCATTTCACTACTTAGGCCAGAAGGCTTGGTGGGCGAGAGGCGAATTTTTCATGGTATGTTTAAAAGAAAAGCTGTGGCAAACGCGAGATTCTGATCATTTTAATGAGGTCCTATCAAGCAAATAGGTATCCTTATGGAAGCCTGAATAGTTTATTTTACTATTCTGAAAGCGTCATCTTTGAGACCGGCGTGATACTGGTTACAGAGAAATGGTTGTAAGATGACCGGGTTCGGTGTTCATTATTACAGCATGTCAAAGAACAAGAGGCAGCACAGATGTTCAGTGGGAAACCCGAATAATCTTCATTGTTGATAGAGACGTAGCTGTAATGCAGAATATGTGTGATTTTCTAATCAGACAATGGGAATAGTAAACACAAAAGAGTCTGCAGAACTATTTGCTGGAAAAACCCAAATCGTCGGACGCCATCTATGGAGAGGAATTTCTTGACGCGAAACGTCGAATGTGTAATTCTCTGCATAGATACTGCCCTTCCTCCTAATTCGTCCAGTATTGTTATGGATTTTTCCCAGGGCTGAAACGGCTAACATGAGAGTGCACAGGTTCAAGGTGCTGGGAAGTGGGCACAGAGGAGATATCAAGGGTAAGTTATTTTTTTTACGCAGAGAGTGGTGAGAGCATGGAAAGGGCCTGGAGATGGTGGTGGAGGCGGATATGATCGGGTCTTTAAAGGGACACTTGGATAGGGACATGGATCTTATATAAATAGAAGGCTGTGTTTAACACTGGATAATTTCTAAAGGAAGTAGAGGTTCGGCACAAAATTCTTTGCCTGGGTTATCACAGAGTCATGGTATACACCAGCTTTAGATTCAAGTGCAATGGACCCGGGATCAAGCAGCACATGTTTATAAGATGTTGAGCTACTATTTATTTTCTAAGCTCAGATTTTTGCTTCTGGAGTTCCTTTGTTATTGCTGGAAATGTTTTCAGTACACTGGTGTTCACACAATTCACAAGAGTAATCTCAGGAATGAGAGGGTTTATGTACGGGAAGCATCTGATGACTCTGGGCCTGAACTCTAAGGAGTTCAGAAGTATAGAGGTGGACGGGATCTTATTTAAACCCACATAATGCTGAACAGCCTGGAGTCAGGGAACATGGGGAGGATGTTTCCATCAGCCGGAGAGTCTGTTATCTGAGAGGACAACCTCAAAATGAAGAAGTTTCCCTTTAAAACAGAGATGAGAGAAACGTCGTCAGCAAAAGCGTGTTCGGCCTGTGGAGTTTGTTTGCAACAGATGGTGGTTGAAGCTGTCATTTGGTATAAAAATGGTAATATATTATTGATCGGTAGAGTAGGAATCATGTTTTGTTAGCCAGAACAACTATACGATTAATTCAATACAGCACGAGGCATGGCTAAAAGCATCATTTACAATTTTAGATTCATCATTTCAAAATGGCTACAGTTTTAACCTTTGTCACAATGTAACTCAGCGTGTGCTGCTGACTTTGTTATTTCCTTTTTCAGTTACTGTTGTTGAGCCACTTCCTCCGTTTCCACGGTAACAAACCACGAGAACTGCAAGAAGTGTTGCACAATTTCATCGTTCTGTGTTCACTTCCTCTTTGCGTAGAGTCAGTAACCCCTGGAGCAACTTCAACGGAATGATAGTGGGAGGAAAGGATTCTGTAAGCATTAGCAGTGTGGAGTGAACATAGAAGTATAGAAAACCTGCAAGCCCTTGGCTAACCCTGCTGTCCGAAACATGTACTTACTTCAAAAATTTCCCAGGGTTAGCCATCGTCCGCTATTTTTCTAAGATCCAAGAGCCTCTGAAAGTACCCTACTCTGTCCGCCTCCACCACCGTCGCCGGCAGCCCATTCCACGTACACACCACTGCCTGCGTAAAAGAAAAAAAAACGTACCACTGACATTGCCTTGGTACCTACTTCCGAGCACCTTAAAGCTGTGCCCTCTCGTGTTGCTCATTTCAGCCGTGAGAAAACGCCCCTGCCTACTCGCACGATCATTGCCTCTCATCATCTTATACACCTCTATCAGGTCACGTCTCATCCTCCATCTCTCCGAGGAGAAATGGACAAGTTCACTCAACCTATTCTCAGAAAGCTTGCTCTCCAATCCAGGCAACATTCTTATATATCCCCTCTGCCCCCTTTCTATAGTGTGCACATCGTTCGGTTAGCGAGGTGACCGGAACGGAGCACAATACTCCATGATGGGTCTTACCCGGGTCCTATATAGCTGTACCATTACCACTCAGCTCTTAAACTCAGTCCCACGGTTAATAAAGGCCAATGCACCGTAAGCCTTCCGTACCACTCAGCCAACCTACGCAGCAACTTTGAGTGGCTTATGGACTCGGACCCCAGGATCACTGTGATGCTCCACACTTTCAATAGTCTGACCATTAATACTATATTCTACCATCATATTTGACCTAGCAAAATGAACTACCTAACACTTATCTGGGCTGAACTGCATCTGCCACTTCTCAGCCCAGCTTTGCATCCTATCGATGTCCCGCTGTAACCTCTGACAGTTCCTCCACACTATCCACAATACCTCCAACCTAGGTGTCATTAGCAAATTTACTAACCTATCCCTCCGCTTCCTCATCCAGGCCATTTCTAAAAATTGCTAAGTGAAGGGGTCCCAGAACAGAAGCACTGATCGTCGACTTGTATGCGGAATACGACCCATCTGCAACCACTGTTTGCCTTCTGTGGATAAGCCAATTCTGGATACACAACGCAAGGTCTCCTTGGATCGAATGCCTCCTTACTTTCTCAATAACCCTTGCATGGGGTATCTTATCAAATGCCTTGCTAAAATCCATACACACTACATATACTGCTCTACTTTCATCAATATGTTTAGTCACATCCTTAAACACTTCAATAGGGCTCGTAAGTCATGATCTTACTTTGACTATTCCTAATCATATTACGCTTCCACAAATGTTCATAAATCAGGATCTCGCAGGATCTTCCCCATCAATTTCCCAACCAGTGAAGTAAATATCGTTGGTGTATAATTTCCTGGGCTCTCTCAATTCACTTTCTTGAATAAGGGAACAACATCCGCGAAACTCCAATCAGTTAACATTTGTCCAGTAAAGATGAACAAAACCTGCTCTTACAGGTAATTTAAAGTAGAAACGAGAGAATTCTGGAAACTTACAGCAGATCTGCAGCATCTTGGATAGCCCCAGATCCGAAACTGTGTCTTCACCATTTCCCCTTTCACAGATGTGGCCTGATCTACTGCGTTCCCATCATTTTCCATTTTAAAATTTTACATTGAGTTTCTGCAACCCTGAGGGAAATGTCACAGCCAACTGTGCTGTGCAAGATCCCACACAGCAAGAAGATAGTGATCAAATGTCCACAGTTTAGCTGCTGGAGACAAGCTGAAGTGTATCCGCATCCTCTCACAATCTACAGACCGGTGAATCATCCTGAGCAACAGCGCAGGCAGAAGACCCTTAGGTTAGGTTCCCGTCCCACCTCAGTCTGTGAATCGGAAATGGCAGGAACACAACGTCAAATAGCCGGCAACAAGTCGTCTGTGTGTGGCTGATAATCAGACGTACGGGAACAGACAGAGGCCGGCAGACGTGTGGAGACCGAAGGGATCGAAGAAGTGAGGATCGGGCACAAAAATGTGGCTGAGATTGAGGAGCTGCCGTCATCTTGTTGATGGTTTAAGGGACAGAATGGCCACCTCCTCCTGTTTCTCACTTGATGTTTCAGTGTTCCTGTCCAGTGAGGCTCCGGAGGAATGTAAATAGAAACCAGTGTTTATAAACATAGAAGTGTATTCAATGAAACCTGCATAATTCCTGTTGGAGTGGGAATTCTGTATCGGACCGGGATGGGAATCCGGGTGGTGGAGTGACCGGGACATGGAAGATGCAGAGGGAAAAATTGAAAATTGTAGCTGGTGTAAATACGAAATAAGGTGTAAAATGCGGCAGGTAGGTCGGGCAGCGTGTAAAACCGGTTCAGATGGGAGACCCTCCTCCCGTCACATGATCCTGTTTCTCACTCCCATTTCATACGCCAATCTGCAGCACGTGAGGGTTCCGCCGTCGAAGCTCCGCCCCCGCTCTCACAGTCCCCGGATGGGCGGTGGTTTTTTTTCTATTCTCTGTTGAAGCGGATCATCGGCTGGGAGCCGGAGGACCGATCTCTGTCTGGGGAACAATTTGATCAAGTTCTCATCGGTCAGTATTGAGGCCGGTCACTCTGGGTGAACGCGACCGACAATTTCCCATCGCTGAGTACTGAGGCCGATCCCGGTGTGGGGGGGGGAGGGGGGGAGATGTTGGGCAGTGAGTCCCGTTAACTTCCTCGAACTGGTGGCCTCGTTCCACTTCCTGGACACAAACCGCAGGTGTCCGTCCGGGTTGTAGGTCCTTCACACTGAAACGCCTGAGAGGAGCCGCCGCTCAGCCCCTGGTGTTCTGGTCCCAGGAGCGGGGTGAGGTGCTGATGCCGAGATTGAACCCATCCATTGAGATGTACCTGGGGAACTTTACTTCCAACAACTGGCCAGTTATCGGATCCAAGCTCCGGATGGATCGAAGCCTGGGGTCGATAATTGCTTTACATATTCCCAACACACTGAAAGCGGCCATTCGTCCGGCATTGATTGTATGGAGTGTATTACACCAGGGTCAGAATGAACTGATAACCAACAAATATTTTAGCATGTTGCTGGTATTTTACAATCAGTTACCATCTGTGCATAATATAAAGAGGAGGGATAAAGCTACAGTTGCAGGAAATTTAAAGTAAGAAGACAAAAATACTGGAAAAGCCGATCGACAGCATCTTGGACAGTTGCAATTCAGACGAAAGATCTTCCACCATTTCGACTTTCACGGATGTAACCTGATGTACGGAGATCCCATATTTTTCTACTTTATAATTTTATATTTTCTTCCTGCTACATTCAGCGGAGGCATGGCAGACAGCTGTGCTGGACAAGCTCCCACACAGCAATGCCATTGTGATCAAACCTGCTCAGTTTAGTTGTTGGAAACAAGCTGAAGTGTATCTGCATCTTCTCACAATCTACAGACCGGTGAACCAGCCCGAGCCCCGGCCCCGGCAAAGGGTCTTTAGGTTCCAGTTCAACATCAGTTTGTGAATCGGAAATGGCAGGAACACCACGGCAAATCGCCGGCACCAAAACGTCTTTGTATGGGTCATAATATTGGGTTAGTGACTCTGCGGGTATGGAACTGGCAGTATGGAAGCTTCAGTCCAGGTCGGCAATTCTACATCTGGATTGGAATTTCCTCAGTCTGCCGTGAAGCTGAAGCCCCGGTCGGCTGGACATTGATTGTGGGGAAATTGTCATCTGCACCACTCAGTGGGACATCATATCTGACAAGTATTCTGGAAACTTTTGAAGAGCTAACTGAAGATAGATAAAATAGAGCAGTGATGTTATGTACCTGTGGGTATCTTATAACAGTCACGTGACCATGATGTAATTGAAGCTATGCTGGAGATGAGTTAATGGTCTTGTGATGGGGGAGTGATGTCATTTTCCCGCCAGTGAGAGGTCATGTGATAGCACCCCCAACCGGGTATTAAAGGAGAATCCCATCCTGTGACGTGGGCAGTTCGTGGTTGAATATGGTAGTGACTCCACGCTTCTGTGTATTCGGATGTTATGACGCAGATTCATTTAAAAGTGGAGTTTCACTTTCTGCCTTAAGTCAAAGGTTATTGCCGTCAGTTTTGCCATAATACTGCCAGTCCAGTCATTGGAGAGTGAAGATTTGAAGTTCGGTAAGTTAATGATCGAGGAAAGTTGATTTCGACGGTCAAGCAGGTTCGACCTTGTTTGATTCTCATTCGGAAGGAATTTGTCAGCTATGTCCATGGTAACTCCTGTTCTGTCGGTAGAATAGAGGGTTGGGTAAAGTTTCGCCAAAGAAAGGTCAGTGTCTTTAAGCCGTTTCATTTTCTTCATTATGAATCCTTGGATCAAAACATACTTTGTCTGGGAACAGCAATAACACAACGTGAAAGAGAATTTAAATGGTTTCAAGAAGTGTCTCCTAAGCGACTGGGTAAAATTTTGGATTTTCGTATTACTACTTATGAGAACTGTTTTTGCTTTACCGTTTTAAGGACTGTTTTCGGATTCTCGCTTTAAGAACTGTTCGAGCTGCCACATCGCAGCTGACATCCGGTTGTTAGTCGTTTGTTTACTTTTTGTTTTTTTTAGCAGTGTTTAAGAAATGTTTTATTTGTTATAAAAACCCTGTTTCAATCATATATTCATTGTTGCTGGATTGTAACATATTCATCTGAACTTTGGAAAAGTCTGTAACAAGATCCGGCATGGCAGCTCACCTGGAAGGATAGGTCACGTGGGATTCTCGGGGAGCTGGTGAGCTGGATTCACACCGGGTTCAATGACAGAAAGCAGAGGGTGATGACTGAAGATGGATTTAACGAATGGATGTCCGTGACGAGTGGGAAGTGCATGTCAGTGTCGAGGCCTCGTTAATTAGATATTCATGACATTGATTTGTATATGAATGTACATGGCATGGTTAGAAAGTTTGATACTAAATTCAGGAGTCTGCTTCATATTGCAACAGGTTACAATGACTTTTCTCAACTTGCTGTTTCGGATGTATGGCGGGTCTACATTGTGCTTAACAAGGTACCATTAACCTATCTGATAATAGCCAGGTGATATGACCAAAGAAATCTTGACCGAGTTTAGATGATAATAATGGTCTTAAAGTTCTGCCGGAGATAGCATAGTGGTTCAGAACAAGATGCCATGATGCTATGTGTGAGATTGCATTGTTCAGGATGTCAGAGTGATTCTATATAGACTCAAACCATGCATTGCCACTGGTGTCAATGCCAGGGGATGAAAAACTGAAAGGAGATGGTGAGAATCAGGTGTGACTGAGAAATCTATAATTCAGTGACGAGAGGAATGGATGTCCCATTAATCGGCAGAAATGTTTCAACCCACACTGCTGTAACGGCTGTCCATTACTCACCATAGCGCCACCAGTGGTAGGAGGGCCAAAGCAGTGGGCACTGTCTGCTCAACCTGCCTTGCCATTGCATTGACACATCACTCCCGGTCGAGGACACAAGATTGGCTCCGAAAAGGGAATTGTGTGCAATATAGCACGTAGGTACCCCGGAAGTCCCGGCACGTTGTACAATAGATGGAGAGAGCGGAAATCGATGGGCTCAGCTGGATCAGGCCCTGTCAAGGCTTCAGTGGACAGGCCCAAGATGTTTGGAAGTGTTTGCCTCAGTTTAAAAACAAAACAGTGTTCTCCTGTAAACCCCAATTAATGTTTGACCCTCCTGTTATTTGTTTTGTTACAGAGAAACAAAAGCTGATCACACCTGTCCTCACAATGGGTCAATGCGCGGGCAGGCGAGGACTTCCAGTGTCGTCAACATCGGGAAAGGACACGGGTATGTTGGCGAATTATTTTAATTTATAAATACTCTGCTGATTCTGCGGCTGTATTTAATTCAATATTGGGAATTCACAAAGTGTTTGTGAAAACTGATCAGAGAGATAAGAGAGAGAGTTAACATTTCTGGGGGAAATACAGTCAAAAGTAGGTGGTGTACAATTACCGTCTGCTGCTGCTCCTCTAACAGATCGTGATGCACATTGAAATAGCGAGTTGCTCTAGATGACATGGCATTCTGCAGATGCTGAAAGTTTTGGGCAATAAAAAGACACAAAAAATATTGGCAGAACTCAGCAGGTCAGGCAGCATCCATGGAGAGTAATAAAGATTTGACATTTCGGATGAGGACCACAATGAATGGAAAGTAACGTGGCAATATCTAGAATTTCTGATCCCTCATTTCCAGTCCGATGAAGGGCCTTGGCCCGAAATGTTGATTGCTTATTCTCCTCCACAGATGCTGCCTGAAATGCTGAGTACCTAAAGCATTTTATGAGATTCTCCAGAGATATACTGAGGAAGGGATTGACCAGGCAGGCAGACAGTAACCCAGAGCAAAGCCATGGTGATGGGCAGCACCAGGGGAGTGATGATGCTGGGTTACTATATTCTTAGGAATAAGTAGAGTCCTTTCCAAACAGAGAGGGATATTCCTGGGGACACGAAAGAGCAGCCTTCAACAGATGAAACTATACCCGCTCCTACAACACCGGCGCCACCGATCCCCCGGCCAAAGCCCGTTACACCCCACCTCCCCCCCCCCCCCACCCCATCCCCATATACATATATTTCGGACTGTGTTTGGTGATCTTTAGGTTCCAACGATAAAGTTACTGTCCAGTATGAGGTCAGTAATTTCTTTAATGCTCCTCATGTTCCTTCACAGGTCCAGGCTCAGTGATCAGCGAGCTCCTGGCAAGCTGGGACGATTTCCAGCTGCTGCAGTTGACGGACTTCTTCCGGGACAGGCTGGAGCAGGCGATGGAAGGAGGGGTTCACGGAGTGAGTCTGGCGTTAAAGGCTGAGAAACAGTTCAGCAGAGAGGAACATCGGGTGAGTGGGAGGGAGAATGGGTTTGAATTTTCCCACATCACAGGACTGATGGCTGTAGGATCTCTGACTCAACGGATATTAAATAAGATAAAAGAATAACTGGGAAATATATACTCCACATGCAATCCGGAACATGTGAATCTGAACCAGATATGGAAAGAGTTGAAAAGAACCCGCGGACTGGTAGGGAGCTGCTCAGACGGAGTAACAGCATTAATTGCAAATATGACAGGAAGTTTCAATCTGTGAAAAATGTACAGAGTGACGGCAGGATGTCAGTGAGAACCGGAACATCATCAGTGAATGCCACAGGAGCCTGGGTGTGTTCGGTTCTGGGTGGAGATAATTCTGTTACAATCTGTAACTGCAAACAGTGTGAATCGGGGAACATTGCCATGTTGCAACGTGTAATCACTGAGAAAACCTCTACTGGAAAAGGGAAGTGAAAGGTGTCAGATGTCAGCCAGTAATCCGCTGTCATGTTGGACACTGGCGGACTGAGGAGATGAATCACATCATAAATTCTGCAACTTCTCTGAGGCTGTTCAGTCTGTTATATAAAATAAAATCATCCAGTTTTATTTCTTCCTCTGTGATCGTTATTTTATGGTGTCTGTTTTACACCGTCAAATCCGGTGAGGGATTATTTATGGAATTGGAGCCACGTCAATGAAGCGGTCACAGACCAGCCAGGATCTCATTGACTGGTGGACCAGGTGCACAGTGAATGTCCCTCCCTGTGCTCTACACTCAGAATGTACAGTCCATGTCCAGACAGGTTCAGCACCCGTCCGGGTGACTGCTCAGTCTGATCCCGTTACACAGCACATCATTTACTTCTCATTCTCTGTGTGAATCTGTCAGTCCCCAATATGTTCACCGTTACTCTTCACAGAAAATCTCTGATCTCGCTGATAAGGGAGAGCGGGCGGACAGTTCTAAACTCCTCCTGAGCCTGGTGATGGAGAAAGGCTCCCACGCCCAGAGGGTGATGTGGGAAACCCTCTATATATCTGGTATATATATACCATATATCTGTATTTCGTTCAGTATTTTGTCCAACATTGGAACAAAATACTGAACGAAATACAGATATATGGTGAGAAAATATCAGAGATTAATTCAAATTTGGATTGAATACAGCACACTTTAAAATTTTACACCTCATTCCCTCAATGTGTTTAAATTCAAACAGGTTGTGATCCCTCCCATCGATCAAATACCGCTCAAGGTTTAATCAAGGTTCTCAGTGAGCTGAAAGGTAAGTGAACGTGCATTGAACATTGAAGAGTATAAAACAGGAATAGGTCATTAGTCATATAATATTGTGCTGAACCAGCTGAGAGGTAAATCTACATAACCCAACTCTAGTCTCTCCTTCCTGCACCATGTCCATACTCCTCCATCTTCCTTACATCCATGTGTCTACCCAAACGTCTCTTAAAAGCTTCTAATAATTTGTCTCTATCACCTTACCAGGCAGTGCGGTCCTTGCAGCCACGGCTCTCTGATGAATAAGAAAGCTCTCCCTCACATCCTACTTCATTCTACAGCATCTCACCTTCAATACATTCCCTCTGGTAATAGACATTTCAACCGCGACAAACTGATGATCGCTGTCCACTCTATCTCTGCATCTCATAATGTTCTCAACCTGTGTCAGAGCTCCCCTCGGTCTCCGACGATCCAGAGCAAAAAATCTAATTTCATCCAGCCTCTCATCATAGCACATGCCTTCTGAACCAGGCAGCATCCCGGTAAACCTCTTCTGCTCCCTCTCTAAAGCCTCAACATCCCTCCGGTAGTGGGGCGGTATGCAATAGCCCAGAATGGGCTGCAGCAGAGTTCATTAAGTTGAAACTTGACCTCTGTTACCACCAACGGTTGTAAGTTGCGTACGGCGGTTAGGTTGTTGAGCCACAGGGATCTGACCAGGTAAATATGGGCACTGTGACAGAGAACACAGTGAGACACATGGAAGCATGTTTCTTAGAGCAAATGTTTTCAAAGGTCATTTTGAGGAAAGAGGCAGAGAGCTGAAGAGTTTGAGGAAATTGTTCACACCGCTCCAGGGCCTACAAATTCCTCCACAGAGAGTCTACGTGGAGAAAGGGAGAGGGTGATATGGAAAATGGAATTAAAAACTTATATTTCTTCACACAAGATGTCAAAATCTTCTCTTGACAGCCACTGCCCTCTCCTGAACAGACTCTTTCTTAACCGTTTTCTAAACTTCCCCCAGCAGATTATCTTTTCTTAGAGTTGGGCGTCCACTGAAGTTCCAGTCACAGAATAGTAATAATAGCATCACTTTAATTAGAAAATCAGGTGACATCCTAACTGGTCTGTTCAACCACAGAGCAGAATTGTGTTCACATCTGCACCCCCTAGTGCAAACACTGCTACAGTGTTAGAGAGGGTGAGATTGGGGGACATATTCCTCAGCTCAGTCCACAGAAGCTGAAATTCATGTCTGCCGGTGTTATGCGCTGGACACTGTCGAAGGGTGAGAGATGGGAATTAGGACAGAGAAACCAAGGGTTATGGGATCGCAGCAAGGAAGGTGAAAATGACTGAAAATATCTCTAAATAATATTGCAATTAGTTAAACTATGACTGTCTGGATGGAAAGCTCAATACATCTATAGGCCCATCATGACTGTGAAAACGGAGCCCGGGGCAGTTCCTGGGCTCAAGACATTGTGAGGCTTCATCACTGCAGACTGAGTTAGATCACTCAACTGCACATTTAACAGAGGAGAGAGCTTAGGAAAGACAAACATCACAAAACTTATTAATATTGCATCAGCCCATGTTTTACCTGATTATTCAAAGCTCTCAACAGAAATATAAGGAACCTCGGCCAGAACCCTGGTATTGTCTCTCTCAATTACAAGAACAAATTCCAAAGATGATAATTTAAATATGGGACCAGAGTGAGATGAATCAGGATGTTTACAAACTACTCACCTCTGTTAATGCTGTTCCAGTCCACATCATATCAATGAAACCCCTCAGTTTCTCTGCACCATGGGTTTGGTAAATCGCTACAAGCTTTTTGTTCACTATTCCTCATGTTGTTTGCCGAGGGAACAAACACGACAGTGAAATTCCTACAGCCATTTCTGTACGTGAAACAGAATCTCTCCATGACTATTGAAGAACACCATTTCTACCACTGTCATATTCTCTAAAGAAAATATGTCTACAATTAATGTTTTCCTACGCCCCCAATTACAGCCGAACACTTTGAATGGAGACCCCACACACCCCTGACAGGGTTCAGATACACGGCGAGACGGCACACAACCTCTGACAGGGTTCTGACACAGTTTGAGACCCCACACACCCCAGAAACGGTCCTGACACACTGTGAGACCCCACACACCTCTGACATGGTCCTGACACACTGTGTCACCATCACACCACTGGTAAGGTCTTCTCACATTATGAGACCTCACAGATCGCTGGCAGGGTCCCGAAACTCTGTGAGACCCCATATATCGCGAACAGGGTCCTGACACACTTTGAGACCACACTCATCGCTGGCAGGTCCTGACACACAGCCAGACACCAGACAACCCTGACAGGTTCCGGGCATACTGTGGGACCACACACGCCCCTGACAGGGTCCTGACACATTGTGAATCCCCACCCACTAATGACAGGGTCCTGACACACTGTGAGACCACACACACCCCTGACAGGGTTCGGACACATTGTGAATCCCCACCCACTAATGACAGGGTCCTGACACACTGTGAATCCCCACCCACTAATGACAGGGTCCTGACACACTGTGAATCCCCAACCACTAATGACAGGGTCCTGACACACTGTGAGACCACACACCCCTGACAGGGTCCTGACACATTGTGAATCCCCACCCACTAATGAGAGGGTCCTGACATACAGAAAGTACAGTAAACGTTTCGGGCTGAGAACATTCGATGGGACTGGAGATAAAACGCTGAGGAGTCGATTTGAAAGCTGGCGGGCGGGGTGGGAGGGGAGAGAGAAATGCCAGGCGATAGGTGAAATTTGGAGAGGGAGGGATGAGCAAAGAGCTAGGAAGTTGGTTAGTAAAAGAGACAAAAGGCATGGAAGAAAGGAAAATAGAGGGTGGAGAGAGCAAAAGAGGGAGGCGTAGTTGATCTCGATATGGTCTGTTGTCTCTCGATGAAACCAGACATAGAGTGGCGAACCGTTTCGCCGAGCGTCTGCACTGTGTCCGCCAGAACAAGCGTGATCTCCCAGTGGCCACCCATTTTATTTCCACTTCCCATTCCCATTCCGATACGTCAGTCCATGACATCCTGCACCGTCAGGATAATGCCACACTTGGGTTGGAGGAACAACACCTTTTGAGCAGCGTCCAACCTGATGGCATGAATATCAATTTCTTAAGATTCCAGAAAGGCTTCCTCTCCCCCTTCACCGTTCCCCATGCCCTCGTACGTCTCACATGTTATCCCCTCGCCTGTCCATCGCCTCCCTCTGGTGACCCTCCCCACCTTTTTCTTGTTTCCATGGCCTCCTGTCTCTATCAAGAATCAACTTCATACACTTTGCTTCATCCCCTCCCCTCCAAGTTTCACCTGTCACCTGTCACTTCTCTCTCCCTCCGCCCCCTCCCCCTCCACCTTTCGAATCTACTCCTCAGCTTTTTGTCTCCAGTCCTGCCGAAAGATCTCGAAAGAAAACGTCAGCTGTTCCACAGCTGCTGTCTGGCCTGCTGAGTCCCTCCAACATTTTGTGTGTGTTGCTTGGATTTCCAGCATCTGCAGATTCTCTCTTGTTTGTGGAATTACAGACCAGTTTGCCTAACCTAAGTGATTGAAGCGTTGGAGTCTATCCTCCTCATATTTTACACCACCACCCAGCTTTGTGTCATCTGCAAATTAGCCAATGTTTCTTTTAATCCCTTCATCTAAATCAGTAATGTATTTTGTAAATAGCTGCGGTCCCAGCACCAACCCTTGCGGTACCCGACGAGTCACTGTCTGCCATTCTGAAAAGTACCCATTAATCCCTGCTCTTTGTTTCCTGACTGCCAATCAATTTTCTATCCATGTAAATACCCTACCCCCAATACCATGTGTTTTAATTTGCCCACTAATCTCCTATATGGAACCTTATCAAAGGCTTTCTATAAGTCCAGGTACACTACATCCACTGGCTCTTTCTTGTCCATTTTCATAGTTAGATCCTCAAAAAATTTCAGAAGATCAGTCAAGCATGATATCCCCTTCGTAAATACATGCTGACTCGGATCCTGTTACTGCTATCCACATGTGCCGTTATTTCATCTTTTATAATTGACTCCAGCATCTTCCCTACCACTGATGTCTGGCTAACTGGTCTATCATTCCCTGTTTTCTCTCTCCCCTCTTTGTTAAAAAGCGGGATAACTTTAGCTATCCTCCAATTCTCAGGAACCGATCCTGAATCTATAGAACATTGGAAAATAATTACCAATGCGTCCACGATTTCTAGAGCCACCTCCTTAAGTACCCTGGGATGCAGATCATAAGGCCCTGGGGATTTATCAGCCTTCAGTCTCATCAGACTACCCAACACCTTTTTCTGCATAATGTGAATTTCCTTCAGTCCCTCCATTATCCTATGTCCTCTGGCCACTATTATATTTGGGAGATTGTCTGTGTCTTCCCTAGTGAGGACAGATCCACAGTATCTGTTCAACTCGTCTGACATTTGCTCACTCTTCATAGTAAATTCACCTGTTTCTGCCTTCAAGGGCCCAACTTTAGTTTTAACTAACTTTTTCCTCTTCACATACCTAAAGAAGCTTTTACTATCCTCCTTTATAGTCTCCGCATATTGCCTTTTTTAGTAATCTTTTATTGTTCTTTAAATGTTCCCAGTGCTCTGGCTTCCCGCTCATCTTTGCTATGTTATACTTCTTCTCTCTTATATTTTATACTCTCCTTGACTTCCCTTGTTAGCCACGGTGAGAATCACTGATCCTGCTGCTCCCTCTCAAATTGTAGATTAAAACTTAACATATTATTGTCACAACCTCCTAATGGCTCCTTTACCTAGAGTTCCCTTATCAAATCCGGTTCATTACACAACACTACATCCAGAATTGCCTTCTCCCTGGTTGGCTCCAGCACAAGCTGCTCTGAGAATCCATCTAGAGGCCCTCCACCAACTCCCTTTCTTGGGGTCCAGTACCAATCTGATTTTCCCAGTCTACCTGTACGTTGAAATCCCCCATTACAACTGTAGTATTACCTTTGCAACATGCTAATTTTAGATCTTTATTCAACTTGCACCCTATATCCAGGCTACTATTTGGGGGTCGGTAGATAACTCCCATTAGGGTCTTTTTGCCCTTACAATTTCTCAGTTCTACCCATACTGACTCTGCATCTCCTGATTCTATGTCACTCCTTGCAAGGGACTGTATTTCATTCCTCACCAGCAGAGCCACCCCACCCCGTCTGCCCACCTGTCTGTCCTTCCGATAGGATGTATATCCTTGAATATTCATTTCCCTGCCCTGTTCCTCTTGCAGCCATGTCTCTGTTATTCCTACAACATCATACTTACCAACTTCCAACTGAAATTCAAGCTCATCTATATATAATATTTTTAATCCGTTACTCCCCTTCTTGTCACATTGGTCCTATTGCACTTGGCCATACTCTCCGATCCCCTCCTGAGCTTTCTGCCCCGTAAATTCTGATGTCTTTCTTAACTTTTCTTATTCACTCTTTCCCTTTAACTCCATCCTTATATTTCCAGTTCGTCTCCTCCCCACACTTATTAGTTTAAACACACGCGTGTTGCAGTGGCAAACCTGCCTGCCAGAATGCTGGTCCCCTGACTGCTAAGGTGCAACCTGTCCCTTTTGTACAATTCATCCTTACACCGAAACTGATCCAAGTGGTCTAAGAATCTAAAACCCACAGCTCTGCCAGTCGTCTGTCTCTTTGGCTTTGCTTCAGTGCCAATTTTTGACTCGCAGACCCGTCCACCTCTCAGACTGGCAGTGTCTTCTGTCCCAAGCTTCCAAGAGGGTGAACATGATTTCAAGAGGCACATCCCCCGGGGTCTCCTGTACTTCAAGCTTCCATCTCTTCCTCATCGTCGCCCCCGTTCTCTCCTCTGTTATCTTCGGATGTAACGATTTCACTGTAGGTCCTGTCCAGAAAACTCACGTTTTTCCTGGATGAACCTGAGGTCATCCAGTTGCCTCTCCAGTGCCCTAACACGGTCTTTCAGGATCTGAACCTGGACACGCTTTTCACAGTTGTAGCAGCCGGAAACACCATCAGTGTCCCTGACCACCCACATCAGGCAAGCATCACACTGAACCAATTTACCTGTCATCTCTTCACCACCTCTCACCCTCACCAACTGTGGCGTAGTCTCCTCCCTCAGCTTCCTCGCCAAAGACTCGCTCTTTCCTCACAAGGACCTTTCCTTAACAAGGCTGCTCCCCGAGTCAAAGCCGCAAAGCTCAACTCCTTTACTGGCCGCTCCGCTTGAGCTACCCCTCTATTTATTTGTCTGAGTTTTTCAAACTGCTTGGTCACCTGAGCTCGATTGCTCAATCAGCTGCTTTCTGCTGATTCTGAGCTATTCAAATCTTGAATTATCTAATTAACTGCTTTCTGTTAAGATATTCAAATCGTAATTGACTTGATTGCACAGTCAAACTGCCAAAATCTCTCAAGCCAAAGACTCGCAGTTCCCTCACAAGGCTCTACCCTCGACAAGGCCGCTCCATGAGTCGAAGCCCCAAAGCTCCAGACCTCTACTGGCAGCTTTGCACTGGCCGCTCCACTTGAGCTACCCCTCTATTTATTGGTATCAGTCTTTCAAAACCGCTTGGTCACTTGACCTTGGTTGCCCAATCAGTTGCTTCTGCTGGGCTCCTTTACTGACCGCATTTGTTGATGATACAAAAATTGGCGAAGGGGCAGATAGTGCTGAGGAAGCAATGCAATTGCAGCAAAACTTCGACGAATTGGAAGAGCGTCGCAAATGGATTACAATGTTGGGGAATGAATGATAATGCAATAGCTTTGGGCTCACTCTTGTGTGCTTAAATAATGAGTTCTGAGTTGAGACATCTAACAGTTTGAACACTGTCTGTTCCCATTGAAGATGTTCAACAGAAACACATGGAGACTCTGCGGGCACAAACTGAAACACTGAGAGTCAACACGATCCTGGTGAGGGAGAAGGTGAAGGTTTTCCACCTGGTTGATCGATACGCTGAGCTCACGGTCATTTCTGCTGTTCGAGATCGGAGACTGGTTGAACATGAGCTGCTGGCAAGACGCAGAGACCACGAACTTTGGAGAGAGAAACATCTCCACGGAGAGATGGAAAAAATCCAGACTGATCAGTTATTCCAGAGCAGCTTTTCCCGAAGTAAATCCGAATCTGGGAGATCAGCAGCAGTGGCCGGAGTCGCGGGGATTGGGAAAACAACAATGGTACAAAAGATTGTTTATGACTGGGCCACGGGGAAAATATTCCAACAATTCCAGTTTGTCTTTAGTTTCAAATTCCGGGAGTTAAACTCCATTAACTGCAGAACAAACCTGAGGGAACTGATTCTGGATCAGTATCCTTACTTTGGGAATTTCCTGAGAGATGTCTGGAAGAACCCACAGGGATTGTTGTTCATATTCGATGGTTTGGATGAATTCAAACACAGAATCTATTTTGCAGACAAATGGAGAGATACAGAACCTAAGCACCAGTGTCCAGATCCTGAGTGCTGGTGTGAAGTGTCTGACATTGTGTACAGTTTAATCCAGGGCAAGCTGCTCCCAGGGTGTTCGGTGCTGGTGTGAAGTGTCTGACATTGTGTACAGTTTAATCCAGGGCAAGCTGCTCCCAGGGTGTTCGGTGCTGGTGACCACCCGCCCCACTGCGTTACATTTATTGGAAAAGGCAGATATCAGGGTCTGGGCAGAAATCCTGGGATTTGCTGGTGAGCAATGGAAGGAATATTTCATGAAGCATTTTGATGATCAGACGGTGGCGGCAGCTCTTTTCAAACACGTGAAGGAGAACGAGATCCTGTATACCATGAGCTACAACCCCTCCTACTGCTGGATCCTCGCACTTGCACTCGGCCCTTTCTTCACACAAAGAGACAGGGACCCACAGCAAATTCCCAAGACCATCACCCAACTGTATTCCTACTATATTTACAGCATCCTGAAAAACCACAGCCGTGAGATTGAGAACCCCCGTGATGTGTTACTCAGGGTTGGTCAGATGGCCTTCAGAGGAGTGTCCGATAAGAGAACTGTGTTTACAGATGGAGATTTGAACAACTACAATCTGCAGCCATTCCAGTTTCTGTCTGGGTTCCTGATGGAGCTTTTGGGGAGAGAGGATTCTGCCCAGTGCGTGGTGTACACATTCCCACACCTCACCATCCAAGAGTTTGCAGCTGCAGTCGCACAATTCCTGACTATACATCCCGAGGATATCCTGAAATTCCTCACTGAAGCCCACAATACGACAGATGGGCGATTTGAGGTATTTCTCCGTTTTGTTGCTGGTCTCTCCTCCCCAATGACAGCTCGGGGTCTGGAGGAGTTTCTGGATCCATTTCCTCATGAAACAACCTGCCGGGTGATGGACTGGGTGAAGGAGGAGGTTAAACGCCAGAGTGGGAACACATCGAGTGAAGCTGGTAAAAGGAGGCTCCTGAACACATTTCACTACCTGTTTGAGTCTCAGAATCGTGAACTGGCTCAGACCGCACTGGGATCTGTGGAAGAACTTTCATTCAGTGGAATGACACTGACCCCAGTTGACTGCGCGGTCCTATCTCATGTTGTCAGACTCTGTGATACAATAAAACGTCTCGACCTGTCGTACTGCCACATTTTGTGTGAAGGAATCCAGCAGCTGGGACTCTGGCTGCACAAGTTCCAGGTATTGAGGTAACTTAATTTTTCTCTCACTCTGAACTGTGAAATTGTTCCATTGTGTTGTTTCAATGTAAAGGGATTTGGGTAAAACTATAGTGAATATGATTGTGAAGAATTGTGACAAATGCGATCCCCCTTCCTCCTGTGAGATGTCTCTTCCCCAACTCCGTTCCTGCTGTGGAATCTCTCTTCTCCATCCCGCTTCGTCCTGTGGGATCTCTCTTTCACATCCCCCTTCCTCCTTCATGTCCCGTCTTTCCATCCTTTTCCTCAGATGGTGTCATTTCCCACTGACATTTCTCTATTCACAAATCTTCCTCACTTTGGGACTTTCTCCCCTTCAACCCTGTCCCTTCCGATCCACTCACAGGTCAGGAACACTTTCCTAACCATCGCGCAATGAGACAGAATATGAGGAGTTTACAGGGTCACACCGACAGACTAAATTACTGACATCAGTGAATCCCCTGTAACTGGTCAGTGAGGGACATTGACAGTGATGGGAACACTGATCAGTGATTTACTGAAAGGTTCAATGTTTCCTGAAATAACCGAGTGAGAGAAATTCCTTCAGACCCATTCATTAATTTGTCTGTTTCTGTTTAGTCTTGGGCGGAATGACCTGGGAGATTCAGGAGTGAAACTGGTGTCTGCGGCTCTTGGGAACCCGGAGTGTAAAATACAGACACTGAAGTGAGTACCAGACTGTGGGAGATTGTGTTTACAGACACTGGGTGTCTGACACTGAACATTAATGTGATCAGTAATTGTGTTACTGATAAATTCTGGAAATTTGTACAGCCCCTGTCTCTCTGTGTCCTTCACCCTCACTCTATCTCTCATTTCCAGTCTGAACCATGTCGAACTGACAGATTCTGGTGCTGAGGATCTCGCCTCCGCTCTCAGTACAAACCGATCACTGATAGAGCTGGACCTGGGATGGAACCCGCTCACAGACCAGTCTGTCCCTGCTCTCCGCCGGCTCATACTGACCCACCCGAGTCTGGAGCAGATCATGTGAGTGTCTGTGTTAATGTTCAATGTGATAAAAATTTCATCAGATCCGCGGGTTTTCTGGTACCCCAGTACTCTGTTACTGACACGGTTATATAATCTGGTTTCTTTTTCATCTTTATTTTTCCATCCGTTTCAGGCTGGCAGTGAATAATTTCAGTGGGACTGGGGAGAATGAACTGGAGTCTCTACAGGAGTCTAGACCCGGACTGAGAGTGTACCTGTAAACGTCTGAATGTGTGAATATACCCGTCCACAAGATGGAGACAATTTGGCCGATACCCCCCCCCCCCCCTTAACTCCCGCCCTTATCTTACCCCACTCCAGAAGCAATTCGCAAGGGTTCAGAAATGACCCTGGATGATCTGGGACACGGACCTGAAGTGTGATTTGATAATCATCAGTTCCGTGATGCAGAGTGACAGTGAGAAATGGGACTGATTATTCAAACTGCCCCTGGTTGTCGCCGGTCAGTTAATTGTGTGTGACTGTGAGTGAGTCGGGACCAGCTTATTTATTCCCGCACGTCAGCAGCTCACAAATCGATTAATTTACATTTGTCGATGAAATCAATAAACCACTGTAACATCCTGTCTTCGTTTCGGACAAGTTTTATTTGAAGTTTATGCTGTCCCCCACACCCTGGGTGCCCAGGATCTCATCTCCACCCAGCCCCCTTGCTGGGAAACTCACCCACTCCTTACACTCCACAAAGAAAGGGAGGGGGGACAGAGAGAGAGCTGGCCTTATTTGGCGGTCCTGCATTTCTTTCCGCTAGGAGGGGAATGCTAACGACACGGATATCTTAAGGACAGAGCAGGAGTTGAAAACGTCAGTATACGGAGCGGATTCTGTACATGGCAGAATATATTCTGTTAAATCATGCCAGTATTTCTCAGAGACAAACGTGTTGGTGGTTGCACTCATAACTCACAAAACAGCGAGTGGCAGCCTGAACAGCCAATTGTATTCCTACAGCTAATTGAACTCCACAATATTTCAAAATCTAACTGTTCCTCAGGTGGATTCAACAGCGGCTTTGCCCGTCATTAAGGTTTAAAAGTCCACAGCACGGGCAGGAAATTCTATTCATATACATTTGAAGAAATGTAATAGGGACATTTATGCGCGCATGCACGCACAACAGATGTGGGAAGATGGTTTAAGCGATGGAGTGAACCGTGCACAGCTCTGAGCTTCATGTTATTGGAAATAAACATTATAGTGGGAAGCTGATCAAAATGAGGTAAACACTGATGTGGTCCAGGGCTGATGAAGAACTACACAGCTTGTGGGTACAGCGAGTATATTTCATATCTGGTGGCACATAGTGGGACGAGTTGGGGTAGTTTTGGTGTCTGACCGACCAAAGCGGATCTGCTGAATATATTAAAAAAAACAATGACGTTAATTGAAAGTCTGCAGAAAGAAACTGGGAAGGTTCTCATGTGTCGCTGGGTCACGTCCACACTGAGGGGAAACCGGTTCTACTTGCAGAGGAAACAGCAGGCGTGACTGTGAAAAGTGCCGAAAATGCTGGAAACATCGATTCCGGAATGCTTGTGGGAAGAGAGCCACAGTGAAAGTTCAGGTTGGAAAATGGGAACTGTTCTGACCGCTGACAAGACAAATGTGGAAAAGTTGTAAGCAGAGCCGCTGACTGCTCACTTACTGGTCTCGTTGCACATTTTGGTAAAATTACGCAGAAGGATCTAAGTGAGCTAATGCCAATAGTATTAATGTGTTTGTGTTACATGCCGACAGCTTTTGGACCCGAGACACCGGTGATGTAATTTGTTGGTTCAATAGCAGAATCAAAGGTGGGACTCCGTTACTGCAGATTGATCCCCTGTATAAATCATAGTTTGTTGCTGTATTCAGCCCAGAGTGTCTTGCCGAGCTGTGGAATTCAGGACAATAGCGTTCACTGCGTCACTCAACTGGAATATACAGTAATGTGGCGGATAGAAGACATTTACGACCCTGTTATTTCAGCCGTTGGAATTCCCGGTAAGTCGCTATCACATCTGCAAACGGCAGAAACTGAGAGTTAATTCTGATATTCGGAAGTGTTTCTCTAGCTACGTGCTTCCACAGTCACCTGCCGTGTCCCCGTATTTCTGCCGTGGGCGGAACGCGCTGACAATATTACTCCCATTGCTTTGGAAGCGGGTCTAATGGAGCCGAGATGCTGCCTTTGACTGAATTCCTCTCTCCTGATTGGATATCATGGAATAATTGTGAATCGAA
Organism: Hypanus sabinus; assembly: GCF_030144855.1. Lineage (NCBI taxonomy): Eukaryota > Metazoa > Chordata > Chondrichthyes > Myliobatiformes > Dasyatidae > Hypanus > Hypanus sabinus. The sequence continues at coordinate 265,749 of NW_026781432.1, read as the reverse complement.
ATGTCTGCACAGGAGGACACGGGCTATACTACATCTGTGAGAACCAGCCGTCCTTCTGTTACGTCCGTATAAATCGTCTGTGAATTGCGCGGCTTGGTTATGGAACAGAGCGAATAGCTCATTTATTTCCGAAATGTGAGTAGAGGGAACTGCAGGTGTGGATTTAATTTCATTCCTGTGCTGTTCAGAGCCAGTGACGCTGTATTGAATGTCCATCCTTTCCTGCGCCCGAGGAAGAATTTAAGCAGCTCTCCTCTCGTCGGCTTACGAATTCATTTTGATTTAACACTATTACAAAATTCGCGCAAGTTCTCTTCCACGCCGATAATACATGGCTTCTTATGTACTGGGGATTCTCGCTGTGAGACAGAAAAAAAACCCCACAAAATCTAATCTAATTCTATCACACGGCTGCTCCGTTACCCTGACTAGTCAGTAATTTCTCTGTTTCTTTTCTTCTATTTTGCAGTTAACCAGTTGGCGATTGCTATCTTCTCCCGAGGTAAGCGCGGTCTCTCCAAATGTCTCAGACGGAACCTGCTGGGAATGGCAGCGGCCGATCTCCTGGTCGTTATCTCTGACCCTCTGCTGAAGTGGAAGGTTATGAAATACTTCTGGTCTTCCTTCCTCCATCGGACTCCTGTTTACAAGTTCGTCCCTTGCTTCCTTTGAGCAAGCACCTGAATCTCTGTCTGGCTGACAGTCGCCTTCACCAATGACAGTTTTGTGGTCATTTGTTGTGAAAAGTTGAAAAGAAAATATTGCATCGAATGAACGGTTGTTATAATCATAGGCACGGTGAGTGTTCTGGGCTGTTTAGAATTAATCCCTTTCTACTTTACTTTAGATTCTTTGATGCTAGTTAACGGAGTTTCCTATGGCTGTTTGACCAGAGCGAGATTCGTGGGTCGCCTTCGTGGGTCGCACTCAGATGATTCACCGTATTTTCATTCCTTGTCTCCCGTTTATTCTGATTTTATTGTTCAATGCTCTGACAGTTAGACGGATTTTTTCCGCCAATAAAGTCCAGATGGTGCTCCCCGGCAGCGACGGAAAGGATGACAGGACCCGGAAATGGAGAACCGAATGAAATCCGTCGTTTTACTATTCAGTATAACCGGTAGTTTTATATTTCTGTGGTTAACACTGGTGGTTTTTTGATACCTACGTACTGATTGCAAATATCCCTCGTTACAGGGACGCGGATCCGACTTATATCGCAGTATCCACGGCGACGATGCTGCAGATCCTCAGCTCCTGCACCAACACATGTATTTACTCAGAGCAAGTTCAGAGAGGAGCTGCAGAACGCGGTGAAACACCCACTGAAACTGTTAACCAAATTCCTTAAATCGTAGATCGGCTTGCTGATTTCTGCAGGTGTTTTGTCAAACACCATGTTTCCTTCATAATTTATCCACTTGCCGATACGGTATGCAGAACCACGGGTAACATCTGAGCGCTCGGAAATACGCATGCATTTTGTGATGATATATTTCACTCGGTGCTTACCCAGTCCACGTGAAATGTGTCGTTCATCGAACGTGTAATATGTAATGGTCACCCCAGCAGTAATTCACCCTGATGAAGGGTCTATAGTCGGGTCACGCCCGTTTTATTGTAATAATGTCCATTACATCTGACAGCGATTTAATCCGGGTTGGTCCAGTTAGGAAAAATCCTCTCCCTTTCTACATTCTCTCCGTTGTTTCTGGTTCATACTTTTTAGTGATACTCACGGTGTTTTACTCTCAATATCTTTCATGTTGTTCTCGTTTACTCTTTCCCCCACGTCCAGTTCTCATCAAAATTTAATCTTATTGCAGACTAGTGAGTTTCATCGTGAGGGAAGATGATCGGGCTGAAACAGAGCGTGTATATATTTCTTTTTTTTTTACTCCATCTCCATCTCCGACCTGCTCCCTCGTTGTCCCTGCATATCTCCCACGCCTTTATCTCTGTTCATATCCCAAGGCCTCGTGACAATCTGTTTCTTTCCTTCGCCATCTATACTCTATTTCTCTCTGACCACACGTCCGGTCCCCTACAGAACAAAATAAGTCTCATTCGGGAAAATACATTTCTATTGATGATAAGTGCACGCTGAAATTTAATGAACTTCCAGAGCAACTGGAAAAAGTTACTTGTTTTGTTTCTCTCCCGAACGAACTGAGTTCTATCTGGAAGGTTTACCGATGTTTGAAAAGTAAAAAGAATGATACTGGAAATCCGAATTAAAATTGCTTTAAATGATTTGCACCGCTTTCTGACGGAACATTACTCACTCTGTTGCATTTCCAGTTCCGTCTCACTGCTGTCTGTCCTGCAACCGATTAGCGGTACACAACACTGGTGATTCTCCTCGCCCGGGGCTGACAGAAGTAAGAGTTGACACGACCGATATCTTTTCGAACGCACAATAGATTTATGCACCTCGCGCCAGTTACTACTAACTCGACGCTTTGTTATAAATAATGTTTCTAGTGAAACTTAAGGATTATACTTAAGGTGCAATGTAAATACATCAGATGTTTGCATGTCAGGATAAGCTGTCGTTGGTTAACATCTTAGTCCAGGTGTATTTTCAATTCCGTGTATGGCAGCGCAGAGTTGCTCTGTAAGTCTATTCCATCATACGTCAGGGAAACGGGAAATAACGTCAGTTATATTGTCTCCTGCTGTTTGCCTGCACCTGGTTCCCTCTACAAAATCAATATGCTGACGGACTAGCCCACGAGGGCAGCCGAGCTTGTCGCTTTAACCACGTGTCCATGGTAGCGTTATATCCATTATTATCGTTTTCACCTCTATTCCTCTGCAAAATTGAACCGCGCTTTGTCCTGCAGGCGAAGTGGGTTCCACGGACCGCATTTCAGAACATCCGGACATTTCCAGTCAAGGGCTTACAAATTTCAAAAATTTGTCCAATAGCCCGAACTTCACACGGGGTCTATAGCCCAATTACCGTGGTGATGCCAATCCTATATATATGTTTGGATATGACGCAACAAGATCGACTTCTGAATTACTTCTCTTTATTTCTCCCCGTTTCCTGTTCTAATACGCAAATTAAAGACATGTACCTTTTTGAGACCCCTCGATGGTTCAGAAGCGACCCTAAAAATGGCCTCATCTTTCCTTGGATAGTTCTTTGACTTGCCATTTGTCACCGTCCTGCCCCTCTGCTTCGTTTGCCTGAGCGTCATCAGGCGGTGTCGGGATGTTTAATTTTGTCGTATAGCTTCTGCTAACATTAAAACTTTGTCCAGACCTGATTCGGGCCTGAGCTCAGGCTCTCTAGGTGAGGATATAGACATTGAGACGCCTCCCCTTTCTTTTGTTTGGACATCGTTTGGTCAGTCAGTCTATTTTTGTTGTTGTTGTTGTTCTGGAGGTTGGTGTCACTGATACCTTCAGCACTTATTGAACTCAATTCAAGTTTACTGTCCTTAAACTACACACATGCTCACCGACAAACGAGACAACGATTCGTCGACCCAGAGTGTAGGGTACAGCAGCACACGCAACAGACAAACACTTATGAAAGCAAGAACATCCTCTGGTGATCTACGCACAAACAAACAAAGTGCATAAATCAAAACACATTACTGCATTATAAAATCATAATCCTACGTAGGATCCCCGTCTCCGCTACCAGTTTCTTGTTTAAATTATTTGATTTTCTTTAACTAAAAAGACTCCAATAGGACCACCGTCCTTGTGTCCAACCACACAAACCACTAGTAAAACGAATCACATATCTAGTGCAGCATATCCACTTTTCAACCAGACCCTATCAGGAGGGAGATTAGCGGCACCAATGGAACTTCCAGGGATTTTGTTACTCGTTCAACTTTCGGGTTCTTCTTTCTCGTTTTCTTCTTTACCTTCACAGCGAAGACTCTCCCCGCATTCCTGATCAACGTCACTGTTGCTACTTCCCATCCTTCTTCAATCTACTGACCTGGTCCTGCAAAGGAAAGACCGTCAGTCGCAAGCAGAAGCACGAACGAAATTTCGTTCTGTTCACTTCTTGCAGTCTGATTTCTTTCTATTGGTTTTGTTTACCTACCGGATAACATCTTGGGTGCGACTAGGAACCTTATTTCACACAATACTTCACGTAATACTGCTGTCTCTCCTACTTGGTTCCGCCGATCCCATCCTTGCTGCCTGGTGATGGGCCAGGTTCTGTAGGCAAAAAAAAAATGTCGTGCACAAGGAGCGAGGTTGGAGGTTAGAGAGAGACAGGGAGGTGGCGAAGAAGGTTATGAGGGAGGGAGAACGCCGATGCGGTTTGGCAGGAGTCGGGTCAGGGGAAGGAGTCACCGAGGCAGGTTGGATGATTCGGCAGCACTTTCCAATGGTGCCACGGCAGTCCCAGAATGCTGTGCGTGACGGAAAGCCCTCCAGACCCTCACGGTACATTTTTCACGGTTTTGACTCACTCTTCCCTACACATCCTCATCGAAGATTTACCACGTCCGCGCAGTCTTTCTGTCCCACGTCTCTCTGCCCAAGCCCGGTCTCTTTCCCTACCCCATCCGTCTCGGTCTCCCCCAGCTTTCTATCTTTTCAGTCATTCGAAATCTCTCTCAACACCCTGCCTCTATCTCTATACTGTCCCTCTCCTGCCATTATTATCCACTGTCCCTCCAGTCAATCTCTCTCCACATTGCTCTCTTGTACCTCACTCCATGGTTCTTTCTATCTCCAATCTTTCTAACCCCAAATCTCCCTCTCCCCACACTCGCTTTCTACCGTTTCCTTCTCTCCGTCTCCCTCTTCCCCTCTATCACTCTCTCTACCTATCTCTATCTTTCCCCCTTTCATCTTTCACCCCAATCTCGTCTTCCCACACATTCTTTCTTCTACCCCAGTCACGCTCAGGTTCTATATCTGTAATTAATTTAGATCACGTTTTAGAGATTTGTTTTCACTTTGACATTTTTTGGTTTATCATTCAAGGAGGCGAATACTTTTCATGGGCACTGCATGGGTATTTGAAAGAAAGGTTTAATTCTTAAAATTGTTCATTCGTTGACACAGTGGCGGATAAAAAGAGATGTGGATCTCTTTTGGTTGGATACGTTGCTGCTGCGAACCAGAAATGGATTCGTTCTGGATTGGAAAGCTCTGGAGCGAGCCTGGGCTCAGCTCTTTGGAGGGTGAGAGGTGAGTTGATCGACTTATGCGCGATCGTAAGCGGCATAGACAGTCTCAACCGCCTGTGTCTTTTTCCCAGTATGGAAATGACAAAAAGGAGTGGGAAAATACGGCGGGAGGTTGGTTATAGGTTTTCTATACAAGGAAAAGGAGGTGCAAAGAAAGCGCTGCCAAACATCATGATAGAGGCTGATATATTGTGGCGATAAAACAGACATTGGCACATACAGGCTCTCAGTTTGATACATAATTTCCGTACTTCTGCTTTTCACAGTGAACGCGCTGACGATTGTCATACTATCACGGGGAAAGTGCGGACTCTCTAAAACAGTCACCCGCTATCTGATGGCCATGTCAGCGGCTGACCTAGCGGTCGTTTTCCTGGACGTTATATTGATGAAAATTCCGAAGGCTTTTCCGGATGAGTTCTCCTTCCTGTTTTATGTCCGCGTGTGTAGAACCCACGTCTTCTTAATGCAGGCCGCCACAGATTGCTCTGTTTGGTTCACCGTCGCCTTCACCTTTGATCGATGAGGCCTTTTGCTTCCAGGATCTACTCGCTAAGTATTGTACCGGGAGAACGGCGGATGTGATTCTGACCTTTGCGCCTTCACTGAGTTGCTTAAAGTTTTTCATGGTCCAATATATATATGTATATCTTTCCTATAACATGCCTTTGCATGCAGAGTTAAGAATTACTTATGTCACTATTTTGGACATTAATATGTGTTCATCGTTCTGTCTTTTCAACTGTGACCCCATTCCTTGTTGTTGTCCTGCTCAATGCTTTCACCATCACGAACCATTTAGTGGTCAGTAGAGCCCACAGCAGACTCCGGCTCCAAGTAGTAGTCAAAATTACAGCGACCCCGAAAACCTCAGAAAATCCTTGGTTTTACTGCTGGGCGTCTCGGCAGATTTCATCCTGTATGGGAATGGTATGGGGTGATGGCTGTCTGGAACAGGATGGTTCCTGCAGTGGACGTCCCACGTTGTTTGCATATACCTTCATTTTTCAAGGAACTGTTCTGCATGCTGCAACATCTGAGCTCTTCACCTCGTCAGTCAGACAGAGCTCAGTGAACAGCTGAAGGTGATGCTACATTCTCTATACTTTGAAAAGGATTCGACACTGATGGTCTATGAAACCAGCGTCCTTCGCTTCTGTTTTCAGGAAGGCAGTCGGAATGTTGTCCATTGATCATCGGTGTTGCTCGAAGTTCGCCCTGGATGGACGGACACAACTGTAGTTACAACCCTTCATGTCCCTCACCCTTCCCTGAGGATCCTGACCAACCTCATCCATTGCCTCTCCAGCTTTGTTTAGTTCGTTAAGGAGGATTAAACACTCGGTAACCTCTCGGATACACCACATAGAGTAGACTACAACCACAGACATAATCCCAAATGTTAGCCCCAGAACCGTACGAGGGTTGCGCCAGACAACGAAGCAAGTATAGAAGACACTGAATAACAAACAATGCTGCTGTTCAAACACATTGAAAGTTTCAATGTTATAACGCACCACAACCTAATAAACATACTAATAACATACAACCTGTCAATGGGATAGTCACAAATCGGAGCCATGAAACCGACAAATAAATTTGTAGACTGAAAAATCTACTCATGTATCATCAGGCTAATGACCATGTGAAAAATCATGTCGTGAGAGCAGCGACAGCTGGATGTTTCTGAGAGTAACTCGCTCCACCTGCTTGTAGCTGAAAGGATGGAAAATTCCTGGCCGTCAAAGCACCTTATCTGAGTACAGGTTTTCAGAGTCATTAATAACCTGAACATTATGGGTCACACTGTTTTTAACTCAACTTCATTATTGAAAGGCAGTGAGGCATCAATGGCTCAAAAACATGGAAATAACACATTTGACTCGCACTCACAATAAAAGTACTAAAAGCGACACAAACCAACTGCCAGAGGAACTCCACAGGTCGGGCGGCATCCATGGAAGTGAATAAACAGCCAATGTGCCGGGCCGAGACCTTTCTCCAGGACCGGAAACGAAGTGGTGAGACGCCAGAACAAAAAGGTAACAGAGGAGGAGAAGGGAAGCTGGACGGTGATAGGTCAAGCCTGGTGGACGGGGAAACTAAAGGGATGGAGAGGAAGGAACCTGACTGGACTGGGGAATGGACCATAGGAGAAAGGGAAGCTGGAGAGAACCGATGCGGAAGTGATAGGCAGGTGAGAAGAGGTAAAAGGCCAGATTGAGGAACAGAATAAAAAGGGGAAGGGGGATCATTCTTTCCACGGGAAGGAGAATCGATATTCATGCCATCAGGATTGAGGCTACCCAGACAACATAGACTGGAAGTGGTTGCTGCTCCATCCTGGGGATGGTCTCATCGTGGAAGGAGAGAAAGCTGCGGAACAGGAATAGGAATCGGAATCGGAGGTTTTGCCTGGGGGAAGGTCTGTTTTTGGTCGCTGGAGCTGAGCTGCTCGACGAAAAGGTCCCCGATGAATGATGGGTCTCGCCAATATAGAGAAGGCTGCCTCGGGAACACTGGACACACAGACTACCCCAGTGGATTCATAGGTAGATTGTTGCCTCACCTGGAAGGGCTGTTTGGAGACAAAGACTGGTGCTGAGGTAGGACGTGGATGGGCAGCTGTAGCGCTATGGCCTCTTGCAGGGATAAACACCGGGAGGGAGATGAATAGTGAGGTTCGGAATGAAAACGGAATAATGGAGGAAGTGATCCCTGTGGGAAGTGGAGAGCGTTTGTGTGGCGGTGATGGGGAGGTAAAGATATTTTTTTTCTGCGATCTCCTTGGAAATGGCTGAATTTACAAATTATGATTTTTGGGTGCGGAACGTCATGGCATGGTAGATAAGAGCAACTTCATCACTGTTAACGTGGTGGAAGACCTGGTGAGCGCCTACAGGCTGATCCCACTTTTAAAGCGATGCTACCAACAAAGATATCAATACCTCCCAACTCATTTCGCCGCTTCCCGCAGGGATCACTCCCTCCATAATCTCGTTTCTTTCAGCCCTCCACCCCTAACACCCTCACGGCGCTTATCCCTGCAAACCCCCCAAGTGCTACACCCACACATTCATCTCCTCTCCAACCATTAGTCCAGGCCCAAACGCGTTCCCTCCAGGTAAGCAACATTTCACCTGTGGATCTGCTGTGGTCATCTGTTGTGTCTGGTGCCCTTGGTGCGGCCTTCTCTACATTGGTGAGACCAGTGATAAACGGAACCTCATTTCCTCGAGCACCATCGCGGCAGCGTGAAAAGCGGTGCTTCCCAGCGTCCCAACATTTTAATTCTGATTCCCATTTCCAATCCGACATTTTCAGTCCATTGCTTCCTCTTGTGCCGTGCTGAGCCTTGCCTCAAGACGGGGCAGCCACAACATATTTTCCGTCTAGGTAGTCTCCAACCTGGTGTTATGAATGACGATCAAAAAATATCCCTCCCTCTCCCATCTTCTTCTGTTCACCTCGCTGGGTTCATGCCTATTTTCACCTGCCTATCACTTCCTAACTGCTTCTGTTTTTCCTGTATTCCACTGTCCGCTCTGATCAGATTCCTTCCACTCCAGCCCTTCGCCTTTCACCTGGTTTCCTCTATCACCTTTCCCCTCCTTACGCCATTTTTTTCTGGCGTCTCCCTCGTTAATCTCCAGACCTGAAAAAGGTCTCAACGGATACGTCAACCGTTTATCCATTTCCATAAATGCTGCCCGCCCTGCTGACTTCCTCCAGCGTGTGTTCTCTCTCTCTCTCACTCTCACTCTCACCCTCACCCTCACCCTCACTCATATTTGGTTTCCAGCATCTGCTGAATTAGTTATGTTTCAAATATCTGTTTCAAAATTTGAAATGGATGGAGACGCACGAATAAATTAATCATTCAGAAATAATTCTCACCCTTCGTGTTTTCAGAGATTCCCTTGTCGGAAAAAATGTGAAAGGAAGCAAATCAACTCTAATCAGAATTTCTAATTCACCCCAAAAATAAACACAAACAAGTATCACGTCTGATTTTCTGCTCCTAATAGGGGTGGATTTTATACGAACGAGAAACACACTGTAATAACACATCACTTCACAACGGTGGTGCACCTCAAAATAACGCAGAAGCTGTGACACTTTACCAATTCAGACCATTTCAGCTTCAGGAATGTTAATAAAATATCAGCAAATGTATAGAAAGTTATAATCACTGTCTCAAAGAGCAGGACCAACAGCTCCGAATGCAAACAGATGGAGACAAGATCAAAGGCCTACAGCACCACAGGCTGATAAAATGTCTGCGATTATAAAATATTTTAGTCGGGCTTTGACCAGGACAGTAATAAAACCTCCCCGAACCAGTGTTATGTGTTTGTGTTATGTTGAATTGCCAACACATTTGAATCTTTCTCATTCATTCCCGTGCTGAGAACTTGGATCAGATTCCCACATGGTGGATGGTTCTCTTCCTGCCACTGTCGAGAGTAGCGCTGCACTCAATGTGGATGGCCCATTTAGAAAGCAAATCATTTCTGGAGTGATATCTGGAATACGAGGGAGTGTTTTCCACAATTAGAAATTGCAGCCAATTTTCCAGATGGAGTGTAGGGAAATATTTTGCAACAATAACAGTGAATGATGAGCAAATCAGCATGAGTTTCGCGTGTAGAGGTTATCATTCGAGGGAACAATTAATACTAACTCTCTCCACTTCTGATCTCTCTGTGAGGATTGGCATGTGTTTCTTCGTCTTACCCTTCCTCAAGTTCACAATCAGCTCTTGCGTCTTACTGATGTTGAGTGCTAGGTTTTGACTGTGACACCACTCCACCAGTTGGCATATCTCACTCCTGTACGCCCTTGCATCACCACCTGAGATTCTACCAACAATGCTTGTATCGTCAGAAAATTTGTAGATGTTGTTTGAGCTATGCCTAGCCACACAGTCATGTGCATACGGGGAATAGTGCAGTGGGCTAAACGCACACCCCTGAGTAGTGCCAGTGTTGATCGTCAGCGAGGAGATATTCTCACCAATCCACAGATTATGGTCTTCCAGTTAGGAAGAGGGCACAGCATCAGGATAGAGGGGAGTCCATTCAAAACAGTGATGCAGAGAAATTTCTTTAGCCAGAGGGTGGTAATTCGGTGGAATTTTTGCCTCATGCAGCTGCAGAAGCCACGTTATTGATTATATTTAAGGCAGAGATTGTTAGATCCTTGACTTGACATGGCATCAATGATTACGGGGAGATGGCTGGGAACTGGGGTTGAGGAGAAGACAAAAAAAGATCAGACATAATTGAATGGCCGAGCAGACTCGATCAGGCAGAGGACCTAATTCTGCTGTTATTCTTTTTGGCCATTATGATATTAGATGTAATTATGATATGAAGTACAGAGCAGCAAACATAAATGAGAGGGCATCTCAGAAAAATGAATTATCACTCTGGGGAAAAACGCTAACCAGTGTAATCAGTATGTCCCTCCTGGAAGCCATCCCAGTGATCTGAGCAGACAAGGTGTTGACAAAGAAACATCGAGTGCCCGACTCAGAGTTAGGGACAACTACCCAGAATCCGAGGGAATTACAGGAAAAACTGGTTGACATTAAAAAAAAATCAACAATACATAAAATACAACCAGGGTAGTAAGTGCAGAAAATGCCAAGAGAAACCAGACACAATCCAAGACATTCCAGGATCCTGCAGCAGTTTCACTCAATCTTAGCAAATAACATTCAACAAAATCTTGCTTTAAGAGTCTCCATCACTTCATAAAGACACCATAAATTCAAGCCTGATCCAGTTTTAGTGTCAAAATTTTACAAATTATACGATAATCAAAACATTATTTCAGATAGGGCAATCCATAATAACCACCTGAATAAAATATTACAGGATAAACAAGCAGGAACAGCTCCTTCAGTCGATAAAACTATTCCCAACATACACGTTCCTGAACCAGTGGAGCACCTCACCACATGTATTGCTTGTGTCATCAGTCAGACAAACAAAAGATTTTCTCTGTCAATCAGCTTCCAAATGTTTCCACTCTGTTGCAGCCACGTCCCACTGCTGATTCCCTTCTCCTCGTCATATGTTCTTACCCCGACCATTGTCCAGAGCCCCAAACTTTGCCCTGTGCAGACCTGCCTCTGGTTTCTAACTCTGCTACGTTGCACATCCAATTGATGGTTTCCCATTCTGCTTTCAGTCTTTAGACTAAGAACCTTTTAGGAGCAGGAAAATGACCCATAATGTGAAAATCAGCCATGAATAAGGAAATTAACTACCAATGCCATTCTCCATCAGCCCAGAGATTTGAAGGGTGAAGAAGATCTCAGACAGAACTGCAGTCAGCTCGACTTCTTCAGTCTGCAGGAAATTCAAGGGAAACGTCTTCACCCACAGAGAGGTGACTGTTTGGAACTCATCACCACAGAGAGATCGAGAGGGGAACAGGGGAAGATTTAAAAGGACCGTCATGGAACTGAATCATTGGCAGGATCAGTTGGCCTGAGTTAACTCTCTACTGTACACTAGGTGTGTTATAAATTCACTAAGTACTGATGACAAACTTCAAAACAGAAGTGGTTTATTTGTCTCAGATCCAGAATATTAAACTCCAGTCCCATTAAAGGTGAATGTGGAGCAGAAGAAACTCCTCCCATGCCCAGTGACCAGGGTGCTGTACTGGGTGTGGTGAGCAGCAGCAATAATTGCAGAGTTCAGCACTGACAGTCAATCTCAAAATTGCATTCAGCAATGGTGATGGACAAATATCCAGCATGCAGTTTATTGAAAGTTTCTCCCAGTGTGAACCCGGCAGTGTGTCACAAGGTTAGATAACTGAGTGAAACATTTACCACATTTCCCACATTTACTACAGGCGAACGGCCTCTCGCCAGTGTGAACACTCTGGTGACTCTGTAGTGGGATGATTGAGTGAATCTCTTCCCACAGTCTGAGCAGGTGAATGGCTTCTCCCCGGTGTGAACTCGCTGGTGTCTCTGTAGGTGGCATGACTGAGTGAATGTCTTCCCACAGTCTGAGCAGGTGAACGGCGTCTCCCCAGTGTGAACTCGTTTGTGAATTTGTGGGTCGGATGACCGACTGAATGTCTTCCCACAGACTGAGCAGGTGAACGGCCTCTCCCCAGTGTGAACTGATTGGTGTCTCCGTAGGTCAGGTGGTCCATGGAATCCCTTCCCACAATCAGAACAGGTGAACGGTTTCTCCCCTGTATGAACACGGTGATGTACCTGGAGATCAAATGACTGAGTGAATCTCTTCCCACAGTCTGAGCAGGTGAATGGCCTCTCCACAGTGTGAACTCGCTGATGTACCTTCAGTTTAGATGAGAAAGTGAATCCCTTCCCACAGTCTGAGCAAGTGAACGGCCGCTCCCCGGTGTGAATTTGCTGATGAGCCATTAGGTCAGATGATCGAGTGAATCCTTCCCCACAAATTCAGCAGATGACCAGCCTCTGCCCAGTCTGAAATGACTGTAAGTCCACAAGTGGGAAGATCGACTGAATCCCTTCTCACACACAGAACAGGTGAATGGCCTTGCCCCAGTGTGAACTTGCTGATGTACCTTCAATTGAGATGACCAACTGAATCCATTCCCACTGTCTGAGCAGGAGAACATCTTCTCCCCTTTTTTAAATTGGCATGCATGCCAGTCGGTCAGATGACCGAGTGAATCCCTGCCCATAATCTGAACAGCAAGGCTGGTTGAATGAATCCCTTGCTCCACTTCTTAAATATCTGGACAGAGACAGCAAATCTGGTGTGCTGTGTTTGAGATTCCTGTAGACAAATTCCTTCAAATTTCTAACCTGTAATAAGATTTACAAAAACCATCAATGGATGAAAGACAACATTACATATGAGATCACTTCAGTTGCTCACATGTGATCTGTTACTGTGAGGTTCAACCCAAGTTGGAGAGAGAAATCACCTTTTGACTGGACACAGTGCTGGTATCTGGAATTACAAACGAATTCCCTGATGCTCTTCCTCTCTCTGAGAATGGGGCATTTCAGCCATCTCCAATCTGTGACCTGGCTCAGTTGACTCTCTCCACTGGTATTATTCCCTGTTCCCACTGAGCTGCATGGGTGCCTGGCCCCACAGTAACTGAAATACTCTCACACAAATAGCCTTTGTTGACGTACAGCTGGGATTTTCTTTTATGTACTGTTAATTTAAAGTGCCACAATTTTAACACCATGTAAATATCTCCTACTCAGATGTATGGTTGGTCTGCACATCTGTTAAAAGGAAATTGAGTGAATGTTATTATTATTTAAGGTTCTTGTCATAGACATGGAAAAGTACAACACAGAAACAGGCCCTTTGGCCCATCTAGTTTGTGTTGAACTATTTAAACTGTCTATCCCCGTACACCTACCATCCAGGTACCTACACAAACTTCTTAGATATTGAAAATGAGCTCGCATGTAACTGTTGGGCAGTCTGTTCATTCCTCACCTGGATGACAGTCTGCATGAAGAAGTTTCCCCTCATGTCCCCATTAATGTTTCACCTTTCACCCTTAACCCATGGCCTCTGGCTTTAGTCCCACCCCATCTCAGTGGAAAAAGCCAGCTTGAATTTACCCTGTATTTAACCCTCATAATTGTGGTATACCTCCATCAAATCTCCCCTTAATCTTCTACATTCCAAGGAATAAAGTACTGACCTGTTCAGTCTCTCCTTGTAACCCAAGTGCTCCAGACCTGCCAACATCCTTGTGAATTTTCTCTGAACTCTCTGAACTTCTTTTACATCTTTCATGTAGGCAGGTGACCAAAACCGCACACAATACTCCAAACTAGGCCTCACCAATATCTTGTACAAAGTCAACATAACGTCCATCTCCTGTACTCAGTACTTCGGTTTATGAAGGCCAATGTGACGAAATCTTTCATTCCGTCCCTATCGAACTGTGACACCACTTTCAGTGAGATATAGACCTGTTTTCCCAAATCCCTTTCTTCTACAACACTCCTCAGTGCCCGACCAGTCACTGTGTAAGACATACCCTGGTAGGTCCTACCAAAGTGCAACAACTCACACTTGTCTGCATTAAATTCCATTTTCCATTTCTCAAACCATCTTTCCACCTGGTCCATTTGCACTGCCAGCCATGATAGTCTTCCTCGCAGTCCGCTGAATCCCCAGTCTTGGCTTCAACCACAAATTTGCTGATCCATTTAAACACACTATCATCCAGATTACTGATATAGATGACAAACAACAACAGATCCATAACTGATCCCTCTGGCACACCACTAGTCACAGCCTCCAGTCAGAGAGGCAACCATCAGCTACCACATTCTGGCTTCTCCCAAGGACAGGGTCTCATCCAATTTAATATCTCATCTTGAATGCTGCATGTCTGAAACTTCTTGACCAACCTCCAATGTGAGACTTTGTCAAGTGCCTTGCTAAAGTCCATGCAGACAACATCTAGTGCCTTGCCTTCATCCACTTTCCTGATAACTTCCTCAAGAAACTCTATTATTGGATAGACATGACCTACCATGCACAAACACATGCTCTCTATCCTTCATAAGTCCACATCTATCCAAATACTTATTTATCCGGTTCCTGCACATACGTTAGAATAACTTTCCCCTTACTGATGTCAAGCTCACCAAGATACAATTTCCTAGTTGATTTTCAGAGCCTTTCTTGAACAGTGGTACAATATTGGCCGTCCTACAATTCTCCACTACCTCACCGGATACTAAGGACGATTTAAATATCTGTGTTTGGGCCCCAACAATTTCTGCACTTATCTTCCGCAGATTCCTGGGGAACAACTTATCAGGCCCTGGGGATTTACCCATGTTAATTTGCCTTAAGACAGCAAACACCTCCATCTCTGTAATCTGTACAGGGTCCAAGAAGTTGATGTTGATTTGCGTCACTTCTACAGACTCTGTGTCCATCTCCTGAGTAAATACAAATGCAGAAAAAATCTCCCCCATCTATTTTGTCTCCTCATATGGATTACCATTCTGATCCTGCAGAGGATTAATATTTTTTCTTTGCAATCTTTTTGCTCTTAACATACCTACAGAATCCCTGAGGATTCTCCTTCACCTTGTCTGATGGGGCAACCTCATGCCTTCTTTTATTTCTTTCACAAGTGTTCACTTGAATTTCCTGTACTTCATAAGTACCCCATTTGTTCCTATCCACCTGTACCTGGTATGCACCTCCTTTTTATTGATCTGGGAGATGGAAGCCAAAGGGGTGATAGAGCTGCGTGGTGGGAGGTGGGGCATGGGGGGGGGGGGGTAAACTAAAATTGCAGGGGGAATAACAGAACAGATAGTGGTGGGGTAGTGCAGACAGGTGTTGTTCAGACCTCAGACAAGGTCAGGAATGAAAAACGTTGAGCATGATGCAGTGAATATGCTCAGCCCTGTATATTTCAATACAAGGAACACCGTAGGAAAGGTGGATGTGTTCAGGGCATGGATCAACACCTAGAATTATGAGACTAGGATCTGGCAACTGTGGACTGGGACAGGCTGCTTTATGGCAAAGGTATGCTTGGTAATTGAGAGGCCTTCAAAGTGAAATTTTGTAAGTACAAAGCGGGTATGTGCTTCTTAGAATAAAAGGTACAGATAGAAACTGCAGGGAACCTTGGAATTCAAGAAATATTGAGACCCTGGTGAAGCACAAAATGGAGTTGTATAACAGGGATAGAAAGGTAGGTTCTTATGGAGTATAAACAATGCAAGAGAACAAATAAGATATAAATCAGGATGGCTAAAAGAAGGAATGAGTTTGCTGTTGCAAAAAAGATGAAGGATAATCCTCAGGGATTCCAGAGACAGATTAAGAGCAAAAGGATTGCAAGGCACAAAGTTGATCCTCTGGAAGACTGGAATGGCAATCCACGTGTGGAACCAAAGCAGATGGGGAGATGTTAAATATTTTTTCATCTCTATTTACTCAGGAGATGGACACAGGGTCTATGGGAGTGTGGAAAAGGACATGACGTGGTGCTCCCTTGGACCCTACAGGAGGCAAGTGCAGAAGTTGTCGGGCCCCTAGCAGAGATAACCAAATCATCCTTAGTGAACGGGGGGGGGGGGGGGGGGGGGGTTATCAGAGGGTTGTAGGATAGCCAAAGTTATTTCACTGTTCAACATAAAACATTGAAATCCACAGCATATTCCAAGCCATTCAGCCCACAATGTTGTGCCAACCACGGAATTTACTCTAGAAACTGCCTAGAGTTTCCCTAGCACCTAGTCCTCTATTTTCTAAGCCCCATGTACCTGTCTAAGTGGCTGATAAAAGACCCTATTGTATCTGCCTCAACCACCATTGCTGGCAGTGCATTCCACCCACCCACCACTCTCTATGCAAAAACTTACCCCTGACTTTCCCTCTGTATCTATTTCCAAGCACCTTAAAATTATGCCCCCTCCTGTTAGCCATTTCAGCCCTGGGAAAAGCCTCTGACTATCCACACAAATAATGCCCCTCATCATCTTATGTACCTAAACAAGGCACTAAGCATAAACAAGGAAACTATACATTGTTTTCAGGATTTGTTGGAAGTATGCAAAATAATGAGGGTACAGATAGGGTAAATGCAAGGAGGTTTTTTCCACTGAAGTTGGGTGGGATGACAACCAGAGGTCAAGTGGGTGTTACGAAGTACTGACCATGCAGGCTGCCCAAACATTTGCTTCTGGCCCTTTTCCTTTTTAGATAGTCTGAAATTGTAAAAGATGGAGATTAAAAAAAAACATCCTTGCTTAAACCATTAAAGAAATTTCTTATCTTTAACTTTATGCCTTTTGGAATTCAGGTCATCTTTTACTCGTTTAGCCATTCACAGTAAAAGAAATTTTGACCAGGGGTGCTCAAACTTCTGCATGCCAGTGTATATATCCTGTTTCTTCCAAATTACTTCCGGAAATTCCAGCCATTGCTGCTCTGTTTTCATCCTTGCCTGTGTTCTTCTCAAATCAATTTTGACCATATATTCTCTCAAGTCTTTCTAACTCTCTTTATTCCACATCTACTCCTCTGATGTCAGGCTGAATTTGATCACATTAAGATCACTTGCCCTTAGTGTTCTTTGAACGTAAGTGACGTAATAATTTCTGGATCATGACAACACGCAATCCAGAATAACTGATCCCCAAATGGGCTCAACCATGAGCTGTTCTAAAAAAGCATCCTATAGGCATTCTGGGAGTTCCTCATCTTGAGACCAACACCAACCCAATTTTCCTTATCACTTGCATGACAGCCCCTGTTGTAACGTTGCCCTTTTGGTACACATTTTCTATCTCCCATTGTAACTTGTGGACCACATACTTACTACTGTTTGGAGGTCTCTATACAATTCCCATCAGGGATCATTCTTTTACGTTTCCAGTTCCTTTATTCTACCCACAGATTCTACACCTTCCAACCCTATGCCAATATTAAATTTTACCAACACAGCCACACAACCCCACTACCAGCTTGTTCTTTCAAGAAACATAATTATCTGTGAAACAAGACGACCTGCAGATGCTAGAAATCTAGAGAACTACACACAAAGTGTTGGAGGAACTCAGCATGTCAGGCAACGTCTATGGATGGGAATCAACATTTTGGGCCAAGAAAGTTTATCGAGACTCTTGATACCCACGAATCTGGAATATCAACAAGCAAGTAGTGCAAAATAGAGAAAGTCTTTGACAGAATTTAGTTCAAGACTTAAAAATCTTGGCAAACAGAGCTCAATAGTTAACAAATACAACAAAGGTAATAAACACTTTCATCAATACCCACACTGACATTTTTTTAATAAAAACATCTTGGCCCAATTTCAATCAGTGGAGTTTACAAAGATAAATAAGAACTTTAGAAAAGTCTATTCACACTCAGACACCAGTGAATCTGCAGATGCTGGAAATAAATAAAAGCACAAAATGCTGGCAGAACTCAGCAGGCCAGACAGCATCTATGGGAGGAGGTAGTGACAATGATTCGGGCTGAACCCCTTCATCAGGAGTGACACATTTAGGTTAACACCACCTTGGACAGAAGGAGGAAGAAGAAAAACACACATGAAAAAAATCAGACGACAGTCAGATAAAACTTGTAAGTATATACTTTCATCAAAAATGAACAGGATTTAGCACTCCATGTGTGCATATGCAATCATGATAAGAAATACAGACCAGAAAACTTCAATGAGAGGCCATATCAGAAAAATAAATCATCACTCTGGAAGAAAACATTAAACAGTGGAATGAGTATGACCCTCCATGGGAGACATCTCAACGATCTGAGCAGATGAGATGGTGACAAGGAAGCACCATGCACCTGACTGAGAGTTGGAGACCTCTTCACAGAAACCCAAGGGTTTCTTGCAGAAATACAGGGCAAGGTGGTTAACAAAAGGAAGAAAAAAACAAAAATACATGACATACAAACAAACAAGGCAGTAAGTGCAGAAAATGCCAAGAGAAACCAGACACAATCCAACACATTCCAGGATCCCGCAGCAGTTTAATTCATTCTGATTACCTACAAAGGTACAATCAAGTGGCAAATATCATTCATCAAAATCTTGCTTTAAAATACAAACTCATCAATGCCCACCATAACTTAATAAAGGCACAATGAATTCAAGCCTGACCCAGTTTTAGAGTCAAAGTCTTACAAACGTCTGTACAAATTATATGATAATCAATACATTATTTCAGAGAGGATAATCCATGATAGCCATCTGGATATAATATTACTGGATAAACAAGCAGGAACAAGTCCCTCAATGGATAAAACCATTCCCAACACACATGTACCTCAACCAGTGGAGAACCTCACCACAGGCATTGTTTGTGTCATCAGTCAATCGACTGATTGTCTCTGTCAATCAGCTTCCAAATGTTGCTACTCTGACATTTGTTGCCACACCCCGCTGCTGATTCCCTTCTCCTCATCATAAGTTCTTAACCCGACCATCGGCCAGAGCCCCAAATTCTGCCCTGTGCAGACCCACCTCTGGTATCTGACCCTGCTCAGTTAAACATCCAACTGATGTTTTCCCATTCTGTTTTCGGCCTTCAGAGGACAGTGATGTTCTCTGAAAACCCTTTAGCAGCAGGGAAAATGACCCATAATGTGGAAATTAGTCGTGATTATGGAGATTAACAACCGATATCATTCTTCCTCAGCCCAGAGATTTGAGGGGTGAAGAACATCTCAGACAGAACTGTAATCAGCTCGACTTCTTCAGTCTGCAGAAAATTCAAGGGAAACATTTTCACCCACAGATGATGACTGTTTGGAACCCATCACCAGAGGGAGATTGAGAGATGAGCAACAGGGGGGGCCGGATTTAAATAGACTGTCATGGAAATGAATAACTGGCAGGGTCCAGCTGGCCTGAGTTGATTCTCTACTGTACACTAGGCGTGTTATAAATGCACTAAGTACCAGAGACAGAGTTTAAAATAGAATTGATTTATTTGTCTCAGATCCAGTTCCATTAAAGGTGAATGTGCAGCAGAAGAAACTCCTCCCAGTGACCAGGGTGCAGAACTGTGTGTGGTGAATAGCAGCAATAATTGCAGAGTTCAGCACCGACAGTCACTCTCGAAATTGCATTGTGCAACAGCGATGGACAAATATCCAGCATGCAGCTTATTGAAACTTTCTCCCCAGTGTGAACCCAGTAGTGTGTCACAAGGTTAGATGACTGAGTGAATCCCTTCTCACATTCACAGCAGGTAAACTGCCTCTCCCCAGTGTGAACCCAATGATGCACATTTGATGGAGATGGCTGAGAAAACACTTCCCAATGTCTCAGCAGGTGATCGGCCTTTACCCGAAGTGAACTTGCTGGTGTCTCTGTAGATTGGATGACTGAGTGAATCCCTTCCCACGTTCTGAGCAGGTGAACGGTCTCTACCCACTGTGAACTCGCTGGTGTGCTAATAGTGAGGATGACCGAGTGAATCCCTTCCCACATTCACAGCAGGTGAACGGCTTCACCCCAGTGTGAACTCGCTGATGTCTATGAAGGTTTGATGATTGATGGAACCCCTTCCCACAGACTGAGCAGGTGAATGGTCTCTCCCCAGTGTGAACTCGCTGGTGTATCTGTAGATCAGATAACCGAGCGAATCCCTTCCCACATTCACAGCAGGTGAACGGCTTCACCCCAGTGTGAACTGACTGGTGTCTCTGTAGGTTGGATGACTGAGTGAATCCCTTCCCACATTCTGAGCAGGTGAACGGCCACACCCCACTGTGAACTGACTGATGTACCAGTAGTTCAGATGACTGAGTGAATCCTTTCCCACATTCTGCGCAGGTGAATGGCCACTCCCCAGTGTGAACTGACTGGTGTGTCAATAGTGAGGATGACCGACTGAATCCCTTCCCACAGTCTGAGCAGGTGAACTGCTTCACCCCAGTGTGAAATTGCTGGTGTCTATGAAAGTTGGATGATTTATGGAATCCCTTCCCACAGACTGAGCAGGTAAACGGCCTCTCGCCAGTGTGAACTCGCTGGTGTATCTGTAGATCAGATGACCGAGCGAATCCCTTCCCACATTCACAGCAGGTGAATGGCCTCTCCCCGGTGTGAACTCGCCCGTGTGTCAGCAGATCAGATGACCGAGTGAATCCCTTCCCACAGTCTGAGCAGGTGAATGGCCACTCCCCACTGTGAACTGACTGGTGTCTCTGTAGGGTGGATGACTGTGTGAATCTCTTCCCACAGTCTGAGCAGGTGAAAGGCTTCTCCCCAGTGTGAACTTGCTGGTGTCTCTGTAGGTGTGATGACTGTGTGAATCTCTTCCCACAGACTGAGCAGGTGAACGGCCTCTCCCTGGTGTGAA
This sequence comes from Hypanus sabinus, assembly GCF_030144855.1. Lineage (NCBI taxonomy): Eukaryota > Metazoa > Chordata > Chondrichthyes > Myliobatiformes > Dasyatidae > Hypanus > Hypanus sabinus. Next base: position 244,704 of record NW_026781432.1, on the reverse strand, counting down.
CTGACTGGTGTCTCTGTAGGGTGGAAGAGTGAGTGAATCTCTTCCCACAATCTGAGCAGGTGAAATCCCTCTCTGCAGTGTGAACTAACCGATGTAGCAGTAGGTGAGATGACCGAGTGAATCCCTTTCCGCAGTCTGAGCAGGTGAATGGCCTCTCCCCAGTATGAACTCGTTGATGTACCTTCAACTTAGATGATTCAGTGAATCTCTTCCCGTAGTCCAAGCAGGTGAACGGCCGCTCCCCGGTGTGAACTCGCTGATGAGCCATTACCGAGAGAATCCTTCCCCACAAATTCAGCAGATGACCAGCCTCTGCCCAGTGTGAACTGACTGGTTTGTCCACAGGTGGGATGACCGACTGAATCCCTTCTCACCCACAGAACAGGTGAATGGCCTTGTCCCAGTGTGAATTTGCTGATGTACCTTCAGTTGTGATGACCAACTGAATCCATTCCCACTGTCTGAGCAGGTGAATGGCCACTCCCCCGTGTAAAATAACAGGCGTGCCAGTCGGTTAGATGACTGAGTGAATTCCTCCCCACAGTCTGAGCAGGAAGGATGGTTGATTGAATCCCTTGTTGCACTTCTTAAATATCTAGAGAGAGACAGCAAAAACTGCTGTGTTGTGTTTGAATTTCCATTAACAAATTCCTTGTCATTTTTAACCTGTAAAAAAGATTTACAAAATCCATCAATGGGTGAAGAACATTTCAGATGAGATCACTTGCGTTGCCAAGGTGTGATCTGATAATCACATTGTTACAGTGAGGTGCAACCCAAGCTGGAGAGAGAAATCATCTTCTAACTGGGCGCAGAGCTGGTAACTGGAATGACCATCAAACTCTCTGATGCCCTTCCTGTCTCTATGAGAATGGGGCATTTCTGTCATCTCCAATCTGTGACCTGGCTCAGTTCGACTTTCTCCGTTGGTATTATTCCCTGTTCCCACTGAGCTGCATGGGGGCCTGGCCCCACAGTAAATGAAACACTCACACAAATACCGTTGTTAACGTGCAGCTGGGATTTTCTTTTACGTACTGTTAATCTAAAGTGCCGCAGTTTCAACGCCATGTAAATATCTCCTACACAGATGCATAGTTGTTCTGCACAGCTGTTAAAATACTAATATTTGCTCTAATTCCTTATTTCAGGTTCTTGTCACAGCCATAGAAAAGTACAACACAGAAACAGACTTCTTGGCCCATCCAGTTTGTGTAGAACTATTTAAACTGTCGACTCCCATACACCTACCATCCAGGTACCTATACAAAGCTCTGAAATGTTTAAATCGAGCTTGCATGTACCAGCTGGGTTGTTGGCTCGTTCCACACCCAGATGACCAACTGTGTGAAGGAGTTTCTCATCGTGTTCTCCTTAACGTTTCACCTTTCACCCTTAACCTATGGCCTCTAGTTGAAGTCCCACCCCATCTCAGTGGTAAAAGCCAGCTTGTATTTACCCTATCTATACCCCTCATAATTTTGGTATACTTTTCTCAAATCTCCCCTCAATCTTCTCCGTTTCAAGGAATAAAGCACAGACCTGTTTAATCGCTCCTTATAACCCAAGTCCTCCAGACATGGAAACATCCTTCTGAATTTTCTCTCGACTCTTTCAACCTCTTTTACACCTTCCTGTAGATTGGTGACCAAAACTGCACACAATACTCTAAATTTGGCCTCACCAATAACAATTGGTTTATGAAGGCCAATGTGGCAAAATCTTTCTTTCTATTCCCATTGATCTGTGACATCATTTTCAGTGAGTTATGGGCCTGTATTCCCAAATCACTTTTGTCTCGAGCACTCCTCAGAGCCCGACCAGTCACTGTGTCAGACATAGGTCCTACCAAATACAACACTTCCCTCTTGTCTCCATTAAATTCCATTTTCCGTTTCTCAACCCAGTTTTCCAGCTAGTCCAGATCACACGGCAAGCCATGACAGTCTTCCTCGCTGTCCACTACACCTCCAGACTTGGTGTCATCCACAAATTTGCTGATTCAGTTAACCATGTTATCATCCAGATTACTGATATAGATGACAAACAACAACAGATCCAGCACTGATCCCTGTGGCAATCACTAGTCACAGGCCTCTGGTCAGACAGGCAACCATCTGCAACCACACCCTGGCTTCTCCCAAAGACAGTGTCTCATCTAGTTTACTAACTCATCTTGAATGCTGAGTGACTGAACCCTCTTGATCCACCTCCCATATGAGACTTCGTCAAGTGCCTTGCTAAAGTTCATGTAGACCACATACAGTGCCTTGTTTTCATCCACTTTCCTAATAACTTCCTCGAGAGACTGTATAAGATTGGTTAGACATGACCTACGACGCACAACCCCATGCTGCCCATCCTTAATCAGTCCACATCTATCCAAATACTTATACATCTGGTTCCTGCGCATACGTTCCAATAACTTTCCTATTACTGATGTCAAGCTCACCAACGTACAATTTCCTTGTTTATTTTTAGAGCCTTTCTTGAACAGCGGAACAACATTGGCTGTCCTGCAATCCTCCAGTACCTCACCTGTCACTGATGATGATTTAAATATCTGTGCTTGGGGCCCGACAATTTCTGCACGTCCTCCACAGAGTCCCAGGGAACAACTTGTCAGACCCTGGGGATTTGCCTTCGGACAACAAACATCTCCACCTCTGTAAACTGTACAGGGTCCATGAAGTTGATGCTGCTTTGCTTCACTTCTATAGACTCTGTGACCACCTCCTGAGTAAATACAGATGCAAAAAAAAATTTAAATCTCCCCCATATATTTTGTCTCCTCATATGGATTACCATTCTGATCTTCTATAGGATTAATTTTTTTCTCTTGCAAACTTTTTGGTCTTATCTGCATATCTGCAGAATCCCTGAGGATTTCCCTTCAGCTTCTCTGAAGGGTCAACCTCATGCCTTCTTTTATTTCTTTCATAAGTGTTCAGTTGAATTTCCTGTATTTCATAAGTAGCCCATTTGTTCCTATCTGCCTGTACCTGGTATGCACCTCCTTTTTATTGATCTGGGAGAGGAAAGCCAAAGGGGTGACAGAGCTGCATGGTGGGAGATGGGGGTAAGGGGAGTGTTTAAACTAAAGTTGCAGGGGGAATGGGAGCCTGAATAACAGAACAGATAGTGGAGGGGTTCTGGATACAGATGTTGTTCAGACCACAGACAAAGTCAGGAATGAAAAAAGTTGAACATGTTGTAGTGGATATGCTGAACACTGTATATTTCAATACAAGGTGCATCGTAGGAAAGGCTGATGTGTTCAGGGACGGATCAACAACTGGAATTCTGGCACCTGTGGACTGCGACAGGCTGCTTTATGGCAAAGGTGTGCTTGGTAAGTGGGGGGCCTTCGGAGTGAAATTTTGAAAGTACAAAACGGGTATGTGCTTCTTAGAATAAAAGGTACAGATAGAAACTGTAGAGAACCTTGGATTTCAAGAAATATTGAGACCCTGGTGAAGCACAAAACGGAGTTATATAACAGGGATAGGCAGGTAGGTTCTTATGGAGTATAAGCAATGCAAGAGAACAAATAATAAATAAATCAGGATGGCTAAAAGAAGGAATGAGTTTGCTGTTGCAAAAAAGATGAAGGATAATCCTCAGGGATTCCAGAGATAGATTAAGAGCAAAAGGATTGCAAGGCACAAAGTTGGTCCTCTGGAAGACTGGAATGGCAATCCACGTGTAGAACCAAAGCAGATGGGGAGATGTTGAATATTTTTTCATCTCTATTTACTCAGGAGATGGACACAGGGTCTATGGGAGTGTGGAAAAGGACATGACATGGTGCTCCCTCTGACCCTACAGGAGGCAAGTGCAGAAGTTGCCGGGCCCCTAGCAGAGATAACCAGATCATCCTTGGTGAACGGGGGGTGGTTATCAGAGGATTATAAGATAGCCAAAGTTATTTCACTGTTCAACATAAAACATTGAAATCCACAGCATATTCCAAGCCATTCAGCCCACAATGTTGTGCCAATGACGTAATTTACTCAAGAAACTGCCGAGAGTTTCCCTAGCGCATAGCCCTCTATTTTTCTATGCTCCATGTACCTGTCTAAGAGGATGTTAAAAGACCCTACTGTATCTGCCTCGACCACTGCTACTGGCAGTGCATTCCACACACCCACCACTCTCTGTGTAACGACTTACCCCTGACTTTCCCTCGTATCTATTTCCAAGCTCCTTAAAACTATGCCATTTCAGCCCTGGGAAAAGCCTCCGACTATCCACACAATCAATGCCCCTCACCATCTTATTCACCTAAACAAGGCTCTAAGCATAAACAAACAAACTATACATTGTTTTGAGGATTTGTTGGAAGAATGCAAAATAATGAGGGTACAGATAGGGTAAATGCAAGGAGGTTTTTTCCACTGAAGTTGGGTGGGATGACAACCAGAGGTGATGGGTGATTGGGGAAGGTGAAAATTTAACGGGAACATGTGGAAAACCTCTTCACCGAATCAATTGTGAGAGTGTGGAATGGGATGCCAGCACACTGGTGTATGTGAGCTCGATTTCACTATTTAAGAGAAGTTTGGATAGGAACATGGATGGTAGGGGTGTGGGGGGGCTATCATCCCAGTGCAGGTCATTACATCAGACAGCTTAAATGTTTTCAGCATTGTCTAGATGGGACATATGGTCTGTTTCTGCACTGAACTTCTCCAGGTTTCTATGACAGAGAAGCTGGACAAAATTAATTGGAAGGAGAAACTGGTAGGAATGTCGATGGAGCAGCAATGGCTGGAGTTTCCGGGAACAATTCTGGAGGTGCATGGTAGATACATCCCAATGAAGCATTAGAATGGCAGGAAGTCAGAACAATGGATGAAATGAGAAGCCAAAGCCAACATGAAAGCCAAAGAGAGGGTATATAATAGAGCGAAAAATATTGGGAAGCTTTTACAAACTAACAGGTCTGAACAACATCTGTCTGGTGTCAAGAAAACAACCTCTTCCTCAATGTTGCAAAAATAAAAGAGCTGGTTGTGGTTTACAGAAGGAATGGAGACAGGGTAATCCCCTTTGCTGTTGAGAGGGTGAACAGCTGTACCGACGAAGAAGGGCCCAAAGGATATTGAGGACCCAATTCACCACAACCACAAACTGTTCCTGCTGCTACCATCCAGGAAACGGTACCACAGCAAAAGGACCAGCAGGCTCCAGGACATCATCTTCCACCAGGCCATCAGACTGATTAATTGATTTCTATGTTATATAGACTGTCCTAAGTGCAAACTATTTATATGAATTACAGATTGCACATTTAGATGGAGAAGTAACCAAAAGATTTCTACTCCTCATGTATATGAAGAATGTATGTAATAAAATCAATTCAATTTACCCTTTCCACTATCTGCTCTCTCATTCTGGCTCCCATTCCCCCTACAACTTATTTTAAACACATCATCTCCACCCCCCGACACTAGCTGTAGTAAGCCTTACCACAAGGATATTAGTCCCCTTCTTGTTCTGTTCCCCTAACTAACGAATCCTCTATCAACCCTTTGAATTACCTCTGCCAGGTAATCCACCCCTCCCCCCCAAACAGTTTCTAAAGTGGTCTACCTGTTGTTGTGGGGTTGACCACAAGCGTACTCTGTGAGGGCTGTTTAACCTCATTTCCCTTCCTGACTCTCACCCAGTTTCCTGTGTCCTGCACCTTGGGTGTATCACCACTCTTCATGTCATATTGATCACCTCCTCCAATTCCTGGATGATCCGGAATTCATCCATTTCCAGCTCCAACTCCTTAAGTGCAGGGTTACAAGCTGCAGCTGGATGTGCATCTTGTAGGTGAGGGTGTCAGGGACACTGGAGGTCTCCCCACCTTCCCACCAATGTCCCCTCTAACTTGTAATGACCAGTGTGCACATGAAGCCTGTATTGTGCATTTTAGTTAATCCAGTGTCAACATGTGCACAGTGAATTTCATATAGAGAGGTATTCATTTTAACAGCTAGCAAATCACTGTCGGTAACAAGTTTGATCTCCTCTGGGTCTAATCAAGTTCAGCTGCACTGTCACACAACCTATGTAACAGGCCTGTAACAGGTAATGAAGGATTTTCTCACCAGAGCTTTTGCACTTTGTCCATATGTGGATTGCTTGCTAAATTACACTTCAAAAAGTAACATTTCCAAGTATCACTCCACTTTTTCCCACTTGTAAATTCTCCAGCAACTTTTGCATCTCCACAATAGACACAGATAATACCAGTTTATGTATTGTACATAAATATTTCCCGGAACCCTCCCCTAGGTGAACTCATTGATGGCAATGCCTATGAATCTGAAGGGAAGGGGATTAGACTGTCTCATTGGAGACATCTGGCACATTTGTGATGAAGGGCAAAAAGCTGTTTGATATAATTACCTTCCCAGAGAGAATGAGTCAAAACATGTTCTCAAGGGTAGAAAAGTTCAGACCAGGAGGAGGTGGAACAAAGCCACACACACAAAATGCTGGAGGAACTCAGCAGGCCAGGCACCATCTATGGAAAAGAGTCCTAATGCTGAGTTCCTCCGGCATTTTGTGCGTGTTGCTTGGATTTCGAGCATCTGCAGATTTTCTCCTGTTTGGGATTGGAGGTAAAACAAATGTGATTTTATCAACAGCTTATGTAAAAGATTGTTGTGCCCTATCTCTGAGTTCCCAACCCTCACATTCAGATAGCTGGAGCTCTGTCTGAGAGATCCATCGGTTCCCATTCCCTCATCAGCCGGAAGCTCCCCGGGACCCGTGTACGGATCGTGGGGCTGAGAAAGAGGGACGAGAGCAGGACTGTTCCGGGAATGAGGGTCAGAGTGACTAGACTCACTGCAATTGTCCCTCAGTTGGTGTTTTTAAGGCTGAACCGGAGAATCGTTCTTACCTGCGCCGAGTTCCGGAGGCCTTTTGTAAACTGCGCATGCGCAACATTCGCATCTTTGACGTCTGCGCATTCAATCGGGGCTTCAGAGCCGGCGAATTTATTATTGCAGCGCTTTCTGGGTAATCACGGTGCCATTAAAAGTTTCTGCAGACACCAGTTACATGTCCATATCATTTTTTTTTGGTGTAGAAAACTCAGCAGCTCTTTTAACACAGAAAACAGCTCCCATAAAGAATACAATTAATATCAGCGAACTTTTTGCGTGTTTATTGCCAAAGTAGAACCTTCTTAAAAATGCAGATATGAAACACAAGACATTCTGCTGTTGCTGGAAATGTAGACACATACACATAAAATGCAGGAGGAAATCTGCAATTCGTGCAGCAGCTAAGCATAGTCCAGGCATGCTGAAGGGACTTGTCCAAAATGTTGTCTATTTATTCCTCTCCACATTTGCTTCCTGATTTGTTGAGTTCCACCAGTATTTTGCAGAAATAAACCACCTTTTTTTTCAATCAACCAGTTTCTAAATGTTTCTGATCTATCATTTGTAGCCACATCCTGTTGGTCTGATTCCTCGTCTTCCTCCTCTTTGTAAACTCCAGGCCCCATCTCTTTCTTGAGCCAGAAAGCCATGACTCAGGCTGGCAACTCTTTGGTTTCTGATTTTGCTCCATCGAAGATTCACTCCTTACTCCGCTATCAGACTTGAGAGGTGAATTGCACCAACCCAGCTGTCTAAGACACAGTCCTTTGAAGTTAGTGAAAATCACCCAAAACGTTGAAAAGAGCAAGGCTGACAAGTGAAGTCAGAGCCAAAGTAAAAACAAAAGACGGTGTACAAGGAAGCCAGAGCTAGTGGGAAGGTAGAGGATTGGAGGCTTTTAAAAACTTGCAGAAGACATCCAGGAAGGTCATTCAGAAAGAACTGATGAATGATGCGAGGAAGCATGGGACTAATATCAAAGAGGATACTGAAAGCTTTTTTTAAGTATATAAAAGGTAAAAGAGAGTCAAGGGTAGATATAGGACCAATACAGAATGATGCTGGAGATATTGTAATGAGAAATGCAGAGATGGCAGTGGAACTGATTGAGCAGTTTGCATCAGTCTTCACAGTGGAAGATTTCTACAGTATATCAGATATTCAAGAGTATTAGGGAAGTGAAGTCTGTGCAGTGACAATTACGACTGAGAAGCTGCTGAGGAAGATAATGGTCTGAGTGTAGATAAATCTCCTGGACCTGATGGAATGCTCCCTCAGGTTCTGAAGGATGTAACTGGAGAGACTGCAGAGGCCTTAACGATGATCTTTCAAGAAACGACAGATTCTGGCATTGTACCGGATGACTGGTAAATTGCAAATGTTATCCGCAATTTCAGAAGAGAGGGAGGCAGAAGAAAGGAACCTATAGTCCTGTTAGCCTGGCATCAGTGGTTGGGAAGTTGTTGGAAGCGATTGTTAGGGATGAGATTATGGAGTATCTGAGACACATAACAAGAGATGCCAAAGCCAGATGGATTCCTGAAAGGAAAACCCTGCCTGAGAAACCTACTGCAATTTTTCCAGGATATTACAAGCCAGGTAGACAAAGGACATGAAATAGATATAGTGTACTTGGATTTTCAGAAATCCTTTGACAAGGTGCTGCACATGAGGCCGCTTAGCAACAAGAGGTCATGGAATTACAGGGAAGTTACTGGCGTGGTTGAACATTGCTAGGTCAGCAGAAGAGTGGAAATAAATATATCGTTTTCTGACTGGCTGCCAGTTACCAGTGGAGTTCCACAGGGGTCAATTTTGGGATCGCTGCTTTTTACGATGTATGTCTATGATTTGGACTACAGTATTAATGGATTTGTGGATAAAATTGCCAATGATACAAAGATAGGTGGAGGATCGGGTAGTGTTGAGGAAACAGAAAGATTGCAGAGAGACTCAGATAGTTTAGGGGAACGAGCAAAGAAATGGCAAGTGAAATATAAAGTTGGAAAGTGGATGGTCATGCACTCTGGTGGAAGAAATAAACGGGCAGAGTATTATTTAGATGGGGAGATTCTTCAAAATACAGAGAGGCAAATGGACTTGGGAGTCCTTGTGCAGGATACCCTTAAGTTAATTTCCAGTTTGAGTCGGTGGTGAAGGCAGCAAATGCAATGTTGGCATTCATTACCCGACGTACAGGCTATAAGAGCAGGAATGTGATGTTGAGGCTCTACAAGACACTCGGGAGACAACACTTCGAGAATTGTGTGCAGTTTTGGGATCTTTATTTTAGAAACGATACACTGATGTTGGAGAGGTTCAGAGAAGATTCATGAGAATGATTCCAGGAATGAAAGGGTTACCGTATGAGGAGCGTCTGACAGCTCTTGCACTGTATTCTCTGGAGTTCAAGAGAATGAGGGGGAGTCTCATAGAGGCATTCAGAATGTTAAAAGTCCTGAACAGATTAGATATGGTAAAGTTAATAACCAAAACCTTATAACAATTACGGCACGAAAGCAGGCCATCTCCGTCCTTCAAGTCCGTGCCGAACGCATACTCTCACCTAGTCCCACCGACCCGCACTCAGCCCATAACCCTCCATTCCTTTCCTGTCCAAATACCTATCCAATTTAACTTTAAATGTCAATATCGAACCTGCCTCTACCACTTCTACTGGAAGCGTGTTCCGCACAGCTACCACTTTCTGAGTAAAGAAATTCCCCTACTGTTACCCTTAAACTTTTCAAATCATGTCCTCTTATTTGAATCTCCCCTACTCTCAATGGAAAACCCCTATCCATGTCAAGTCGATTTATTCCCTTCATAATTTTAAATACCTCTATCAAGTTCCCCTCAACCTTCTGCGCTCCAAAGAATAAAGACCTAACTTGTTTAACCTTTCTCTGTATCTTAGGTGCTGAAACCCAGGGAACATTCTAGTAAATCTTCTCAGTACTCTGTCTACTTTGTTGACATCTTTCCTATAATTCGTTGACGAGAACGGGACACAATACTCCGAATTCGGCCTTACCAATGCCTTGTACAATTTTAACATTACATCACAACTCCTATACTCAATGCTCTGATTTATAAAGGCTAGCATACCAAAAGCTTTCTTCACCACCCTATCCACATGAGATATCACCGTCAGGGAACTATGCACCATTATTCCTAGATCACTCTGTTCTACTGCATTCTTCAAAGCTCTACCATTTACCATGTATGTCCTATTTGGATTATCCCTACCAAAATATAGCACTTCGCAATTATCAGCATTAAACTCCATCTGTCATCGTTCAGCCCACTCTTATAACTGGCCTAAATCTCTGTGCAAGCATTGAAAACCTACTTCATTATCCACAACGCCACCTACCTTAGTATTCATCTGCATGGCAGGGGATTAATTAATTTCCCATCGTAGGGGATTCTTGAATAAGAGAGCACGACTTCAGAATTTGAGGACGTCCATTTAGAACTGAGATGCGGACAAATCACTCTCGTCAGTGGATGGTAAATCTCTGGAATTTGTTGCTACGGGCAGCCATGGAGGCCAAGTCAGTGCTTGTATTTAAGGAAGAGATAGAAAGGTTCTTGATTAGTCAGGGCATCAAAGGGTATGGGGTGATTCAGGGGAGTGGAGATGACTAGAAGAATTTGATCAGCCCACTGTTGAATGGTGGAGAAGACTGGATGGCTCAAATGGCCTACTTCTGCTCCTATATCTGATGGTCTTATGGATTCACTCATCCATGTGTCTCCATCTTTTTCCGATTTTCAAAATGTATGTACATTTCAATATCTTAAACACATGGATTCCTGTAGATGCTGGAAATCCAATGAAACACACACACAGAAAATACTGGAGGAACTCAGGTCGAGCAGCATTTATGAAATTAATCAACAGTCGATATATCGGGCCGAGACCTTTCTTCAGTTCTGGAAAGTTACAGGGAAGACACCAGAATAAAAGGTCATGGGGAGGGGAAAAGTGACAGATGAAGCCCGGTGAGTATGAAAGGTAACGGGCTGGAGAGGAAGCAATCTGGTAAGAAGAGGCAGTGGAGCAATAGCGATAGAGTTCCTCTTGTCCTGCCCTACCAGACAATGACACTCTGCAATCAACATACTCTGCTCATGCAAGAGGGCAGTTCGCTCCACCTTGTCCATGGAGTTTCACAGCATCGATGTGTGTAGTGAGGTCCACGATGTCCGATGCCGCCATTTCTGTCCACGCCAATCTCTTTAATTCTTTCATGCGACAGCAATGAATTTTCCTGTGATGGGGAAATATCTCTGTCTATCTGTGCTTCTCTCCATCTATCTATTTTTCTATCTTCCATCTAAGTTTCTGTCAATTTCTCCATTGACATCTCCATTCTCCATTGACATCTGTCAATGTCAACACACACACACACACACACACACACCACGGAATTTCAATTTCTTTGTCCCAGTGGAACTTCATTTTTTTGGTCTTTTTGATATATTCTGTGCTTATCTTTTCACTGCTCACCGCACTTCAGGTACTCACGAGTATTTATTGAAATTCATGCAGAAGCACCAACTGGATTTTAGTGAGAATTTTGATAATGTTCCCCAGGTTAGGCCGGGTCACGGTGGCAGGAAGCAGAGATCCAGGGGAACTTGGCTTTGTGGATACTGAGATGACCTGTCCACAGAGGCAGAGGGTGCTGGTAGAGTGAGAAGCGTATTCTCTCTGGAAGCCGGTACCCAGGAGTGTTCTGAACAGATCTGTTCCGACAACCCTGTTCGTTGTGATTTTTAATTCACTCGGAAAGTGATGCGTATGTGGATGCGGGTTCATTTGCAGCATTGAAGTGAAGTTTGTGTGGGTACATGGATGAGGGAAGTATTGACATCTAGAGTCTGTGTGCATGTGGACGGGTCCAGGCAGAAAATGGCACAGACTAGATGGGCCGAAAGCCCTGATTCTGTGCTGTAAGATAATTAATTACATTGCGCGTCCTACACAAGTGCATTTCGCAGATTTAAATTATTCCAATGAAATGTTCTAAAAAAAACCCTGCAAATACAAGAAACACTCAATGGATGAAGAACATCGGTGGAGACGAACGAAGTTAGTGCTTCAGCTTCAACACCTTGTGTCGGAATGGCTTCAAACAATTTCTGATGTGATTTCCGGTCTCCAGCATCCCGAGTGTTTATTTAATTTCCAGCTGCTCACAGACAGACGACAGTGAGTGGGAATTTCCAAACATGGTGAGGACACTGAACCCGAGGTAGATAACCAACGATGCAAACACTGAACAGCTCATTCCAGGGACTCACTGCCTCTGTGTATTGAGATTACCTCGCATGTCTATTCCATCTGTCTGCTCTTTTCTATCTGTGGCCATTCAGCCCCTCTAACCATTAACAAGATGGCGGCTTTCATTTCATTGCACTCTCTATAACAAATACTCTCTAACCACTTTGTTCATCCTCTAAGGAATTAATCTTCTGAAGCCCCGTGTTGCCCCAACCCCTCACCTCCCACCCCTGTCAGTATCTCCACCTTCCCACCTCACCCTCACCTGGATCCACCTCTCACTCCTCAGCTCTTGCCCCATCCCCACCCCTCACCTCTTTTCTCTGACTATTTCCCTTCCACTCTCAGTCCAGAGGGAGGATCTCGGCCCGAAATGTTGACGGTCCATTTCTCTCCACAGATGCTGCCCGACCCACTGAGTTCCTCCGGCAGTTTGTTCTTTGGTCTGTATAACCCGTGTTAGTATGGGGAGCGGGATTTTACACCATATTCCAGGTACAGTCTCAACAAAACACAAATAATTGTCACTTTTCCCGGATCATTGGCCCCGCTTGCAGGGCAACAGTCTGCCGGTGTTTGCCCCCCAATGTGGTGAATCCCTCTGCTCGCCACCACCGTGGGCTCAGACATTTCCACAGATGAGCCCCTCCTGTCCCCACCGGGACAAACATCCTGTCCGCCCCCTCTCACACCATCTTCATCCTTTCAATAAAATCCCCCTCTCCCTCCCTTCCCGTGGAACCGGCATCAAACCGACGGGCCGAGCGGTCTCCTCCTACCTCTCAGAGATACATCAGACTCCGGCCGTAGGAGACGCTTCAAAAACGCCCCGACTTCCCTCGGAGTGAAATGGAAATAAATCAGAAAGCGGACATTTACTTTGAGATTTGTTCCGCCCTGACGAAAGATCGACTCCTGAGCGGGAAACGCCCACTCCGCTGGTCCGCTTCTACTACTGGCTGTAACCAGTGATTGACATTCCTGCACACCAATGGGAATAGCGCAGCTCTTGAAGCTCTGTATTTCAGCTGTGGTGGAGGGGTGGGTGGTCACGTGATTGGTCGCTCAGCCGTTAAACCGATAAAGCTCGAGCTCTCCAGCGCGTGGGTGACGTAGACACCGCGCACGCGAGGGCAAGTCCCGGTGTGGGGAGCCCATATGTGACGTCAGTCGCGTGGGGGGAGGCGGAGCTGTGTGACGTCACTCAAGGCGGAGCGCTGGCATTTAAAAACACCTGAATGGTCGTTTCTGATGATTCCAGTGGGACAACAACATTTATCACGGGTTTCATCACTGAATCCAGTGTTGTGAGATGTAATGTTCCCTGTTATGTGTCCGGCTGTGCCGTGTTGTTGGTGGAATGGGCAGCGTGGTGTTTCTCTCGATTCGGGTCACAACACCAGAATTGCCAGCGGGGTCCACACACACTGTATTAGTCAACAGAAATCCTCTCGTCCCTGCAGTCTTTGTCTCCTGGTAAACTCAACACCCTGACAATGTGGACCATAGACACCCCTTTCTCTTTAAAGTCAGTTATTCATTCAGACAGTTGATCCCTGAGAGGAATTATATTTATTGGTCATTAAAGTTTCCCAGTCTAGTTTGGACGGATACGAAGTGGAGTTCGGGGTGTCACAGTGAAAGGGCCGGACGGCCGAACTCTCTCCGTTGTCCAAACATCCTTCCAGGTGAGGCGACAGTTTTCATGTGCATCTTCCGGGGACGCCTATTGCGTCCGCTGCTCCCGATGTGGCCGACTCTACATTGGTGACACCAGCTCCTCCGCAGTTGTGCGGGGCAGGGTTGTTTTTTGGGGGGCGGTTCGATGTTATTGTTCCCTTTTGTGCGGTGGGCTTTGGGTGTTCATGATCGGGATGTCATTCTTTTTGATGCGGGGGGTAGGGTGGGAGTTATATTTTTCTCTCTGAACGACTTTCATGCTCTTTCTTTGGTTTGTGGTTCTCTGAAAAAAAAAACGTAAGAGTAGTTTATGGATACCTGCTTTGTTAATAAACTGACCTTTCAACTATCCGCGCCCAACAGGACCTCCCGGTGTCCAAACATTTTCATTCCGATTCCTATTCCTATTCCCGTTCCGACGTGTCAACCCATCGCCTCCTCTTCTGCCGAGTTAAGTTCTGCCTCAGTGTCCAGGATCTACACCTTGTATTCCTTCTGGGTTGCTCCTCCCCCCAACCTGTGGGCATGAGTATCGATTTCTCCTTCCGGTGAACTGATCGCCCTCCCTCCCACTCCCTCACTTCCTCTCCGACTTTTCACGCCCTATCACGTGCTTAGCACGTCTCTCTGGGTCCACTGCTCCGATTCTCCACTCTCTTCTCCTATTAGATTCTATTTTCTTTTGTTCTTGAGCTTTCCCACCTACCTGGCTTCAACCTGTCACCTTCTAGCCAACCATTTTCTCGCCCGCCTCGATCTTATTTAGCTATTTCCCCCATTCCATCTCAATCTTGAAGGAAGGTTCAGCTGGAAACGTCGACTGTCGACTCTTTTCGATAGATGCTGCCGGGCCTGCTGAGTTCCGCCAGCATTTTGTTTGCGTTGAGCTGGATTTCCTGCATCTGCAGACTTTGTGATTTACCTCTCTGTTGTTCCTCCCGCCTCCGGGCACTGGGGGCGCTGTATGGACCTCAGGCCACTGGTGGCCATGTGTACCTCCGACCACTGGTGGTGCTGTGGAGAACATCCTGATAAACGCATGCGCACTGCCGAAAGCAGCTGTCGTTTGCGTTTCACCGACTCGAGCGGGGGTGGGTGGGGGCGGGTTTGTGTCAATCTGAGCCGGTTGGATTGGGAAAGGGCCGGGCCCGAGCTCTGCCGGACGGCTGGAGCAGGGGTGCAGTGCCAATCTTTTAGCTGCTGGAGCTGTACGAGGGGTGATTGATAAGTTCGCGGCCTAATGTTACACAGCTCTCGGTACCTGAACGTGCAGTTCAACTCTTTGAGTGATTATACAGAAAGTTTGAAGCTAATCAGTTTTGTGCTGTTTCTGTTACAGATAATTGAAAATTGCTAGGTTTTGTAAAATTAACTCCTTTCACCTTAGGCCGCGAACGTATCAATCACCCCTAGTATGTCACACCGAATTTGTGTATTTGTGTACCTGCTCCTTTCATGTACCGGGCAACTTCCTTGTCCCGTTGATGTCATGAGCAGGTACACAAATTGGGGGGGGGGGGGGGGTTGTATGTGTGTGTGTATATAGAGTTTTTTATAATGCCAAGCACTAAACCAAGATGAAAGAAATATATATGATTTCCAGAGCTCCACAGAAATCCAGTGATGAATAAGGCATTAACAAGATTATAGGCCATCACTGCATTTCGGTATATAACTGGTACAATAAAACATGTAACACTTAATTTAATAACTAGACAAAGTTTTGCATGGTTGCATTCACTAATTATCATAAAATATAATGAACAACCAAGTGAAATAACGTTGTTTGCTTAGAAGCCATAAGGTCGTTAGTGAGAAAAATTTACTTGTGTATTAGCGAGTAATCCACGGACCACCACAGTCATGGCTCCAGGATTTCACCAAAAAACTATCGAATATCTTATCTTAATGTTATTGGTAGTATTTTCCTCACCAGCCACCAACCCCTCTCCCTAACCCCAGTTTCCTTAAAATTCCCTCTATTTAATATGCGGCCGCTGTTAAATTCCCCGCTTGTTTATTTTGACTTATTTTCTAACAGAAGTGCTGGAGTGGTGCTCCGGTGAGCTCCGGCAGCACTGCAACCCTGTTTAGATCCAAGTAAAATGGACCCAGGGATCAAGCTGCCCCGGTTTATGAGGTGTTGAGCGAGTATTTCTGGTCTGGGATCTAGTGTTTTTTACAGAGGTGCTGGAGTGGCGCTCCGGTGAGGTCCGGAGGTGCTCTGCACCCCTGTTTAGATCCAAGTAACATGGACCCGGGGGTCAAGCTGCCCCGGTTTATGAGCTGTTGAGCGAGTATTTCTGGTCTGGGATCTAGTGTTTTTTACAGAGGTGCTGGAGTGGTGCTCCGGTGAGCTCCGGCAGCACTGCAACCCTGTTTAGATCCAAGTAACATGGACCCGGGATCAAGCTGCCCCGGTTTATGAGCTGTTGAGCGAGTATTTCTGGTCTGGGATCTAGTGTTTTTTTTTTTCTGGATTTCCTTTGGAAGTGTTGCTGCTACTCTGAGGAGAAAATGAGTTTGGATTCCATCCTGTTCTGTGTTTGAACCAGTAGAAATAGACATGGGGGTTCAGTGTTCGAACTGTGTTTGGAAATACCTCCTCACTGTCTCCTGTCTGTCAGACAGTAGAAATCAAACAAAAACTCAAGTTGCTGGAAATCTGCACTAAAAATGAAAAGTTCTGAATCCATTCTGTCAAATGATTGTGAACCTGAATCGTTAAATTTGTTGCTCTCCCCACAGCAGTTCCTTACCTTTTGAGTGACTCTAGTGAATTCAGTTTCTTTTTATTCTATTCACTCTGGAATGGTTCAAATTTCCTGATGGTCTGTTATACTTGGGAATGTGTTCAGTGCAGTTGTTACTAACAAGTTTCACTTGAATAATCTCAGGGATGATGGGTTTTATGTATGAGGAGCATTTGATGGTTGTGGACCTGTGCTCAATGGAGTTCAGAGGGACGGTGGGAATTGTGGAGGGATGTATTGTTAAGTAAACCTACTGAATGCTGAAAAGCCTGGATACAGTGGACATGGAGAGGATGTTTCCATTAGACAGAGAATCTGTGCCCTGACAGCACAGGCTCAGAATAAAGACGCTTACCTTTAAAATTGAGGTGAGAAAATTTCTTCATCCAAAAGATGACTGAACTGTGGAATTTGTTGCCGCAGAGGTTGGTTGAGGCTGCCATTTGGGTATATTTATGGCAGAGATTAATATACTCATGATTGCTAAGTAGCCTCAGGGTTACAGCAGGAAGTCAGGGATATGGTGTTGGAATAAATCTCAGCCATGGTTGAGTGGTGGGGCAGATTTGATGGATGGAATCACCTAATTCTGTTCCTGCATCTTACATCTTACCATGACAGAATGATGACCCCTTCCTATCCCACATCAGGTTTTGTGATGTGTCAGGGACAATTACAGATTTGTTCACTGAGATCATTATATTTGTCTTCAATATTTAGATTTCAGTGAGCAGGAATATTTTGTTGTCCTTTGTATTGTTAACCTGCTTCATTATCTTTCATGTTAAAGTTAGACCTGCGGTGAGAGATTTATTGGAAGAAAAGCCCACAACTGGAAGCAAACCATGACTGAAGACGAGGGAACAGCAGCAAGCGAACCAGCCCGAGGACTGAGAGCACCGACTGGAGAGAAACCCTTTTGACTCAGGGTTTCCATTGATTCAGTCAGGAGCAAGTCTGGCGAGTCTCATTTACTCAGACACTGGTACTTTAGACATTACATGCCATATAAGCTGACCCCCATTTTCAAGGTTAAAAAAGTGACTTTTTCATGTTACCTTTGTATAAGCTGACCCCTTTTGTAGAGGTTTTTGATTTAACCAGTAACAAGCACAAGATTTCACGTGCCTGTAATCTGCTTTGCAGTATCTGGAACCTGGAAATTTTGTGAACCGGTACCTGCTGACAAAACAGGCTTACACAGTGAAGAGCATTATAAGCAAATTCTTAATAAATAAATCAGGGAGGGAAGTTTTGGATGAGGTCTCTAATGCTAAAGAAGCCTCTGAAATGTAACCCCCGCGAAACCATTTAGCACCCATCGTAATCTCGTTAAAACATAACACGGGGTGGCGGGATCAGTACGTGTACTCAGTATTGAGTTTGCAACCGCCATGTACAAAAGATTAAAACGAATGTGATGTGATGCTGGCTTCAAGCTGAAGGTTGTTGATTTTGCTAAAGGAACGAATAATTCTGCAGCTGCTAAGAGGTTTAGTGTAAATGAGAGAGAGTGAGAGAGTGGAGAAAGGCAGAGGACACGTTGAGGGAAATGACAAAGACGAAATGTGCAAACTGCAGGAAAACATGTTAGTGGCCAGAACTGGAAGAAAATGTTTTAGAGTGGGTGAATCACCAGCGATCATGCGGATACATTGATACCGGAGAAATGATTCGAGTTCAAGCGTTGAAGTGGGCCGAAAACACCGTGAGGTCAGCGAAAATTTCAAAGCTACGCGAAGTTGGTGCAGCCGATTTATGAATAGACACGATCTTGTGTTGAGACAAAAAACAAAGATTGCTCAGAAAATTCCCGCGAGGTGTTGTTGTTTACGTTCAAAATCGCTGCCGGTTGCTTGACATGGGTTAAAGAGGTGTGGCGTCGACGTTCCGAAGGTTTCGGGAAGGAAAAGTCGCTACTTGTCTGGGACGTGTTCAATGCGCACTTGTCAGGTGAGACAAAAGCAGCACTGAAAGCTGAAAACACGGACATTGTAGTCATCCCCGGTGGTTTGATCTCCATTCTCCAGCCACTAGATGTGAGTTTAAACAAACCAAAGAAATCATGCGTTGAGAGTGGAACGAATTTGACTCAGAAACAACCAATAAATACGACCTGTCTTCCCTGTATTCGTTTTTCCAAAGTTGGCACCCTCTGGATAAGCTGACCCCCTAAGTTTAGGACCAAAATTTAGGGCCAAATTCTCGGCTTATACACTGGAATTTACAGTGTCTGCTCAGGAGTATCAGTTAAGTCTGTCAGACCCAGTTACAATAATGTACTGTCAGTGTCCGAGCTCTTTAAAGTCACTCACATTCCCTCAGTGTTTGCTCATTTGAAGAACTTGCATCTTCTGAAGTAGTTTTTGGTCAGTTCTGAGTGTGGAGAGGGAAAGAGGGGTGTTTATATTTACTATCCTGCAAAAGGAGGTAATTGTTTGCAATTACTTGCTGCAGACTCACTGCCCATACCCTATACATTCTCAACCATATTATTGACATAGATGACAAGTAGCAATGGGTGTCACACTGGGGAGCTCTTGGAGGCACGGTCCTTGAATCCAATAAACAGCCTCCCATCATCACCAACACACACAAAATGCTGGTGGAACACAGCAGGCCAGACAGCATCTATAAGGAGAAACACTGTCGACGTCTGGTGCTTCCCCCCTCCCCCTTTCTTTCTCCCTCGGCCTCCCGTCCCATGATCCTCTCCCTTCTTCAGCTCCGTATCAATTTTGCCAATCACCTTTCCAGCTCTTAGCTTTATCCCACCCTTTCCGGTCTTCTCCTATCATTTTGTATTCCTGCTCCCCCCAATACTTTCAAATCTCTTAGTATCTTTCCTTTCAGTTAGTCGTGACGAAGGATCTTGGCCCAAAACGTCGATGGTGCTTCTCCCTATAGTTGCTGCCTGGCCTGCTGTGTTCCACCAGCATTTTGTGTGTGTTGTTTGAATTTCCAGCATCTGCAGATTTCCTCGTGTTTGCTCCCATCATCACCATCTGCTTCCTACCATCGAGCTGTCCCCAGACTCTGGGCTCTGTGACAAACACAATGGTAGCAGCAAAATTAGACAGTGATTAATATAAAGAGAGATTTGTTGCTTCCTGAAAGCTGTCTGATGCAATGGACCAGATCCGTCCTTGCTTACAACTAAATCTGCCCTAGGACGCATCCTCCCGGGTCACACTGTGTCCGATAACCCACATCCTTAACCTCCCTCCACCCCGTCGGTAGCCTCACAACTTTCCCACCACTTACCCCACACCCGTACATGTAGACAGGTCCTCGTCACCGACATCCACTCTCACAGCTTGGGGAACCACAACGAACTGATCCTACATTCCCGGCCCAGACGGTGCAGCCGCCTGGCTCGGTCCTGGACCTTTTCCACTGCAAACACCCTTCGATTTACACAAACCCGAGATCAGCCCCTCCCTCATCGCTGCTCAACCAGGCTCAGAGCTCGTTAAGAAGCCTCATGTGGCACCTCGTCAAAGGTCTGAAAATCCAGGTACTCAATATCTACCAATTCTCCTTTGTCCACCCTGCTTATTATTTCTCAAAGCATTCCACCAAATTTATCAGGCAACCCTTTGTTGCCTGTTCCAATGGGGGTGATCCTGAGGCTGAGGCAGGATCCTCGAGTGTGGCACAAGGTTGGCCAAGTAGCAACAACCACTACAACCCTCATCCCCCCTCGAGAACCCGTCTGGTAGGGTGTGGTTCCATGCTGCTGCCCTGTTCTTTCTCCCGGCAGCCAGGGGTAGGCCCTATTTCCACAACCCCAGTAAGTTCCATTTAGTGGTCCAGGGGTATCATAAGCTTGACTCTTGGTACAGTTACTACTTCCCACTTGATAGGGTGCACTCTCATTCTGGTTACACCAACAAGTAGTACTAGCCACTGCTGGAGATCCCCGGTCATAGCTTGGAGGGGTCTTGTGTAGGAGATCTACGTCTCCAACCCTCAAAGCAACACCGTCCCCAGTCTACTCTTCCAGACCTGGATATGGTGCAATTGACAATGCTACCATTACGGCTATCAGAAAACACCGGAACTGAATTTACTGCGCTAGTATTCAGGGGCACCACTGACAGGGGGATCATAGTCTGACCCTGTTGGGGAATTTCATCACATACCCAACATGCTCCCCGCTCTACGTGTTAGTGTAGGTGTGGTAGAGGGACAGGACAGGGGCAGGTCCCCTTACATTACTCATTATTCAGTCTTATCAGTTCCGCCAGTAACGTGTTTACAGTCCGTTCGATGTATCCACCGGAGCTACCCTTCTACTATCACTGCAGGAGGTTTTATCAGTAGTTCTTGTACAGTCCTCTCCACCTCGGTCCCAACTTCTTACCATCCCAGTTCTTGAGCAGGACAAAATCTCTAGGCTGGATGGTGAAGTAGTCACCTTTAGTTGGGGTTTCGTCCTCTCGATAGGCCTGTCGTACCTGTGAATGCAAGCTTTGGAGAGTTTTTGTTAATTTCCATAAGTATTTTCCCATCTCCTCCCCCAAGGTATGAAAATCCAATGTTGCAGGTAAGCTCTCAGGGAGGAGCGGCAGACAAGGTCGGGGTCCCCATGGGGTTCTCATGGGCTTCCTGTAGATAATTTCTGCCGGTGATAGCCCCGTCTTACTTGATGGTGTGATTCTCATATGGGATAGGACTAAGGGTAAAACCTTCAAACAGATCAATCCAGTTTCTTGTCTATGTTTTGCCAACTTATCTCTCAAAGTACCATTGGCTTGTTCCACTATGCCTCTGCGTTCAGATGATGGGTGCAGTGTAACTGCTGTTTTATAGCAAGTTCTTTACAGATTTCCTCATTTATTTTGGCCCATTGTCCTGGCTTATTTCTGGAAGTCCACAGTGAGGAGTTATTTAGCAATATTTTCACAACAGTCATCGTGGTATTATGAGTTGTAGGAACAGCTCAGCCTTCTGGGCGGAGACGGCCGTTTCAAAAGAGGCCTGCTCAATTACACTGGCATGCAAAAGTTTGGGCACCCCTGGTCAAAATTTCTGTTACTGTGAATAGTTAAACGAGTAAAATTTGATCTGATTTCCAAAAATGGTGACACATTTCTTTAATATTTTAAGCAAGAAAGCTTTTTCATTTCCATCTTTTACAGTTTCAAAATAACAAAAAAGGCAAAGGGCCCAAAGCAAAGGTTTGGGCACCCTGCATGGTCAGTATTTAGTAACACCCCCTTTGGCAAGTATCACCGCTTGTAAATGCTTTTTGTTGCCAGCTAACAGTCTTTCAATTCTTGTTTGAGGGATTTTCGCCCATTCTTCCTTTGCAAAAGGATTCTAGTTCTGAGGATCCTTGAGCTGTCTTACATGCATTGATCTTTTGAGGTCTATCCACAGATTCTCGATGATGTTTAGGTCAGGGGAATGTGAGAACCATGGCAAAACCTTCAGCTTGCACCTCTTGAGGTAGTTCATTGTGGATTTTGAGTTATGTTTAGGATCATTATCTTTTTGTTAAAGCCATCCTCATTTCATCTTCGGCTTTTTTATGGACAGTATGATGTTTGCTTCCAGAATTTGCTGGTGTTTTATTTAATTAATTCTTCTCTTTACCAGTAAAAGGTTCTTGCAATTAAGGGAAGTACAGTTCTCATACCAGGCAGTGATGCAGCCAGTCAGGATGCTCTGAATTGTGTTCCTTTAGAAAGTCCTTAGGATTTGGGTCCCATTCCCAAACTTCTTCAACCGTCTGAGGTGAAAGAGGCACTGTTGTGTTTTTATCACAACACAGCCAGTATATGCAGACCATGTGAGATCCTTGGTGATGTTTATTCCATGGAATTTAAAGTTGTTCACCCTCTCAATCCCAGATCCATTGATGTCAGTAGGGGTTAGCCTGTCTCCATTCGTTCTGTCCAGATTCCACATGAGCTGAGGACAGGGATTTATGATATTCTAGCCATTATTGGGACTTGGTTGCACCCAAAAGTCTGAGCGATTTAGAGGAACAAATTTGTAGAGAGATCGCAGACCATGCCAAGAAACAAAGGTTGATTTAGTAAGCGATTTTAACTTTCCATATATTGATTGGGATTCCCATACTGTAAAAGACTAGATGCAGCAGAGTTTGTCAAATGTGCCCTTAATCAGTACCTAGAATTCCTGACGTATAAGTGTGCAATAAGCTGTTAGGAAATGACCCATGGCTGGTGACAGCAATTAGAGATCATAATGCCATGAAATTGAAAGTAAATAAGGAAAAAGAGAGTCCTGGTTCATGGGTTGAGATTCTCAATTGGAGAAAGGTCAATTTTGATGGTATCAGAAAGGATCTGACAAGTGTGGTTTGGGACGGCTGTTTTCTGGCAAAGGAGTACTTGGTAAGTGGGAGCCTTCAAAAGTGAAATTTTGACTGTGTGGAGTTTGTATGTGTCTGTCAAAATAAAAGTTGAAAGGCAACTGGTGCAGGGAACCTTGGTTTTCAAGAGATATTGAGGCCCTGGATATTTTGTTCCTCTAAATACCTCAGACTGTTTGGTGCTGCCAAGACTCGCTAATGACTGACTCAGTAATCATCATTCTATGTCCTCAACTCATCTGACTTGTTTTGTAGTCAACTTCTGTTGGTTTCTCAAAGCTTCCCAATAGTTTTTGCTCTTTTGTTTGCCCTCCCTTTGGCTTTTATGGTGGCTTTGGCTCATTTCAGCTTTGGTTGTGTCCTCCTGCCTTTCCAATGCTTCCACTTCGTTGGGATGTATCGATCACTCAGCTCCCGAATTGCTCCCAGAAACTCCAGCCATTGCTGCTCCGTTGTCACTCTTACCTTTCCCCTTCCAAACAAGTTCGACCAGCTTCTCTGTCATAGAAACATGGAGAAGTTCAGTATGGAAACAGACTATTTGCCCCATCTAGTCAATGCTGAAAATATATTCAAGCTGTCTAATGCATCTACCTGCACTGGGACCATCGCCCTCCAAACACCTACCATCTAGGCTCCCAGCCAAACTTCTTCGAAACGGTGAATCAGAGCTGGCGTGCACCACTTGTGCTGGCATTTCACTCTACACTCTCAGGGCCAATTCATTGAAGAGATTTTCCACATGTTCCCCATAAATTTTCACCTCCCCACTTACCCATAACCTCTGGTTGTTGTCGCACTTAACATCATTTGAAAAGCCTGTTTGTATTTACCCATCTATTCCCTTATATTTTGTCTACACTGAAACATAGAAAACCTACAGCACGATACATGCCTTTTGGCCCACAAAGCCGTGCCAAACATATCCTTACCTTAGAATTACCTAGGCTTACCCATAGCCCTCTAATTTTCTAAGCTCCATGTATCCATCCAGGACTCTCTTAAAGGACCCTTTCATTTCCACCTCCACCACCGCCGCTGGCAGCCAATTCCACACACTCACCACTCTCTGTGTAAAAAAAAAACTAACTTCTATACTTCTAACAAATCCTCAAAGCAAAGTATATTTTCCTTGTTTATGTTTGGAGCCTTTTTTTAGGTGGATAAGATGATGAGTGGCATTGATTGTGTGGATAGCCAGAGGCTTTTTCCCAGGGATGAAATAACTAACACAAGGGGGCATAGTTTTAAAGTGCTTGGAAATGGGTACCGAGGGGATATCAGGGGTAAGTTTTTCACACCGAGAATGGTGCATGCATGGAAGGTACTGCTAGCAGCAGTGGTAAAGGTGGATAAAATAGGGTTTTTTAACAGCCTCTTAGTTAGGAACATGGAGCTTAGAGAAATAGAGGGCTATGCACTGGGGAAATTTTACGCAGTTTGTAGAGTACGTTACATGGTTAGCACAACATTGTGGGCCGAATGACTGTAGATATCTATGCTCTATGTTGAACAGCAAAATAACTTTTCTTCTTTAATTGGTACAGGGTCCATGATTTTAATGCCGCTTTTTCACACTCCCTTAGACGCTTTGTCCATCTCCTGAGTAAATAGAGATGAAAAAATATTTAACTTGTCCCCCATCTGCTTTGGTTCCACACATGGATTGCATTCCGGTCTTCCAGAGGACCAACTTTCTGCCTTACAATCCTTTTGCTCTTGATCTATCTCTGGAATCCCTGAGGATTATCCTTCATCTTTTCTGCAACAACAACCTCATGCTGTTTTTTAGGCATCCTGATTTATTGCTAATGTGTCCTCTTGAATTTTTTATACTCCATTAGAACCTGCCTGCCTATCCCTGTTATGCAACTCCATTTTGTGCTTCACCAGGGTCTCCATATCTCTTGAAATCCAAGGTTCCCTACAGTTTTTATCTTTACCTTTTATTCTGAGAAGCACATACCCGCTTTGTACTTTGAAAATTTCACTTTGAAGGCCTCCCACTGACCAAGCACACCTTTGCCATAAAGCAGCCTGTCCCAGTCCACAGTTGCCAGATCCTAGTGTCTTAATTCCGGGTGTTGATCCATGCCCTGAACACATCCGAGTATTGAAATATACAGAGCTCAGCATATTCACTGCACCATGCTCAACGTTTTTCATTCCTGACCTTGTCTGAGGACAGAACAACATCTGTCTCCACAAACTCTCCACTATCTGTTCTGTTATTCAGGCTCCCATTCCCCCTGCAAATTTAGTTTCACAAACCCCCATCCACCGTGCAGCACTAGCAAGCATTACCAGTGGGATATCAGACACATTCTTGTTTTGTTCCCCAAACTCATGAATCTTCTATCACCCCTTTGGCTTTCCTCTCCCCGTTCAATAACAAGGAGTTGCATGCCAGGTACAGTCAGATAGGAACAAATGGGGTACTTATGAAGTACAGGAAATTCAAGTGAACACTTATGAAAGAAATAAAAGAAGGCACGAGGTTGCCCCAGCAGACAAGGTGAAGGAGAATCCTCAGGGATTGTGCAAATATGTTAAGAGCAAAAAGATTGCAAGAGAAAATAATGAATCCTCCTGAAGATCAGAATGGTAATCAATATGAGGAGACAAAATATATGGGGGAGATTTAAAATATATTTACATCTATATTTACTCAGGAGATGGACACAGCATCTAAAGAAGTGAGGCAAAGCAGCAGTAACTTCATGGACCCTGGACAGATTACAGAAGTGGAGGTGTTTTCTGTCTTAAGGCAAAATAGTGTGGATAAATTCCCAGGGCCTGACAGGTTGTTCCCTGAAACCCTGCAGAAACCAAGTACAGAAATTGTCGGGGCTCAAGCACAGATATTTAAATCATCCTTAGTGACAGGTGACGTACTGGAGGATTGGATGTTCCCAATGTTGTTGCTAATGTTGTTCCGCTGCTCAAGAAAGGCTCTAATAATAAATGAGGAAATTATACATCGGTGACCTTGACATCCGTCGTGGGAAAGTTATTGGAACGTATGTGCAGGAAACAGATGTATAAGTATTTAGATAGATGTGGACTAATTAAGGATAGGCAGCATGGCTTTGTGCACGGTAGGTCATGTCTAACCAGTCTTATAGAGTCTCTCGAGGAAGTTATCAGGAAAGTGGATGAAGGCAAGGCAACGGATGATGTCTACATGGACTTTAGCAAGGCACCTGACAAAGTCTCACCTGGGAGGTGGGTCAACAAGGTTCAGTCACTCAGTATTCAAGATGAGATAGTAAATTGGATGAGACACTGTCTTTGGGAGAAGCCAGAGTGTGGTAGCAGATGGTCGCCTCCCTGACTGGAGGCCTGTGTCTAGTTGTGTGCCATAGGGATCACTGCTGGATCTGTTGTTGTTTGTCATCTATATCAGTAATCTGGATGATGGTGTGGTTAGCTGGATCAGCAGATTTGTGGATGACACCAAGTCTGGTGGTGTAGTGTTCAGAGAGGAAGACTGTCATGGTCTGCAGTGTGAACTGGACCAGCTGCAAAGACCAGGATAGGTCTGACACAGTGACTGGTCGGGCACTGAGGAGTGTTGTAGAAGAAAGGGATTTGGGAATACAGGTCTATATTTCACTGAAAGTAGTGTCACGGTTCGATAGGGACGGAATGAAAGATTTCGTCACATTGGCCTTCATAAACCGAAGTACTGAGTACAGGAGATGAACGTTATGTTGACTTTGTACAAGACATTGGTGTGGCCTAATTTGGAGTATTGTGTGCGGTCTTGGTCACCTGCCTACATGAAAGATGTAAAAGAGGTTCCGAGAGTTCAGAGAAAATTCACAAGGATGTTGGCAGGTCTGGAGGACTTGGGTTACAAGGAGAGACTGAACAGGTCAGGACATTATTTCTTGGTATATAGAAGATTGAGTGGAGATTTGTTTGTGAAAGAAGGGCACAGATAGGGTAAATGCCAGTTTGCTTTTTCCATTCAGATGGGGTGAGACTACAACCAGAGGCCATGGGTTAAGTGTGAAAGGTGAAACGTTAAGGGAAACATGAGGGGAAACATCTTGACACAGTTGATCACGTGGGTGTGGAATGAGTAGCCAGCACATGTGGTGCATGCGTGCTTGATTTCAGCATTTAAGAGGTTCGTATAGGTACCTGGATAGTAGGGCTACGGGATTAGACAGTTTGAATGGTTCAGCATAAGCTAGATGGGCCAAAGAGCCTGTGTCTGTCTTGTACTTTTCCATGACTTTGACAAGTACCTGAAATAATACTTACATTCACTCGAATTCTGTGCAGACCAACAATACAGTACAGCTGAGTGGGAGATATTCACATGGCATTAAAACTGAGGCCGTTTAAATTAACAGTACATCAAAGAAATTCCATCTTCGTGTCAAGAAAGACTATTTGTGTGAGACTGTTTCAGTTCCTGTGGGGCCAGTCAGCCATGCAGCCCAGTGGCAACAGGGAATGACACCAATGGAGAGAGTCAAACTGAGCCAGGTCACAGATTGGAGACGGCAGAGAAGTCCCATTCTTATAGAGACAGGAAGAGCATCAGAGAGTTTGATGGTCATTCCAGATACCAGCACTGTGCCCAGTTAGAACCTCACTGTCACAGTGTGATACCAGATTACACCTTGACAATTCGAGTGATCTCGTCTGAAATTTTGACGCACACCCACTGATGGATTTTGTAAATCTTTTGACAGGTTAAAAACGACAAGGAATTTGTCTATGGAAATTCAAACACAACACACCAGTTTTGCTGTCTCTGCCCAAATACTTAAGAAGTGGAGCAAGGGATTGAATCGACCATCCTTCCTACTCAGACTGTGGAGAGGGTTTCACTCGATCATCTGACCGACTGGCACGCCCGTCATTTTACGCAGGGGAAACGTTGTTCGCCTGTTCAGACAGTGGGAATGGATTCACTCAGTCAAATCAATTGAAGGTACATCAGCGAGTTTGCACGGGGACAAGGCCATTCACCTGTTATGTCAGGCTTCACTGGATTCATACCGGGCAGAAGCTGGTCATCTGTTGAATTTATGGGGAAGGAATCACTCGGTCACCTGACCTAATGGCTCACCAGCGAGTTCACACCAGGGAACAGCTGTTCACCTGCTTGGACTGTGGGAAGGGATTCACTTCTTCATCTCAACTGAAGCTACATCAGCGAATTCACACTGGGGAGAAGCCGTTCACCTGCTGTGAATGTGGGAAGGGATTCACTCAGTAATCTAACCTTGTGACACACTACTGGGTTCACACTGGGGAGAAAGTTTCAGTAAGCTTCATGCTGGAGATTTGTCCATCACCATTGCGGAATGCAATTTCAAGAGTGACTGTCGGTGATCAACTCTGCAATTATTGCTGCTGCTCACCACACCCAGTTCTGCACCCTCGTCACTGGGCATGGGAGGAGTTTCTTCTACTGCAAATTCACCTTCAGATTCACTGGAGTTTAATATTGTGGGTCTGAGACAAATAATTAGTTCTACTTTAAACTCTGTCTCCAGTACTTAGTGAATTTATAACACAGCTAGTGTACAGTAGAGTCAATTCAGGCTGGTTGAACCCTACCAGTGATTCAGTTCTATGACAGTCCTTTGAAATCCTCCAATTTCTGGGCTGAAGAAGAATGACATTGGCAGTTAACCCCCTAATTCAGGGCTCGTTTCCACATTATGGGTCATTTTCCCTGCTTCTGAAGGGTTGTTAGAAAACACCACTGTCCTGTAAAGGCTGAAAGCTGAATGGGAAACCATTAGTTCAACCAAGTGGGGTTAGAAACCAGAGGCGGGTCTGCACAGGGCAGAGTTTGGGGCTCTGGATGATGGTCGGGTTAAGACCATATGATGAGAAGAAGGAAATCAGCAGCGGGGCGGACAACGAATGACAGAGTAGCAACATTTGGAAGCTAGTTGACAGAGATAATAATTCAATTGTCTGACCGATGACACAAATAATGCCTGTGGTGAGGTACTCCATTGGTTGAGGAACTAGTGTGTTTAGAATAGTTTTTTCTATTGAGGGAGTTGTTCCTGCTTGCTTATCCTGCAATATTATATCCATTTGGTTATTATGGATTGTCCTATCTGCAATAATGTATTGATTATCCTATAGCTTGTAAGATTTTGACTCTAAAACTGGATCAGGCCTAAATTCATGGTGCTATAATGAAGTTATGGTGGTCATGAATGGGTTTGTGTTTTAAAGCAAGATTTTGGTGAATGATATTTACCACCTGATTGTACCTTTGTAAGTAATCAGATTGAGTTAAACTGCTGCAGGATCCTGGAATGTGTTGGATTGTGTCTGGTTTCTCTCGGCATTTTCTGCATTTATTGCCTTTTTTGTTTGTCTTTTATGTATTTCTGTTTATTTTAAAATGTAATTCCCCAAGGCACCCGTTTCTGGGAAGAGGTCTCCAACTCTGATTCGGGCGTCGATGCTTCCTTGTCACCATCTGGTCTGCTCAGATCATTGGGATGTCTCCCATGGAGGGTCATACTCATTCCACTGGTTAATTTTTTCTTCCATAGTGATGAATCATTTTTCTGAGCTGGCCTTTCATTTAAGTTTTCTGGTCTGTATTTTAAATTAGATTTGCATATACCTGTCTGGTGTGCTGAATCCTGTTTATTTTGTATGAAACTATATACTTTAGAAATCTTATCAGAGTGTTGTTTTTTTTAATGTCTATTATAGCTCTTCCGAGTTCTGTCCTCGGTAGTTTTCAGCTAAGTGGTAAATAGGGTTTTCTGAATTTGTCATTTCAGTCCTGTTTTTATTTGTGAAATTTCCAGATTGGAATGGGACTAAGGTATTTTGAAAAAAAAGAATACACTAATATGGATATAACAAAAGTGAGAATGGATAGCAGACCACTGGAAAACGAGGCTGGAGGGGTAGTAATGGGGAGCATGGAGCTGGCAGATGAACTGAATAAGTATTTTACATCAGTCTTCACTCCAGAAGACACGAGCAGGATGGTGGATGTCCAGATGTCAGTGGTCAGAATTATGTAAAGTTACATTTCTCATGAGAAGGTTCTTGGGAAGCAGAAAGGTCTGAAGGTAAACAGGTCACCCGGAGTAGATGGTGCACATCTGAGAGTTCTGAAAGAGGTGGCTGAAAAGATTCTGGAGGGATTAGTAAAAATGCTTCAAGAATCAGTGGGCTCTGGTATGGTTCTGGAAGACTGGAAATTTGGAAATATCACTCCACTCTTCAAGGAGGTAGAGAGGTTCGAAGATACAAGATTATGGGCCAATTAATCTGACCTTACTGGTTGGCAAGATATTGGATTCGGATGTTGAGAATGTGTTTTCAGGGTATTTGGGGCACATATTAAAATCAGCCAGTTTCAGCATGTTTCAGATTTGGAAATAATTATTACTCCGGGTCTGGTGCAGCAAAAAAACAAACCCTAATGAAAATATGTATCCTCAGCTTATACACTGCACATATGTCCATAAAGTGCCACAAGGCACAGGATGTCTGTCCATAAGGCGACTGACAGAAAATGGTAAACGAGCGTTGTTTAGCAGTGTGGAAGCGTGTGCTAGTGGGTAGAGTTGTTGGTCAGACTTATTGCTTGGGGAAATTAGCTGTTTTAGGTTTCATAGACCTGGTGTGAATGCTACGTAGTCTCCTATCTGATGGTCGTGGGACAAGCTGTCCATGAGCTGGGAAGGTGGAGGGGAATTGTGAAAATCAGGCTGGTGTTTGTTCTCAAGAGAGGGAAATTGGAGAATACCAATCAGACGGCTTTTTAGAACAGCTTGAGGTTGTGCCACCATGGAAAATGTAGTTCTGGATTGGGTGTTGTGCAATGAATCAAATTTGGTTTGGAAGCTCAAGGTAAGGAAATGCTGAGGAGTCAGTAATGAGAATGTGATAGAATTCACCCTGCAGTTTGAGAGGTAACGCGATAAAAAAGATTTATCACGATTAGTGGAGTGAGATGAACTGCAGATTCATCAGAGAGGAGTTCACCAAAGTTGATTGGAAGGAGACACTAGCAGGGAGGATAGTAGAATAGCAACGGCTTCCTTATGCCAACACTTCCCTCTTCCCATCCCACTCTAGCCCTTCACCTTTAAGTTTATGTAAATGTGATGTTAGCATTCAATACGAGAGGACTAGAAGGCAGGATATAATACTAAGGCTGTAAACGGCATTGGTTAGACCACACTTGGCAATTATGAGATTGGTGATATGGTCTCCTTATCACTGAAAATATGTACTGGAATTGAAGAGACTCCAGAAGACGTTCGTGAAAATGATTCTGGCACTGGCGGGGTTAAAGCACGAGGAGAATTTGGTGTCTCTGGGCCTGTTCCCGCTGGAGTTAATGAAGCAGAGTGGGCGTCATTCTTGAATATTGAAAAGCCATAATTAACTGGATGTGGATATGATGGTTCCTATGTTTGTGGAGTTTAGAACCAGAGGACACAGGTAGAGTGGATGTGGAGAGGATGTCTCCTATAGTGGTGTGTCTAGGACTAAAGGACACAGGTAGAGTGGATGTGGAGAGGATGTTTCCTATCGTGGGGGAGTCTAGTACCAGAGGACACAGATAGAGTGGATGTGAAAAGGGTGTTTGCTGCAGTGCAGAGTCCAGGATCAGGACCTTCAGAATAGAGGGACCTCAATTTAGAATAGAAATGAGTAATTATCCTGTGTGTCTTATGATTGTGGCTGATCTATTCTCCTGTGCCCATTCATCTTGCTACGTTGAATGCTTACCTATGCACTCCTCAAATATACCCAACCAACAGGTCGGGGGGGGGGCAGTGAACCCCAAAGAATCTATACTCATCTAGATAGACAGGCACATCATTGATCCCGAAGAAAATTATATGGAAGATGTAGAATTCCTGAGATTTCCATCCATCTCCAGTTAAAATGATCGGCCCTTATCAATTCCTGTCCTGATTCTCTCACCGAGGGATATCAGACCTCTCTCCCTCATTTATCTTCCCCTTCTCCATCCCTACTTCTATCGCCATTTAGCTCCCCCATTCTCCGCCCTCCACTATTCCTTCCCCCTCTCTCTTCGGTCACTTCTTTCTCCCAAGCCTCTTTTTCCCCTCTCTCGCTCCGTTCATTTCTCACTCACGTCCACCTCATTTCCCGCTATTCTCTTCCCTCCCTGTCGCCCCGCCTCTTTCCTACCCCTGTTTCTCGCCTCCGCTTCTCCACTCCCATCTCTCCTCAGACTGTGCTATTGGCCTTGTTGCTCTCTTCCTCCTTTTTTCTCTTTCCCCATCTCTCTCCCCCTCCCAATCTATCTCTACCGCCACTCATGCTGTGTCTCCGTAGTTCTGCTATCGTCTCTCTATACTCTTTCTGTACCCTCCTCCCTGTCTCCCCCCCCACTCTCTTTTCCCCTCCCTAAGGATAAGCCTGCATCAACGAAAACAGGAACAACACTCTGTACGGCCACGTGCTATCCTGTTAAGAAATATACACCACTGAACAGACATGAAAGTTCAGTCCAGAAATAGGGGGAAAAATCACCATTAAGCAGTGATTCCCATCGTGGGCGGTTACATGTTCCAAGGGGGCTTTAGGGGCAAATAACAGTGGTCAGGGACGTTCAAGATTCTTGGTGTGGCGGTGTGGCAATATAAACTATATAAGACCTGAGTCAGACCCCACTTGGAATACTGTGTTCAGTTCTGGTCACCACACTACAAGAAGCATGTGGATACGTGCCTAATGAAAATAGTTTTAGTGAATTTGGCATTTTCTCCTTGGAGTGATGGATGATGAGAGATGACCTGATAGATGATGAGGAGCATTGATCGTGTGGATAGTCAGCGGCACTTTCTCGGGGCTGAAATTGCTAACATGAGGGCACATAGTTTTAAGACGCTTGGAAATCGTTCCTGAGTTAATGTCAGGGGTAGGTTTGTCATGCATAGAGTGGTGGGTGTGTGTAATGCTCTGCCGGCGGTGGTGATGGAAGCGGATACAACAGGGCCTCTTAGATAGACACATAGAGCTTAGAAAAATAGAGTGCTTTGTGCTAGGAAAATTCCAGGCAATTTCTAGAGTAAGCCAAATGGGCGGCACAGCATTGTGGGCCGAAGGACCTGTAATGTTCTGTTAATTTCTATGTACTATAACTTGCGGTACCAGGTCCTGCAACACAGAAGAAGCCATAGCTCCGCAGGCAGCAAGCGCTCCTCGTCACAACTGTCTGAAAATTTGCAACCTCCTCCCACCTAACCAGCCTAACAGACGTTATTGGGGAAGCATAAATGAGCAACCACCGTGCTGAACAGTTGCCCTTGACTTACGGCACGGAGCAAGCTCATGAAATTTAACAGTCTAGCCCCGATAATGATGAATTAGTACGTACGGCAGTATTTCTGTGAGTCTGAAGGAGATCAAAACTTGCATTCTAATTCTGCTAAGAACCAGTAACTTCAAAAAATTCGTCTTTACATACCTGGAATATGGTTTTATTCTATTTCCGTCAGATCTGCGAAGCCCATGTATCTTATTCGTAATACTGTACTGTCTAATGAAGCAGTGGAAACATCGAGATTGCAGGAACCCTTCCGTAAGAGACACCCTGAAAAGGCGACCTATGGTATTACTCAGTTCCAGAAGATGAAAGAAGTATTTGAATAGCGTTGCACACTCAAGTTATTTGTTCGGAAAGCTAAAAATGACATTGATCGTGGTCTCATTGCTTCTCATAACATTTCCAAAATAACAGCAATGTGTGAAAAAACTCATACAATTAGTGAAAGAGTATTAACGGCTGTAGTGTCAGAAGTGCTCACCACTGTTCTCAAAATGGATACCAGTATGTTAAAATCAATTCCTCTGAGTAATAACTCTGTATCTTGTATTGATGGCATGAGTAAGAAGATTAAGTATCACTATGCACAGAACTATAAAAAAAGCCAGAATTTGGGAGACAACAGTGTGAGAAAACGAGGCGTATGTACAAAGACAGATTTTTCAAAGACAGAGAAGTAGATGAAGATTTTATCTATTGTAAAAAGTTGAAAAGAGATATCAACGGGGAGTCTGTCTACGTGACCTCAAAATGTATATTGATGACAACATTATTCTGAACAGGAACATGATTTCTTGTGCAACGGGTTGAGCACTAGGTCGCCAGGCCTGGAATTAGTGGAATTGATGAAAATTAAATTGCAAGTCTGTGGTATCATTCATTGTCAACATCACACAGCTGCCGTGCAGTGCACAGGTACTGTGAAAACTAGGTTTAAAGATAAATTAAAAGTTAAAGCAGAATATTTTGTCTATGCTGGCATATGGTAGCCACGTTTTTACACTATGGGAGCACTGTAAAGAATATTCGGTCTAAGAAGGGCGAGCGTGGCAAGTATGAAGGGCTTCAGGAGGTCATTGTGGGCTTTAAAAAAAGGTTGGCAAACACTGCCCTGGAAGAAAGAGTTAGCCGATGGATGAGCATAGCCCTCCATGAATGAGATCCCCACAATCTGAACACACTAGGTATCAACGGAAACACATCCGACGACAGGCTCAAAGTTGGAGACGTCTTCCCAGAAACTGGATGCTTCTTTGTGGCAATACTGGTCCAGGTGGTTAAGACAAAAACATCAAAAATGCACAATAAAAGGCTAACAAATGCAAGACAATAAAAACAGAATATGCCATGTGAAACCAGAAAGTATCCCACACATTGTAGTATCCTGCAACAGTTTAGTTCAATCTGATTATTTACACAGGCACCATCAAGTGACAAACATCTTTCACCAAATTCTTACTTTAAGATACACCATCATGAAACATGCCTACATTATTATAAATACAATCCTAATCCAGTTTTAGAGGCAGGACCCATCAACCGATCCATTATTAGAGATGGGATACCTGGAACCCGCCCAAAAATAATAATACAGGATACATATGCAATAACAATTTATTTAATAGGTATGGCCATTACGAACACACACTACGCACGGAAATCAGTGTACAATGTCCTCTATATGTTACTCAAAATGGCCTCTTTGGTTTGTTACAAGTAGGAATGCTTCTTTGTTGGATAAGTGTTTCTCTCGTCGTTGTTTCACTTTAGAATGGCGGATATGGTAATTGTATTCATTTGTGAATCAATGGGGAATGTTATTGTGTCTTTTGATGCTGGGAACTTGGGGGAGGGGTTTTCGCGGGTTATTTGGTGGGAGGAAGACGTCGAGGAAGGTGGACGTGCGCTGCACTGCTCGGAAGACCCCCGGGCGGGTCCTAGGTGCGAAGACGTGGAGGTCGGAGGCAAGTGACGAGGGGTCGAATGGTTCGATGTTTGAGCTCCAACGATGTGCACTAAACTGACTGAACTTTGATAAGTTGGCGCCTTTTGATTTTTTCCATGTATATATATATATATATATATATATATATATATATATATATATATATATATATATTTAGTAAAATTTAAATTTAGTTAAATTTAGTAAACTCTTTAAAGTGTACGTCATAACGGTATTTGTTGTGGGTTTGATACTGTTGGTGGGCGCGAGGCATAAAACTCGATTCTCACAGCACCTGCGTGTACGGGCGGTGGGTTGGTGTGTGGCTGGATCTCCTTTTCCCCTACCGGGGGTCGGCAACCCGCGGCTCCGGAGCCACATGTGCCTCTTTTACGTCTGTGCTGCGGCTCCCTGTTGCTTTGGGAAATACTTAATCAGTATTTAATTAAAATGTATTTTATGTTAGTTTGTTAGTTTTTGAAATGTAATTCTAAATTTGAAGATTATGGTGATCTTGTACAATCTAAATAAGACGTTGTGGCGACCCATTTCCTGACACATCCGAACCGGCTCACAATTAGCCAGCGTTCAGGCTAAGGGAGATAGCCTACGGGGGTTTGTGAGTACGTGTCTTTTGCAGCATCCGCGCCCATGGGGGGCGGGTTGAGGGAGGCTTAAAAGCAAGGCTGTTTAGTTCGAATAAAGCTATCTTTGACTGCAGTTTACTGACTGCGTGTAGCACACCGCTACAACGTGTTTTTATAGCTGGCTGTCCAGAGGAGAGGTGCTAAAACGCTTTGTCACGTGTCTGGAAGAAGTGAAAAATTTCCTGGGCAGCAAAGGGCTCACCTTTCCTGAGCTGGAAAAGCCAGTGTGGCTGGAAAAGCTA
The DNA here is from genome assembly GCF_030144855.1 of Hypanus sabinus. Taxonomy (NCBI): domain Eukaryota; kingdom Metazoa; phylum Chordata; class Chondrichthyes; order Myliobatiformes; family Dasyatidae; genus Hypanus; species Hypanus sabinus. The sequence continues at coordinate 208,587 of NW_026781432.1, read as the reverse complement.
CACTTCATGGTAGACATGACAGCGCACCTGAACACGCTGAACACAGCTCTTCAGGGGTAAGGACGTACAGCCCTGCACATGTTGGAGGATGCTTTGGCATTCGAGCGCAAGTTGACAGTGCTTGCCTGAGATTTACAGAAAGGCACATTGTCTCACTTCCCCAATTTGAGAGAGTTCAAACAAGGTCACGACATGATAAATTCGGAGTATTTACATTCTGCCATCATCGCAATGCAAACATCGTTTGGGAAACGCTTCTGTGAGTTCAGAGAGGAAAAAAAAAACACATTATCCTTCCCGGTCACTCCCCTAAGCATCGATCCATCCCTACTGAATACGACTGCATTGTCAGGTGTGAGTCAACCTGACCAAGTATGATAAATATTTTAATTGCCTATTATTTAACGTATATTCATATGTTTTCATTGTTCAGTGAAATAATCCTTTTATTTTTCAGGTTGACAGCTGGCTGACGTTATTTTTGGTTTGCTGCTGGCGGCAAATTTAAGTTTGGCGTTTTTCATAAATACAAGAAGGACTCAAATAGACGTTGAGTATTTTACTTAAAAGTAACCTTCAACCCAACGTCTTTTTTTCGGAGTTCAAAATGTTTTTGTTGCATGCAGAAATGTAATTTCGTTTTCTCTGCAGGAGTTCATCAATTTCATAAATGCAACACATTATAGTTTGTTTATACATCGCATAAAGGCAAAACAAAACGTTGTATGCAGTGTTATTTCATTTTAAATGTCAAACGGGTTTTGCGGCTCCCAGTGTTTTCTTTTCTGTGGGAAACGGGTCCAAGTGGCTCTTTCAGTGGTAAAGGTTGCTGACCCCTGCTAGACATATACCAGCCTGTTGGGTAAGCGTTACATTTGTGGGCTGCTCGTCCCGGATTGGATTGTCAGGGGCTGTGGAATCCCGCAGGCAGCAGAGCGGAGATGGACAGAGATAAGATTTTTTTGTTGGTGCCAGTTTGAAAATGTACCAGTACAGTACGCATGCGTAGTGAGCGAAGTGGATTTTCGAGTTTCGGGAGACGCGATAGTGAGGGGTTTAAGGTCGGTGAAGGGTATTGGGCAGGTAGAATTGGTAGCTAGACGGTGTGGTAAAGAGGTAGAGTCTAGCTGGGTGTTGGTTCGTACGAGTGCTGAAGTCAGGACGGTGGAACTGCTGGCGACGGTCAGTTTACCGGGGGAGGAGGGGCCGAGGGGGCTGCACCCCCTCTCCGAGGATGATGCTGAGGAGACATCAGAGGAGGAGTTAGAGCTAGAGGTGGACCCCACAGAGGTGCCCGGGACTAGTAAAGGGAGGTGGGAGGAGTGAGTCGTGACTAAGCCCCGCTCCCCAGGTAGGGTGGAAGGCTCGGAGCTGGCAGCCACACTTAATTCCCTGGTGGGAGTGGCCGAGAGGCCACGGCTTAAGCTGGGGGTGTTCTCCGGAGCTAAGCCTACTCCGGACGGGGAGTGTCGGAAGCTGTTGAGACGTTGGTGTTGGTGTGTCGTGACCGGGTGGAAACCGGTGGTGCTGCCCTCCTGGTGGGGACTAACTCCCCAGTTGTGCGACGGCTCCTGGGAGCTTGTAAGGAGAAAGTGGGGGGAAGACTTTCTGAAGACCCTCTCGGTGCATCCAGTGTTTCGAGCAGTGTTCGCAGAAGGGGTTGCCTCCCAAGGGCTGGACCCGGAGGGTAAACGAGGGATGGTGTGGTGTACGCAGGCGAGGCCCAAGGTGATCCGACCAGGGAAGGTAGCACCAGGTGATGGGGATTCCCAGATTCCCAGGAGTGCCGACGGTTGATGCCCTGTTAGTAGACACCCCAGACGATCTTGAAGGGGAGACACGATTTCCGGCGGGGGCGCTGGTGAGGCCCGAAGTGCAGAGACCAGGGTTGGTACATGCAAAGCGTATAGCTATAAGTGTCAGGAAAACCACGGCAAGAGAAATCACCTTTAAGAGGGGAATGCCGCTGGCACATCTGTTCCCGGTGACAGTAATGTCCAGCGCACCAGTGAGGACCCCTAACGGGGAGAGATCGGAGCATCGAAGGGAGCTGACCGCTGAAGCCTTTAACTTCGGGGATTCCCCTGTGTCGCCGGAGTGGAAACGCAGGCTAGTGGAGAAGATGCTGAAGATGGAAGCTGTTATTTCCTCTGTAGGAGTTTGATGTTGGCTGCTCCAAAAGCACACGCCACACCTTCCGGGTGATGGAGGACACCCCGTTCCAAGAGAGATCCCGGCGTCTGGCTCCGGCAGATGTTGAGGACGTGCGGCAGCACTTGTCCAAGTTGAAGGAGGCCGGAATCATAGCTGAGTCCCGAAGTCTTTATGCGTCCCCTATAGTGGTGGCACGGAAGAAGAATTGGACTTTGAATCGGCGAACTGTCCCTGATCAATATACTGTCCCGATGGTCGAGGACGCGTTGGCCTGCCTGAGTGGAGCGAAATGGTTCAGTGTGCTGGAATTAAGAAGTGGGTATTACCAGATCCCGATGAGTGAGGGCGATGAAGAGAAGACAGCCGTTAAGTGTCCGCTGGGGTTCTTTCAGGTCGAACAAATGCCCCAAGGCACATGGGGGGGCCCCAGCCACCTTCCAGAGGCTCATGGAGAGAACTGTGGGGTACATGAATCTGTTGGAGGTGCTGGTGTACCTGGACGATTTGATACTGTTTGGATCGACTTTGGAGGAACATGAGGAGAGGCTGTTGAAGGTGTTAAGCCGGCTTAATGAAGAAGTGCTGGATGAAGACTGGACAAATGCCAGTTCTGCATGTCGTCGGTTAGCTACGTTGGCCATATCATTTCGCAAGATGGAGTGGCGACTGATCCAACCAAGGTAGAGGCCGTGACCAGCTGGCCGAGACGACAGAAATTGGACGCTGTGCGCTCGTTTTTTGCGGTTCTGTCGGTATTACCGCCGATTCGTGAAAGATACGCCAAAATATGTCACCCGTTGACTCAGCTTTTGTGTGGATATCTCCCGCTGGGAAATAAAAGGAATGGGGTCAGGAGACAAGACGCTGGAGTATACTGGAACCCGGCGGAAACTTTTGGCTCGAGATGGGATGATCAATGTGAAGAGGCGTTCCGATCTTTGAAAAGGGCACTGACCCAGGCCCCGGTGTTGGCATTTGCCGATCCCCAAAAGCCATTTGCGCTGCACACGGATGCCAGCCGAGAGGGTCTCGGGGCTGTTCTGTTCCAGGAGCATGGCAAAGCATTGAGACCGGTAGCATTTATCAGCCGAAGCTTGTCGCCCTCTGAGAGAAACTATCCCAGTCACAAGTTGGAGTTCCTGGCGATGAAGTGGGCGGTGGTGGACAAGCTGTGCGATTACCTGTACGGAGCCAAGTTTGAGGTGAAAACGGGTAACAATCCTTTCACTTATATTTTGACTTCGTCTTAGCTGGATGCCACAGGACATCGGTGGTTGGCGGCCTTGTCGGTTTATGAGTTCAGCCTGAGGTACCGCCCTGGAAGCAAGAATGTCGATGCCGATGCTTTATCACGTCGGGAGCCAGGGGAACAGGAGAAGGACGAGGAGTGGGAGAGTGTCCCTGCCCCTGGAGTGAAGGCGATGTGTCAGTTTGCTATCACCGTGAAGGCCGAGGGAAGAGGACGGCTGGAGCGAGCCATGGACCATTTGGGGTTTTTAACGACGCCATACCCCTAGCTTACTGTGATCTGGGGTGAGTCCGGGGGGAGTGGCAGTGCTCAGCAGAATGACCCGGGTCTTGGTACTGTGTGGAGAGCGGTAGAGAAGGTAGATGTGACTTTGGCTGATAAGGCGAACCACACGTCCGTTCCTCTGGTATTGAAGGAGTAGTCTCGGTTAAAGTTGAAGAACCAAATCTTGTACCGGGTATCGGCACCTCCGGACCTGCCGGAGGAGTATCGGCAGGCTGTACTCCAGGTCTTACATGATGATTCTGGATACTTGGGGTGGAAGAGACAAATGGATTACTGAAAGACCGGTTGTACTGGACCCGGATGAGGGGGGAGGTTGAAGAATACTGTAGGAAATGCAGTCGTTGCATCCGGAGGAAGACCCTGCCAACATTGGCGGCTACACTGTCGCACTTGCATAGTGCGGGACCTCTTGACCTGGTGTGTATGGATTTCCTGTCGATTGAGACTGACACCAGCCACACCGCGAATGTCTTAGTCATCACCGATCATTACACTCGCTATGCTCAGGCATTTCCCATTAAGGATCAGAAGGCGACGACAGTGGCGAAGGTGTTATGGGAGAAGTATTTTGTTCATTACAGCCTTCCCAGGCGAATCCATACTGATCAGGGGCGGGACATTGAGAGCTGTCTTATCCATGAATTACTGACTATGCTTGGGGTTGAGAAATCAAGGACTAACCCTTATCACCCACAGGCTGGAGATTGGGCAGAAAAATAAGTGGAGTCGTCTTATTGGACAATTGGTTCACTGTTACAATTGTACTCGCTATGATGCTACTGGGTATTCGCCCTGTTATCTGATGTTCGGGCGGGAAGCCAGGTTTCCCATTGACGTGCTTTGGGACTGAGGTGGGTGAATTACACGGGAAGCCCTATCTAAAGTCTGCGCCCGACATGAAGAGGGAGTTACAGAGGGTGTACGAGTTGGCCGAGGCGGTGGCTACAAACAAAATCAGAGGAATAAGATGAGGTATGACCAAAAGTTGAAGTTTGTCCAATTATTGCCGGGCGACCGGGTCCTTTTACGAAATTTGGGACTCCCCGGTAAGCACAAGTTTGCAGATCGATGGGCGGATACCCCCTATGGAATAGAGAGCCAGATGCCGAATGTACCAATTTACCGGGTGAAACCTGAGGATGGGAATGGCCTGTCACGGTACTCCATCGGAATCACCTGCTGCCCCTGGTTCAAGCAGTGTAGGTGGACAAGGAACCGGAGTGGGAGGTTGCGCCCAGTACAAGGAGTCTGTGAGGACGCGGAGCGAGGGAAGAGACTGCTGCTGAAGAGCGGGGACGGGTCCTTAACCCGGGAATGGATACCGATTCGGAAGATGACGACTCAGATGAGTGGCCCCTGTTTCCATTTGCTGTCGCTCCAGTACCAGAAGAGGAGGCTCCTGGCCCTTCCCATACTGAGTTGGGTGAGAGGAGGGAAGGTATTGAGGGTCAGATGGAGATGTAGCCAGCGTAGGGGGAAGAGAGGGTGGAACCCGAACGTGAACCGGAGGCTTCTCCGGTGAGGGGGGAGCCCCGTGAGGGAGGGGGTGAGGGTCTGTCAGGTAGAACTGGGGTGTCCGGGGCAGCGTGTTCGCAGGTGAAGAGGGAGCCCAGTGAGGTGGGTCGGAAATCTCAGAGGAGTAGGCGCCCCCCGGAGCGGTTGACATATGTGGACCCAGGAGAACCGAGTGTGATTTCTACTGCTCTGGGTAGTTATGTCGCTGCTTTCTGCACCTGGGTTGGGTTTTGTGTGCTGCAAGAAGCTTTGTGGAACTCTGGGAATGTCATGAGGTGATGACATTTGCTGGTGGGGGGATAATGTACAATGTCATGTGTATGTTACTCAAAATGGCTTCTTTGGTTTGTTGAGAGTAGGAATGCTTCTTTGTCTGATAAGTGTTTCTCTCGCAGTTGTTTAGATTTAGACTTGCTGATATGGGGATTGATTTCATTTGTTAACCAATGGGGAATGTTATTTTGTCTTGTGAGGCAGGGAACTTGGGGGTTTTCGCGGGTTTTCAGGAGAGTCGGGAAGAAGACGCCGAGGAAGGTGGACGTCGCTGCACTGCTCGGTCGACCACCGGGGGGGGGGGGGGTCCCGGGTGCGAAGACGTGGAGGTCGGAGGCAAGTGACGAGGGGTCGAATGGTTCGATGGTTGAGCTCCAACGATGTGCACTAAACTGACTGAACTTTGTTAAGTCGACGCCTTTCGCTTTTTCTTTTCTTTCATATATATTGTATTGCCTAGTACTCGTTTAGTCTTAGTAAACTCTTTAAAGTGTATTTCATAACGGTGTCTGGTGTGAATTTGATACTGTGTGCGTGCGCGAGGCATAAACTTGATTCCCACAGCACCTGCTTGTACGGAGGTGGGGTTAGTGAGTGGCTGGATCTCCTTTTCCCCTAGACATACACCAGCCTGTTGGGTGAGTGTTACAGATGTAAACGGGAGTTCGGATTACTTAACGTGCAGATCCATTCTGAATTTCAGAATTTTACTGACACCGTCATCAAAATTCGACGAATTTTCCAAGTGCTTCAGGATGGTCAACTTAAACTCTGCCTCTCAGGACTCTGTAATAGGAGAGTGGAGACATAGTCTAAACTGTACTGAAGCTTATGCCTTCTTTGCGGAATCCCCTGTCCTCGAGGCAGAATTCCCTCCATATGCTCCCGAATTTGCCCCTGTTATTAAGCCAATTCTGAGTCCAGGCAGCCAGGTTTTCAAGATGGAACGCCATCTGACCGTCTGAATGTGCGGGCCACGCACAATCTAGTCAAACACATTACAAAATTAATACATCCCACATTACTTGTTCTGAATTCATCTGTATATTGTTTTTTTTTCAATTTTTCAAAGAATTCAATCAAACTCCTAAGGGTCGGCCTGCTGTCACAAAACCTTTCGGCCCATCCCAGACCAGAATACGTTTCTACGGATACCAACAAAGAGAATGTCACCTCATCCGTTTCATTTTCTGTTAATAGATCCAGAAGGGACTGTTCCCTAGTCCGCCTGTCCGCTCATTGTGCCAGGACTCTTTTCTGCACGCAAGTGAGAACTTACATCATATCCAAAACATCTAACGCAAGGAAATGCAAATAGATTTTTTGTGAATTTTAAGTTGCCCGTGACAGCACCGTGCTCATAAGGCACCGGTCCAAAATCTATCTCCAGAATAATTGCTCGCTGTCTCCGTTGTTTTTTGGTGATAGGGTGTGGGGTGTATGGTCTGTCCAGAATACACCGAAACTAATGATTGCTCCGTTTCGGCTTCTGAGTTCGACTCACAGTCTATCGATTGACAATCTCTCCACAGGTTCTTGGCTTTCTGCTGCTGTGTTACCATCATTCTCTCCCTCTGTTTCAATGGCACACCCTTTCCTCTCCTTTACTCCAATATGTCCATTCTGAAACTTCAAAACCCGGGAATGTCCAGAAGCCATTCTTGCCCTTGTTGTTGTGAAGTCTCTTCAATAGAGCCAAGTAATTCTACCAATGTAACAATCATTGCCCAATTGCCTACCTTAACTGTGTAATCCTCCGTGGATTTTGCGACTTAAGGATGGACAGGCACATGCTTGTTTGAATTTATGGCATAATTGCCAACCTGTTCACTTATAAATCTGTTTATTCGTAAACTGCGCTGAATTCCAATTGGACACGGGAGTTATTTACACAGATGACCATTTAATGTAAACACATACTTCATTCCGTTCTTAAGCTCTGTTCTGAATTTTCTCTGTGTCAGAGCATAGATACATGTATTGGTGCACACACTGAGCATTTGCAACATATACCCAAATTCTTGCAGTAAATATACAGGGGAACTCAAATATTTGTCCTGATAAAAATAGTTTTGCGGTTGCCATTTCAGCGAACGAACTATAAAAGGTATCCACAATATTATGAAATTAGCTGATATAGCAGGCAACAGAATCATCGATTTTCTGCGCTTTTCCACCTCAGGATCGTTCTGATTATCACTGCTGTTCCGAAGCCCTCTGCGGACTCTATTTGCTGCAGTAATATGTCTCACTGTTAACCCATTGAAAACTAGAATTAAACCGATCGGTAGCAACGGTGTAAAAATGCTATCCAGCAAACCGTATCCTCTCCACAGGGGTGAAGTAGCGTATTCATGTGTGAAGGCGCAACGCCACGGTATGTTGTCAATAATCATGTAAGGCTCAATGGCAAAGCACAACGGGACACATTTCCCGCAGATCACCATAAACACGGTCATGATCACCACCGTTGCTGTTCTCTCAGTGCAGTATCGTTCCCGTAGTTTCCGACAGCATATTGCGATGAAACGATCGAAGGTAAAACTGACCGTAAACCAAACAGAACATTCTATTGTTGCAACAACAAATATGTATGTCAGAGCGCAAACAGGAGTGATGAGCAGGAATCTGGAATAAATGTAGATATTGTTGGTCGTTTCCATTAAAGCAACAACGATAACCACCATCAGATCCGCTGTTGCCATTCCAACCAGGTAACGGGTGATGCATTTAGCGAGTCCACAATTTCCCCGAGAAAGTATCACAATTACTGATAAATTAACTACAAACAATTTGGGGGCAGGGGAGAAAGAACAGAAATATTGTTAGCTGCAAACGTCTGAAATCACAACATTCACCATTCCGATGCTCTCAGGGTATATATATTATTATTTTTTTTTTGGAAGTGGACATCAGAAATCCAGTCTGAGCAGGCTCTGTCGGTGCTCTCAGCTAGTTCACTATAATGGACTGATGGACTGGATGGGCACTGGGTTCACGGTCGTCTGACAGTTTAAAGAGAGGCGCCTGATTCCCATGACTCACGTGAATGGTCGATCGCTCGAGAAACCACAGCATTCCCATTATAAGAGTTAAAACCTCTGAAGGGATTTTATGTAGTGGGAACAAAGTGGATCAATGAGATATAAAGCAGAAATTCTCTTTACCTCACATATGGGACAACAGAACTGAATGTTGAAAGTAGACAGGCCAGTCATCAGCAAAAGCTGACAGGTTGTTTTTGTAAAGTCGAATAAAGATACTGATAAAGAATCAGACGTAGAAAACTATCGAGCAGTAGTGCTTCAGAAATCCGAACAAAGTGAAACTTTGAAATTATGTCAATATCGGCACCAAAGTAATTGACAAGAAAAAAAATAAGGACGATGAAAGCAAAGTTATCAGATGCTTGAGTTCTCAGTTCTGGAAATAAAAGTTTTCCGACCAGGATAGAATTTGTCTTGGTTAAAGGTCCGTTTTTTTGCCGGAGAACAAAAGAAAGACGACGACACCGTACATATAGTGACCTGCCCCAGTATCTTACCGGGAACACCGATCGCTACAATTGCTGGATAAAAAATGCTCAAGATGTAGTAAATCGCTGGATATCTCATATTCCTTCAGAAGCAGCGTTCAGTTGTACGGAACTTTCCAACTGCTCAGATGGACTGGTGATCTGTTACAGAGTTCTATTCAACTCAGAAGAATTTCACTGAGACAATTAGTCTGATTATCACGTCAGCCACATTCGTGAAAACCAGCCACACAAACACCATCATTAAGTAGTTTATTTATTTATTTATTTTTTTGGCACTCTGTTACTGTTCTCTGAACTTGTTTCCTCAAGGGATGTTTCAAGTTGAAACAAAATTATATATATATATATATATATATATACCTGCTAATTTTATTCCCAAGACATCTTGCTCTAGTTGCGGAAACGGAACCTTTCTCATTATTGTTGTTTCTAACAAAGGCTACCATCTTGAACAATCAAGACCGACAATTAACTTCAAACAGATGTATTTCATCTTATCCCGCCGAGCACGTCCGCTTGTTACTTTGGGGACGGGAATTTAGCTCGGCAGGTGAAATAGAGTAGACTTTATTGAAGTGTTCACTTTTTCAAGTCATGTCGAGTCATTTGAATGATGAAAGTCACAGCAACAGCTGATGACATGTATCACAATAAAACCCGCTTTACGCATATTCTTCCACGCATATAAAAGAGTAATATTCCAGATCTTTGATACCAAAAAGTTACGTGTCCACATTAATTCATCTGCGGTTTGTAGGCGGATTGATGAACGTGTTTTTCTGGATTAGCAGAGAGTGGGTGGTTGATTCTTTGACTGTTACATGTGTACTGCAGGATTGTTTTTAGGTCCGTTGTGACTGTTTATGACTTAGATGTCGATTCAGGAAAGTGAATCAGAAGCATTGCTGGCGAATTCTAGGTTGCGGGCGCAGTGGGACTCTTGTAGCTTGGTATTCACAAAAATAACAGATGGAATTTAATACAGGCATGTGTGAGGTGGGTGGCGTTGGGAGAAAATATACAGCAGGTTAAGAAGCAAATATTGAATAGGTGCCATTTAATGTGCAGTATTTAAAAAGAGACCGGGCGTTACAGATCGGTAATTCCAGGAAAGGACGTCACTGGCAGATGGGCTCCTATTGAGCTCTAATTGCAGTGGCCTTCACAATCAGTCCACTGAGTACAGGAGGTGGGACGTTTTGTTGAAGCTGTACTATACGTTGGGGATGCTGTTGATAGAATATCGAGGTTCTGTTATTTATTACCTTAAGAGCAGGAAATTCTATACAGATCTTACAGAAATTTAGAAAAATGTGACTGTTACCAACAGAGTGAATACCCGCAGAACTTCGCCATCCTCTGTGTGAATCAACAAATAGAGTTCATAGGTTCGGTGTGAAAGCTGAAATATGCAAGAGGAGTATGTGGTAACGTGTATTCACTCAGAGGGGATGTGCGTTTGGAAGGAAATGTCTACCTAAGTGGCATAAAGGGTGGTGAGTGCAGATAAAGAGACAGAAGATCGCAGCGGATGATCTCGATGTGGAGAACAGATTATTTCTCTGTAGTAATAATCAATTACTCCATGTCGGGTCGATGGAGCTCCTCAGCCCGGGGAAGGGTCCATCTAAGAGAGAGAAAACTCTAATTTAAAACCTCCACTCCCTTGCGGCCATATACACTTTGAGATAGGTTTTGGTATTCGAGGACAACTCCGGAGCTGGAGTCCCTAAGGAAGTCCAATGTTGCCTCAACGGGAGACTTGCTGCAAGGGCAAATGCCAGTCTTCCATACAATCTTGCCCAGACCTGCGCCCTGGAGAGGACACTCGAGGGCCGCCTCACCTCGACACACTGAAGCAAGACTTTCCAGGCGCAGATCCATGGTCTCGCGAGACTAACGGATGGCATCAATTTCTCCATTCTGCGTCTTCTCATTGTCCACTTCGTTACCAATCTAACTATCTGCGGAACAGAGTAAGTATTTGAAGAACAGAGGATGTGTTCATGATCACATTTCAATCACAATCCCTTCTGCCCATGGAGTTCATCCGCTGTGCTTGCTGTGGAGTTCGTACTGATGTGCAGCCTCGGTTGTCTTGAGAAAGTCTGACGTCTGTATCCGTCACTGACCTGCTGTCGACATCCGGCCCTCGGCTTACTGAATGATGACTGATAATCCATATCCTTTCTGGAGCTGGTATCAATGAGTGGCCCTCCGCTCGTTTGAGAATATCTCAGCATTGATAAGACATCTTACCATTTAACACTTTGTATACCATTTATGTGGCTGAATGCGACCGTCTCACCATTTGACATACTTTTACTGTGAATTGTTTTTTTTTCTCTATCCCTAACTCATAACCCTAACTCCCTTTGTTGCGGCAGCATTTCATTTCAATTCCTACTCCACCATGTTTATTCTCAACATCGTCATTAATCAATTCATCCGGTCAGTTGATTAATACATCAACGCTCTCATTGGTTTTGTTATTTCTGTGACATTTGCATTGTTAGCAAGTCATTATTTATTATCTTTCTCTAATTGCTCCTCCATTGGCAATAATTACGTTTTCTTTTGTACGATTTCAGACTTCCAAATGCCGAATGGAAAGAGTTGAATGAGAATAGTGGCATGCGGAGATAAATCTCTCGGCAAAATAGGCTTCTAATCCTCACGGGAACTCTGAATTGGAGAGAGTACCTGCAATTGTGGTCATTGCTCCAGACGCTGGACCTGCTGCCTGGACAAGCACCGCACAACACACACACACACACACACAACAGAGTGAAATATGCCGAAACGAGGTTGTTTTGGATAGCATCAAGTTCATATTGACTTTTACCGTAAGGGTGGAATATTCCATCCGGTTCTTGTTCCGTGCCGTGTGTGGACAGGAGGTAGAGTATTTTAAGAGGCGAGACACAGAGCAAGTTTCCACCGTGAAGTTCTGCCCCTTGTTGCAAGGCAGTTTGAAACTGAATTTGTCAATCCACCTAGGATTCTCTGAGCTTCATTCTTATCGACCGGACACAAATCCATTTGAACAGGAATACTGGGAATTGTTTACACATTGATTTGGAATGCAAAAGTCATGGGAGCGATGGTATTCTACAATACTGTACCCGAATTTACATTGCGGCTCATCAGTGTGGGGCTGCCACACCGGGAGTCCACGATATGACCATCAGATCCTGAAGGACAGATTGTCATGAACGGTGGTTCTTGAGGAAGCAGACGGAGATGCAGGTAGGGCACCTTTAACACTTGCACGGGTAATTGGCAGGAAGGAGTTCAGTAGGGAGGGATAGTGGACTTGGGTGTGATATGGAAAGTGATGGCTGCAGAAAACGGCGAGTGTTCTCGGGGAGTGGAAGATGATGCGCATCTTCGAAAGATCCACCTGGGGACGGAGGAACTTACGGTGGACGAGACGCTCGTGTGTGTTAGGTAACCACATGAAGATGCTTTTCCTACCTGGGACGCTGGAGGAAGTTATGATAGCAAAGTCACTAGAAAGTCAAATATAGATATCTTGAAATAAACTCCTGTTAATGAGTAATAATGTCCTTCAGTCAAACAATGGTCAGTGAGATTTTGCGTAAAATCAAAAACTGAAACCTGCACAGTAATAGTGATTATTATCTGAGGTAAATGAAAGTCCCGGAATCCGCGCCAAACTCCAAGCGTGTGAGAGTGGTTTGTCTGGTCATTCAGTGGGAGATATTCACGGACTTCGACCGGCCAGCCTGTTTATTACTAGAATGTGTTGTTCTGCCAACTCTGCAAAAATCTCAGCTGGTGTATCTCTGTTGAATACAATTACTGTCATTGTCGGTGTGAATATATTGATCTCTTTCTAGTCAATATCATATATGTTTATTATGCTAAGTATCTTCAACTACAATCAGCACTGAATTACTGACGGCTCAGGGAAACGTGGGAACTCCATTTTAAGGAGCAGATACACATCTATTTCATGTTACCAGCTAGACCCCTGACTTCCTTCCTTCAATGGAGAACCATACTGCGCTACCAAGATAAGAACTGACACTTATTTGGCGCAGATCATTCATGTTCTGAAAATGACTTGCAATTATAATTCTTCAAATTAAGCAGCTCATTCCGTGCCGAAATAAAACCCACCCGAGCCTTCATTTGAAATGCTTTAAACAATAATTTGCTTGGCAGCCCTTTGACGGGCTTCTCGTGCTGAACCAAGGGCAGCTCGTCCAAATTTGGTCCCGACCTGCCATCGAACACTCACTTGTGACTCCAAGTAACTGCTTGTATTCGACAGGTGCTAGACCCTGGTACAGGTAGGCTAAACCAGGTGACGATATCCGGGAACCACCAATCCCGTTGAGATACGGATTTGACAATCACAGCATGCGAACCATTTGCCGGACTGGGTGGCTGACAACAACTACAAAATCCAAAGCCCAAGAAGGCGGTGTTGCAATACTTCATTGAGAGGGAAAGGCAAAACAAGGCATTGAATGGGCCATGGGTTTCAACTGCAGCCGTGGAAGCCTCTGATCTTGACGATCCTTCCTACCATTTTGCGAGATTGTTAAGCCGAAAGAATGGAGCCGCCCCGGTATCCCGAATATAAAATTCTTCCAGCACTGGTACAGGTCATCGTCGGAAATGATGGACAAACAACACCAACTGAAAAAGTAAAAAAAACAGAAGGAATTATATAAGGAAACAATATCAGGTAGGACATAATACAATGGCAACTTCGTTATTCTTCCGGAATTCTGTCTTGCACGATAGCCACAATCACTGCAAGTGTGCATTTGCTTTCTAATTTTTGCTTATGTATATTCAAAAGACATTGTCTACAGATAATTTCTACCGGATACTTTTCAGTTCTTCACCAATATGCGTGTATAACTAAAGAGATAGACGGGTGGACAAATCGATGGTTTTATAGATTGAAAGAAGTACACTTAAGAAACAGATAATTTGATTCGGTTTCTAGTCTGTGAGGTAAACACAGCGGTATTTCTCTCCTTCCAAACCATCAATTACTTCTATAAATGGAATTGCTGGCGGTTTACTGCGCATCACTAAACACACTGCTGGTCATGCCGCCGTCACATAAGTCATGTCTCTGCTTGACCACTTTTCTCAATACTGCAATGTTATTATCCCAGCCTATTCTGTTCCATGATCTTTCACACTGTTCACTCGGAGCCATCTCTGAGTATACTGTAAACGTTATTGTTTTTCCAGCCTCATGATGGACATAGCGCCAACAACATATAAGACGATAAAGCCAGAAAATATACCTCTTTTAAAAAAAAGTCCCTCAGCAAATTCACTCTGTTAGTACTGATGCAAGTGATCGCTAACCGATTTTGATTGCACCCTAGAATTTGTTACTCTATTAATATCACTATAGGCACACGACTGTGTGTGCGATTGGATCACTGCTCCAACGATTTAACAGTACCTGTCCTCAGAAAATAACTGAAAGCTACTGCAGAAAGGGAAGCCTGCCAACCAGACAGCTGTTCCCCAAACCCTCGCTAGTTTGGACAGGTGGGTGTTGACGAAGCTTGGCTTCCCTTGGCTCGATCAGTCCGAAATGGTGTTGGTTGCAGTTCAAAAATGAGGGTGCACTGGAAAGGCAAAGAGCGGCAGATATCGGTCTCACGTGTCAACCTTTCTGGAGGAGGCAGACGGGGCTCTTGGATGGGAGGAGTTAGCGAGAAAGCCGGGAGCAGGGCGATAGATGCAGTTGCAAAATGTTGATGGGAGCTCTGGGATAGATGGAGTGACTGAGTCTGGGCCACAAGGTCGGCTGCATTGGCAGAAAGCGACTCCACTGCCCTGAGGACGGTGTCCAGATGGTTCTGATGTCTCCCCAGCATCACTGCCTGCTATTCCGGGGCAGATTGTATTGTCAGGACGCTGGAGCAGGGATCCAATCGCAGACACAGAAGGTGTAAACAAAGTTCAGCCAAAGATCAAAACGATCAGAAAAATCCAAAAACCGGAACAGGGAAACAGGCAGAGTTCAGACGAAAAGAGTACAGATACAAATGCTGGAAAGGATCAGGAAATCTGGCACAATCTGGCAACAAACAGGTGAAAATTCAGGACTGAACTGCACTGAACAATAAACAGAGAAGTAGATGTTAGGTGGAGCACAATGAGACACAGGTGGCAGCAATACAGATAATCATGAGAAACAGATGAGCGACGGAGTATTCAGTAATACAGGAGCCGGAATAGAGCAGGATCAGGAACACATGGCAATGTAAAACACAGACAAACAGCTCGGAGGAAACACACAAAAGATAGAGTTCAACTGCAGGTACTAAGAGAATCTCTAACCACTATCTCACAGTATTGAATATGCAAAACTACAAACATTTGCAGTCACATGTGCCCATAGACCCGAGAAACGTATGAAGACAACAACGATCTAACGATACAGAAACTGATGATTTCTTTCAGTTTGACGCCTTTTCCTGGGAACCCATTGACATCACATTACAGTCGATCGCTGTGTCACATCCGCTTTGCGAGTTCACTGTGATGTCGAGGCGATGCCAGAACGAACTAATGACATTGCACATAATTAGTGTGACCCAACGATCCTGCTGGAAGAATAACATTGACTGAACGTTATCGATCTGAGTTCAAATGTGCAAAACGTGCAGCACTCCGACAGAGCAAAATGACGGCTTATGCTACAATGGTAAAATTATACTGTATATCCCAGTTGCTAGTGCCCTCTGAATCCACGTAGCATAATTTGACATTGTATCTTCCAATCTGCTTCTTTTTTCACGTTAGTGGTGTTGGCGGTATTTTCGAGATCTGGTAGTCTCCATAACAAGGTAACATGGTGGTCTGAAGAAAACTTCAACTAACTAGAGATCGTCTTGTTTCATCCCACTTTTTTGTCACACAGCCATTTGCGTGAGCTCTGATACCGTCCTTGAAGCTCAGCGTGCAGTTCCCTGAATGCTGGTGTGTGAACCATATTATTTTGTAGTCTCGGTCTTGCTGCCCCCTTCTAGGGAAAACCGCTTTGTTCTACCCTTTCATGTCGCAGTTTTGGACATTATTTCTTAATGTGCCCCCCTTGACCACAATTGCACCATTTCATTACTCCACTTTTAGTTCGCCCTGTTCCTAGCCCTGTTCCTTTTCCTCTGCTCTTATTTGCCTTTTGATAGTTTGCCAGGGAGGTCCCCTTCCCTCATTTCTCCAGACAGACGGATATTTAATAGATATCATCTTCCCATTAGAGAGTACTAATGGCTTTGTATCACCTCTTCCCACGCTCTACTCATTTCGTCAGTACCCATACCTCAGTATGTGTGGGTTTCAGTACCGTTTTCGAATCATCGGTACTGTGAGACGCAACTGTCATCAAAGATCTATTTGAGGCTTCAATTCTTAAATGGTCCAGCTCTGATGCTCCTCCATACTCACCTCTGAAAACAGTCCATAAACTGAGTGCAAATGCAGTGTGATGTTCACTTCAGCCTCTCGTAACATTTGACGAGGGCGTCTACAGGGTCCCCTTTGTTATGACCCATAACGATCGTTATTGCGTTCTTCAAAACATCACGTCTTCCACCATCACGTCGGTTTATATCTCGTGAAGCTGAGTGTATATTTGGTTGCAAGCACATTATAGTTAATCTCCTTTCTTGGGAGTCATGTATTGCTCTCCGATGACTAGTTGATTGGAAAAGCTCTCAAGGATCATCTCCGAGCAAACATGTGCCGATGTGTTTAGCAATTTTTTTAATCTGTTGCACCCCGAACGGCGTGGTGTGTGTACGTTCTGCTTTGTTTTGCTTCTCCTGCTGCCCCCTCTCTGATAATAGATCGATAGTTGCATTCCCCAACAGTTTTCCCTTCACTGCCAGGGTGACCGACAATCTCCTCATATTGCGGCCATTTTCCCAACGTATTTCTGAAGGTATCCACTTCAATTACACATATCCAAGTCCTTTGAACTTGCAGAGTTTCCCAAATTCATTACGCTGAGTTAGAAACCGCTCGCTACCCAGCCGTAGATCGCTCGGTACCTCACCAACGTTGTCTGACTCGAGTCACCAACTGAACAAAGAGATTTACCCTTGAACCCACCCAGGGACATAAATTCTCCAACAAGTCTTGCAGTAATGATCAGCGAGGTACAGAGAATCTGTATTTACAGACAATTGACTTTGATTGTCTCAACAAAGTACATAGACTCTCTACCTGTGTGCATACCAGTAGAATCCCTGGCTCACCATGATCTGTCAATGATGAGAAAATAAATTACCCGATCTCACCGTGGTGCCATCTCCACCTACATGACTTTTCTCCATAACCCTTAACTTTGCAAGAATCAATCCAACTTTGGATTAAGTATATTTACTGAGGTAGCCCACACTGCAACATTGGGCAGAGAGATCCGCAGATTCACCATTGTTTGGGAAAAGTAGTCCTTCCACATCTCCGTCCAAAATCTACATCATTAGGCTATATCCCCAAGTTCCAGTCTGATCTATCAGTGGAAACAACGTTCCTGTCTCTGTCGTATGTATCCATTTCATAGCTTTATGTGTTTCTATCGCCTGAACCTCTGGGCGACAGTCTTCAAACGAACCCTGAGAAGGAAGAGAAATAAATATTGAAGATAGAAATATAGCTGCTTCCAAAGACGCAAACAAAGCAGCTTCCATTAGGCTGCATCCTCCTCAGCTCCGCCCGCCGATTATAAGGGAGGCATTTCAATTGGTTGAAATGAATTTGCAGGATCATTTGAATATCAGAGACTGCTTACTTTTTTCCGAAATAGTCTGATGTGTTACTGTACGGGGGCCATAATTACCCACATCTGGATTCCCTTTGTTCTTTAGAATATTTGATAAGGATTTTCACTCTCGGAATTAAATGTTTTTTTTCTCTATACGCCAGTTGCCGACGAAAATTTTGAAGGATGAAACGAAGATTTTTGTTTTTCCTTACCTGCGTATTTAGATTGCGTTCTTTTGTTTGTTTGCTTTGGTGTTGATCTGAGAGGGAGAAACGGATTCCACTCTGGTCATGGGAAATCAAGGATAAGGTGATCGGGATATGAGTGTATCAAAGGTAAATTGACATTCAGACAGATTCGTGTATACTTAAATTGGGAATTTGGAATTCGCAATTTCGGAGGGTGGTTCATTTGGGAAACATCAAAGGATGCTGCAGAAGACTTTGAAACTCTGGTTTTGAGTTGCAGGGTTCCATTGAAAATGATTGTTTTGATGTAATCGGCCCTGTTATAAGTACACAGGGAATTCATTTCAGAGAGCGTGCAGTTTCAGTCCGGATTCAGTGTTTTGCTCTCATCATCAGCCTTAACTCAGTGAATTATCCAAGTGCTGCAGCATGGTCAAAGTAATGTCAGTCTCAGAACACTGTCATATCAGAGTCTAGACACAGTTGTAGAGTGTACTAAAGATTATACCTCACTTGCGTAACATCTCCATCCACTGCCTCATCGGCCTTCTCTTGCTTGGCTGATTCTGAATCTATACAGCCGGGTTTCACTGGATCCCAGGCCATCTGACGTTCTGAATGAGTGCACCATAGGGAACCCAGTCAAACACCTTAACAATCAATATACCTCTGCTCGACGGTTCTGACTTCATCTACCAATTTTTCACTTTTTTATATGATTGTTTCTCATAAGGGAATACGTGATCTCACAAAAACTTGCTGACTATCCCCAACCAGCATATGTTTCTCCAGATACTCATAATTTCTGTCTCTAAGAAACCTTTCGTATAGCTTGCCCACAACTGACCGAAGACTCACTGGGCTGTCACTCTCAGGACTGCATTTTAATTGTTGGAAAAAGGAATAACATTTGCCATTCTCTGTGTCCAGCGATGACGCAGATGTCATGTCCTAAAGCGCAGCAATATGTTCGCTCGCATTCTCTAATTACCTGGATTGCATCCCTTGCAGCACCCGGGAAAGAATTATTTTGATGTTTTCCCAGTTTCGAGATCGTAATTCTAAGCGTCTGTTTATCCCAGTACCTCTTTCCTTGCGCCCTGTAACGACATTCATCAATGTCGCGGTCACTGGTGACTATCAAAGCAAAGTATCAGTAAGGACCTTCACTCCCTACTTGCACTCCAGGGACATGTTTCCACTGATCTCTCCCACTCGCTATCTCGTCGTCCTTCTGTTTTATACCTCCGAGGCCTTCACATGTCCCCTTCTAACTCCTGTTAAATTTCTCCTGGCTACATTGTGTCTTTCCATAGCCCTGCCTGATCCTTTCTTCCCAAACCTTAAGCATTATTTCTTTAATCTTCTTCAAGATTTGTTCCTTATTTGTTATCAACCAGGGTTATCTTTGGAGACATTTGCTCCCCGCCTCAATGAAACAAACCTATACTGACCCCAATCTAGTGTTCCAATAACTATGTCCATATATCTGTTGTGCATTTGAAAGAACACACCTTTTGCCAAATTCGTCGACAAAGTTCCTACTTGCTGACCCGCGGAGAGATCTGCTACCTGATCTGATTCACTTTCCAGTACGAGATCTAGGATCGACTGTTCGCTAGTCAGCCTAACTGTTGTTGTGAATGGGACTCCTTCCCGAATGCAAGCTAGAAATTCTATAACATCTAAAACTTTGTAAACAGATTTTATAAATCTGTTGTAAAATCACCGGTCCAAAATCAATCTCCCGATCTGTCATTGTCACTCTGTGTTGATTTCGTTTTGGTGATGGGAGCTCTGTACAGAATACTCTCAAACGAGTGTTTGTTCCTTTTCTACTAAGTTAGACTCACAGTCTACTAACATACAAAGCCCGCCACAGTGTCCTCCCTTTGTGAGGTCTCCCTGTGTTTAAAAGGGATTACACTTACTCTCTTTTACCTGACTATGAGCATTTTGAAACTTCTGAACTCCGAGATGTCCGGAAGTCATTCCTCCTATTGAGATTGAATTGATTTTATTTCCTCCACATACACGAGGAATAAAAAAAAATATTTAGGTTACATCTCCGTCTAAATATGCAATGCTCAATCCTAGTAATTTACAATACATTATAATAAATCGAACAGTCAATGTAATAGAGAAAAATAAAACACTCTGATCAGCGTGGTTTAATCAGTCTGATGTCCAGGTGGATGATGTTGGCCCCGAGTCTGTTGGTGATGCCTTTTTTGCTGCATTACCGTTTCCCGGGTGATTGTCAAGTCTTTGCGATAGTTTGGAATTTATTCATTTCAGGATGAACAGAAACATGAATGTTTGAATTTATGACATGTTTGCCAAATCTACTCATTTTAAAACGGTTTTATCTGAAGCTCCGCCGAATTGCAATTGGAGTGGGAGTTATCTACACAGATGACCATTTAAAGTAAACACATACTTCATTCCATTCTTCAATTCTTTTCTAAATTTCCTCTGTGTCAGTGTATAGATACACGTATTCGTGCACATACTGAGAATTTGCAACATTAACCCAAATTGTTGTAGTATATATACAGGGTAACTCATATATCTGTCCTGATACAAATAGTTTTCCACTTGCCATGTCATGGAATGAACTACGTAGGGTATCCAAAATAAGATGAAATTTGCTGATATTGCAAACAATAAAATCATTGATTTTCTGCGGTTTTCCACCTCGGTATCCTTCTGACAATCACTGCTGTTCCGAAGACCTCTGCGGACTCTATTTGCCGCAATGAAATGTCTGACTGTTAACCCATTGAACACTAGAATCAAGCCTATTGGTAACAACGGTGTTAAAATACTATCCAATAATTCGTATCCTTTCCACGCGGCTGAAGTAGCGTATTCATGAGTGAAGGCACAACGCCACGGCGTGTTGTCAATAATGACGTAAGGTTCCATGGCAAAATAAAACGTGACACTTCTCCCGCAGCTCACTATAACCACCGTCACCATAATCACCGTAGCTGTTCTCTCACTGCAGTACCGTTCCGCGAGCTTTCGACAACATATTGCGATGAAACGATCGAAGGTAAAACTGACAGTAAACCAAACAGAACAGTCAGTCGTCACAACCCTAAACACAAGTGTCAGAGCGCATACAGGAGTGATGAGCAGGGATCTGGAATAAATGTAGATATTGTTGATCTGTTCCACTAAACCAACAACGAAAACCACAATCAGATCAGCTGTTGCCATTCCAACCAGGTAACGGGTGATGCATTTGGAGAGTCCGCACTTTCCACGAGATAGGATCACAATTGCCGTTAAATTAACTACGAGAAATTAGAAACAAAACAGCATTATCGTTAGCTGAATACACACCATTCATCCGAAACTATACAAGTTTTTTTTGAAGTGAAAAACAGAAATTCAATGTGTGCCGGCTCCATCACTAGACACCTGCTGGAGGACCACAATGGACAAGCGACTTTCCGACAGTTTAGAGCGAGTCATCGAGCTTCCACGGCTCACCTATCGGTAAGCAGTTGACCGCTCCAGCTAAAATCTCCATGAGCAACTCCACTTCCATTATCCCAGGTGAAACATCAGAAGGGATTATTTGATGTGAAATTCAGGAGGTTTAAAGCATAAGTTACAATTCAGTAACTTGGGGAAAAGCAGACCTGCGTGTCGATACTCAACTGGCCTGTCAGTCGAAAAAGCTGTCGATCTGGAAAAGCAACCATTGTCACTTCAGAAAGCCGAGCAGGTTCTAGCTATGAAACTATTGGCAACATCGTATTTCACGTAGGAGATGAAAATAATTCACATCTCGAAAATATGGAAACTGAATTTAAAAAAAAATATCAGATGATTGATTCCTCAATTCAGGAAACTTTTTTTTTGGCGACTGTTCCATTTGTGCCGAGTAAAATTCCTAACGGTGCAGCGGGACAAAAGCAAGACGACGGCACCATACATAGAGTGACCATCTCCAGTATCTTACCACGGACTCCGATCGCTACAAGTGCAGGATAGTGAACGCTCGCGATGTAGTAAATCGCTGCATATCCCATATTCCGTCAGAAGGCGCGTTCCGGTCTATAGAACGTTCCAAAGGTTCAGATGGACCGGCGATAGGTTTTACAGAGTTATATGCAATTCAGCGTAATTCCACTGAGGCAATTAGCCTGTTTATCACGTCAGTCGCATTGGTGACAACCAGTTGCACAAACACTTACATTAAATTGTTTTTGTACTCACTCTGTCTTCGTGCCATGAATCCGCATCCCCAACGGACGTTACAATTTATTAACATTTAAACAAATGATAATATGAAAGTTGCCAATTTAGTTTCCAAATCACCTGTTCTTCAGCTGCTGAAATGGGAAATTTTCCGGCCAGTGTTATTTCAAACATAGACAATCATCCTGAACAATGAACATGGACAATCACCTTCCAATAGGTTTATTTCGTCACATTGGCCGAGCACATTCGCTTCTGACGTTGTGTCGGAACATTTGCTCGGCAGGTGAAATGGGGCACACGTTATTGAAAAGGAAGATAGGATCATTTTTTTCGCTTGTTCTAATCTAGACATTTCCTGTCATTTGAATGACGGAAGTCACAGCATTAGCTGATGAGATGCCTCACAATAAAATTTGCAATAGGTATGTACTTCTAAGCATATAAACGAGATCGAAAGCAAAATCCCAGCGATATTACATAATAAAACTGTTACAGCCACAGAACGTTATCTGCGCTTGTGAACGGATTGATGAACATACTTTTCTGGATTAGCAGAGAGTGGATGTTTGATTCTTCGAATGTGACAAATGTATTGGCGTAAGGTCGGTTGTTTTAATGACTTAGATGTCGATGTAGAAAACTGATTCAGAAATAATTCGACGAATCCTGGGTTGGGGGCGTTTTTCCAGCCAGGAACTCTATAAAGTCTTGTAGACTGGCTGGAAAATGGGTTGAAAATTGAAGATGGAATTTAATAGAGACAAGTATGAGTTCGTCTGCATTGTGAGGACAGATAGAACAGGTTAACAACCACACTGAATAGAGGGAATTTAGTGTGCAAATGGAGACCTGGAAATACAGATCGATGATTCCATAAAAGCGCGTCACGGGAAGGTCGGCTTGTATTGAGCTCTAATCACATTGACCTTCACAGTCAGTTCACTGAGAACAGGAGCTGGGACGTTACGTTGAAGCTGTACAACATGGTGGTGAGGCCGTAGATAGACTATCCTGGGCTGCTGCGTCCACCAACCTACCGTTTTAAAGAAGTCAATAAACTTCAAAGTGTGCAGCAAGAGTTCGGGAACTGATGACCAGAGTTAGAAGGAACTGTTGAATCGGAATCTATTCGCTTGACAGCAGGACGAGGAATGGAGATCTTACAGACGTAACACATTTGTGAGAGTTACAGACAGGGTGATTGCTCGCAGACTTTCCTGATCCTCTGAGTGAATCTAAAACTACTTTATAGGTGTGGGGTGAAAGCTTAAATATGCAAGAGCGTTGCGTGCTAAAGCTGACTCGCCAAGAGGGTCGAGGGGTGTGGAAGATTCTGCCAGCGTCAGTGGTAGATGCGGGTTCGATTGTATCAGTTCAGGGAAGGTTGTCAAGGTAAGCGCTTGAGACGCGGACCGAGGTTGCAAATAAATGGGACGAGGCGAAGGATCGCAGAAGGATGATCCAGATGGTCGGAAGACCCTACTTCTCTGTAGTAATAATCTCTAACTCCATGATGATCTCTGTCCCATTTCCCCATTCAGTGTCTTCTCATTTTCCACCTTGACACCGATCTCAGTATGTACAGAACTGTAGATGTGTTCAAACTCAACTTTCAACCTCATTTCCTTCTGATCTCGCAGTACATCGCTCTCTGACTATTGAGGAACTCGTACCGATGAGCGTCTAACGCGTCTGATGCGTGGCTCCCGGCTCAGTTCAGATTACCTCAGCGCTGAAACACGCAGTCCGCTCTTACACTTTGAATACTATTTATGAGGCTGACTGCACCACACTCACCGTTTTACTCACCTTTTCCAGAAAATTATTTTCACCCCAACAGGTGAACAGCTGCTCTGTTTTCCGACAGCTGTTCACTCAATTCCTACTCGGCTTTTTTTTTATATCACCAACGGCGCCATTAATCAATACATCCACCCAGCATTGGTTTTGTTTACTTCTTCGATATAAGCGTTGTTACCAAGGCATTATTTATTAGGTGTCTCCAATTGCTCCTCAGATGGAACCGAATCACTTCTCTTCTGTACGACTGCAGCCTTTCAAGCAGCGAATGGAAAGATGGAGACTGAAGAACAGTGCCGTATGGAGATATATTTCTTGGGAAAACAGGTACTGGTCTCGCACGGGATCGCGGGATGCAACCTTGGACGATCACCGCACGCGGCACACACAGTGCCGAATGAAATATGATAAAGTGGACTTTTCTGGATGGTATTAATAATCCTTCGAATATAACCGACACTTTACACCCAGCAGAACAGCACCAGCTGCAATACACTGATAATCCTGCCAGGATCCGGGATGTTTCTGATCGCGTCCACAGAATATTAAAGTAGGAAAGACAACAACCAGAGGTCGTGGTGCATTTTGATACCAACGACATGGGTAGGAAAATAGAGGAGGTCCTGAAAAAAAGACTACAGAGAGTTAGGAAAGAAGTTGAGAAGCAGAACCTTACAGGTAGTAATCTCGAAATTGCTGCCTGTGCCACCTAACAGTGAGTATTGGAATAAAACGTGGTGGAGTATAAATGCATTTCTGAGGGATTGGAGCGGAGGGCAGGGATTCAGATTCCTAAACGATTGGGACCCCTTCTCGTACAGATGTGATCTTACAAAAAAGACGGGTTGCAGTTAAATCTCAGGGGTAAATACCCCTGCGGGAAGCTTTGCTAAGGCTATTGGGTTGAGGTTATACTGGAATTTCTGAGAGCTGGGAACCGAACTGCAGTGACGGTGGAGAGGGAGCTTGGGTCACAGAGAAGGTTTGGAGACAGTGCGAAATGGAGGAGAGGCAGGTGATAGAGAAGGGGCGAGCTCATTCCGATGGCTTGAGATGTGTCTATCGTAATGCGAGGAGTGTTGTGAATAAAGCGGAGGAGCTCAGAGCGTGCATCAGCACTTAGAACTATGAAGTTGCTGTCATCACGGAGTCTTGGATGGTTCAGCGGCTGGAATGGTTACTTCAAATGCCAGACTTTAAATATTTCAGGATGGATAGGGAGGGAGGCAATAGAGGTACGGGCGTGGCACTGTTGATAAGGGACAGTGTCATGGTTGCAGAAAAGGCGGAAGTCATGTAGCGGTTGTCTATGGAGTCTCTATGGGCGAATGTTACGAATAGGAAGGTGTCAATAACTCAACTGGGTGTTTTCTATAGACAACCCGAACAGGGATATCGAGGAGCAGAGGGGGAGAGAGATTCTCGAAAGGAATAGTAATAACAACAGGGTTGCTGTGCTTGGAGATTTTAATTTCCAAAATATTGATGGGCATCTCCATTGAGTGATTGTGTTAGAAGGGGTAGAGTTTGTTAGGTGTGTTCACGAAGGTTTCTTGACACAATAGGTAGATTGGACTACAAGATGAGAGGCTGCACTTGATCTGGTATTGGGAGATGAATTTGGTCAGGTGTCAATACTCTGTCCGTGAGTAAGCATTGTTGAGAGATTGATCACAATTCTCTCTCCTTTACCATAGCATTGGAGAGGGATATGAGCAGACAAATTAGGGAAAAAGTTTAATTGGAGTAAGGGGAAATATGAGGCTATCAGGCAGGAACATGGAAGCTTAAATTGGAAACAAATATTCCCAGGGAAACGTATCGAAGAAATGTGGCAGCTCTTCAGGGGATATTTGCCTGGGGTTCTGAACAGGTACGTTCCAATAAGACATCGAAAGGATGGTACGGTACAAGATCCGTGGTGCACAAAGGTTGTTGCAAATCTAGTCAAGAAGAAAAGAAGAACTTACGAAAAGTTTAGAAAACTAGTTAATGATATGAATCTAGAAGATGATAAGGTTTGCAGGAAGGAACTTAAGAATGATATTAGGAGAGCCAGAAAGGGCCATGAAAAGGCCTTGTCAGACTGCGCTTGATGGCTCTGGGCCTGTGTTCACGGGGATTCAGAAGGATGAGGAGAAACAGAGCGCGAACCATCAAAGTTCCTCATATGATAACCTGTTTATTCCTGCAATCATCTTTGTGAACCTCCTCTGGACCCTCTCAAATGGCAGCACAACTTTTCTAAGACGAGGGGCCCGAATGTGATGACAACACTCAAGGTGAGGCCTCACCAGTGCTTTATAACTTCCCTAGCACTGACGACAACTCAACCTTTTTGTATTTTGCAGGTTTTTCCCTCATTCCCGTTTGGAATAATGGATGGGTTCTCACGAGTCCTTACGTAACTCGCCGGTGGCTAGAGAGGTCATATAGAAATTGAGCAAGTCCCCAGCAATCCCTTCACTTGTCTTACCCTGGGTCATCCAACATGGATGAAAGAGAAATGGAGGTTTATGAGGTAGTGCGGATTCAGTACAATTTTTATTTATTATATTGGTCGGCACAACATGGAGTGCTGAAGGGTCTATTCTGTGTTGTAGTGTTCTATGGTTCTATGCTTTGTCAGAACGTCAGAGAATTCAGCGAGTGTGCAAAGCATAACCTGCTTTCCCAAAGCAGCACTAACTATCCATAATCAGGTTATGGTTCTCCAAATTGTCGGAAATCCTATTTCTAGGAATACTGTTCAATAATTTGTCAACATTGAAGTAAGACTCACTGGGCATTAATTTACAAGGTTTGTTACGTATTCAGGCAACAATAAATATATGAGTTCGGCAAGGGTTTCTTATAACAAACAACACGTTTATTAAACACAGAAAACAAACCCCCCAAAAGTAAACAAACACTACCGTAACCGGAATCAGCTGCTGAGCGGCTGTTCAAACAGTTCGTAAAGTGATATTCCAAAACAGTTCTTAAAGTGATATTGCCAAAAGTTCGATATGCTCACAGTCCATTTAAAAGGAGAGACTTTACAGGACGATTTAAGTTCTCTTTCACGTCGCTTGCTTCGATTCCCGACGTCGAAATTCCCACGAAGAATTTACGAAACAGAACGGCTTAAAGGCACTGACCTTTCCTTCCTCACTATCTTCAATCCTTTCTAGTTAAACCTAGGGATTAACACGAAGATAGTCAACGAAATCCTTCCGAATAAGGATCAAACGAAGGTCGCCCCCGTTTCACCGTAGAAAGCGATTCTCCTCGATCTTTAACTTCCAACCTTGAATCTTCACTCTCCTTTAATTCTCAAACTAACAGAATCATAAAGAACCTGTTGGCATTAACCTTTTAATCTTTAGGCATTAAATAAAAACTTCATCCTTCAACTAAACTGCGTCATCACTTCAAACACGCAGTGGCATGAAGTCAACTTGGCAAATCCAGCCA
This sequence comes from Hypanus sabinus, assembly GCF_030144855.1. Classification (NCBI taxonomy): domain Eukaryota; kingdom Metazoa; phylum Chordata; class Chondrichthyes; order Myliobatiformes; family Dasyatidae; genus Hypanus; species Hypanus sabinus. The sequence continues at coordinate 181,132 of NW_026781432.1, read as the reverse complement.
CGAACTGCCCCCCCTCACAGGGTGGGGTCTACCTTTTATAATCTGTAAAAAAAAAACATCACATGATCTCTACTGGCGGGAAAATGACGTCATTCCACCATCACAAGACCATCACCTCAAGTCCAGTACAGCCTCAACCCCAGTCACATGACAAGGGCTCCACTGTCATGTGTCACGAGTATGTAACAGGTTATTCCTACAGCCTTTTGTGAACCAAGGTCTAATATGTTCCACTCTCGAAATCTCTGAAGCTACTTCTGTGGCCAGTGATATCAGAGCCTCAACCAAACATGTAAGATGTGTTGGCCATTTGGATTCATAACTGGCTTGGCCGTAACAGACAGAGGGATGTAAACGAATTGACTGCAGGTCTGTGGTTAGTAGTGTTCCGAAGGGATCTGATTTGGAACCTTTGCAGTTGCAGATATTGTTGGGGAAGTGGCAGTTGGTGTAGTACCTAGCCAAATATTAAACGTTGCAATTCGACACGGATTCTCAGAGCCGGGAGTCATAGTGGGGATAAGCTCCCATTACCTATAAAGTGTTCCAACTGGCGTGCGTCACTAACAGCCTCTATGTACTCTTAGTCTCAACGTTTGACTTAGTTATTAGGCCCGGTGGAATTGTTACTGCTGACAAGAGAAGAGGCAAAGACGGACCACTGGCACCTCAAAACCATTTACTTCGGGAAAATGCGGCTTGTCAGCCTTGGGCAGCAGCCCGCCTAGGAGAAGAACGCTGATTTTAAAACTCTGCATCCTTGCAGCCACACCCACCCGTGAGAAACTATTCGGGATTAAACCCCGAGGAAGAAATCCGGAGCCGGGGTCCCTAAGGCAGATTTATGTTACCTACAACATTAGCCTCTGCGATGACACTGGTGCCAAGCTGTACCGACGCCTGCCTTTCCCTTGGACTACATCAGCGATGTGCAAAGGGGGAGGACCCTGCGTGTCCAAACTTCCAGCCCAGGCTTGCGCCCTGGAGAGCACACAATACACCAGAGACGCTACCCGACTGTCCCCTGGGACCGACGCCTGTCTACTACTACTTATAGCAAGTGTGAAGAGACATTACCCTGTTAAATGAAAGAATCTTAAAAGTGGTGATGAGCAGAAAGATCAAGTTCAATGACCAAAGTTCATAATTCCCTTTACGTGGCTACATTATTTGATCAAGTGGTGAAGAAGACATATAGCATCTTCGCATTTGCTAGTCAAGAAATTGAGTTTAATTGTCAGGAGTTTATGTTGCAGATTTATAAAACTGAAGTTACGTCACATCTGCAGTATTTCATACAGTTCTCATCACCCCATTATATATAAATGTCAAGGGTTTGGAGAGGGTTCTCGATGAGATTTACCAGTATGTTGCCTGGATTGGAGGGCGCATGCTATAATGATTGTTTGGCCAAACTTACGTTCTTTTCTCGAAGTGGCGTAGTGGGGAATGCGGGTAGTTTTGGAAGAGGTTTTATCGATGTTTGAGAGACATAGACAAAGTAGACAAACGCTAATTTGTTCCCAGTGTTGAAATATCTACTACCAGAAGCCAGGAATTTTATATGAGAGGAGATACGCTCAAAGGATGGATGAGGCAAGTTCTTTGACACATAATGTTGGGTGGCTGGAATACGCACCAGGTGTGGTGTTGAGGCAGATACATGTTCTATGACTATGTTCTGTAACATTGTTCACTTTACAATGTTTCAATGCGATATTCAGTTCAGCATGTGTTATTTTTATTGTTTGCCATACGGAACTCCAAAACTTCTTTCAGCATTTTGTTCAACTTTGCCGACCCATTCCTCACTTCCAGAAACGATTTCCACACCCAAGTCAATCCCAGCGACTGGGAACCTTTCCCCATCACCAGGCCGAGGAAGAGCCGGGAATCCTCTGTCGGGGTTCCCTTCTCTGTGAGTTTTGTGATTTCCTGTGAACAATGAACTTGTTGAGTGAAAGACAGAGTGAAGAAAAATGGAAATTAAAAAACAAATATCAGCTCAGTGATGGGACGTCGGACTTTGAGCACAGGAACAGTCACTGGGCAGCCTTCTCACCTATTCTGTAAATTTCTGGGTTCAGTCATTAGCAACAAAGAACTGTGGAAATTACAAATCAGAATATTATTAGAGTCACAGAGCACAAACTCACAGAAACACACCCTTCGATCCTTCTGATTAATGCCGAATTGATTTTCTGCCTCGTCCCATCTGCCTGCACAAAGGTCCTCTCGCCACCTCCCATCAATGTGCTTACCTGACGTTCTCTGAATTGTCGAAATCGAACCCGCATCCACCATTTCCACAGGGAGCTCATTCCGCACTCTCACCAGCTTTGAGTGAAGAAGCTCCCTCCTCAATTTCCCTTAAAATAAATCACATCCATACTAATCTGGAGGAAGAAGGTAGAAGATGGTTTGAAAAAGAAAGCGGGTGTCGAGGGGCAGGTGCCGGAAGGACGAGATAATGGTAGAGAAAGTAAGAGGCCAAGTGTGGAGAGGGAAACCGAACGGTTTGTTTATACTTAACATATTTCAAAAAAAAAATACTTGAGCTTACTTACTGCAAACCTACTGCCCATACCCGGAACATTCACAACCAAATTAGTGATATAGATGATAAGTAGCAATGGGCGTAACGCTGGGAAGCATCAATAGGCACAGGTTTCAAGTCCAATAGACAATTTCCCACCATCACTCTCTGCTTCCTACCATCAAGCCAACTGTGCATCCAGTTATCCAGCTCTCCCTGGACCCCATGCCATCTGACTTTCAACAGCAACTTTTCATGCTACACGTTACCAAAGGCCTCACCGCTGCCATATAAGCCATATTCCTGCAGGGTCTCAACGTCAAAGAGAATAGATTTAAGCAGAGGAGCTGAGGACAAAAACTTTTAGCCAAAGGGTAGTTAAAATGTAGAACAATCTACCCGAGGTGGTGGGGGAAGCCGTGAAAGGGCATTTAACCTGCAGAGGAGCAGTGGGCTATGAACCCAGTGCTGATAAACAGGACCAGTGTAGACAGTAAGAGGATGGTCAGAACAGGTATGGACGGCCAAAGGCCTATTTCCATGCTGTGCGATCCACCACTCGGACAAGACAAATTAACGATGGTGGTACTGCAAGGCATTGAGTTCCAACTCCACACCCCTCCCCAACTTGGAATAAACCAGACTGCATCATTTGTCGCCACTGCTAAATTCTGTTTCTGTCCAGGTAATATATAAACTTGAACCATCTCACTGAGGGTCTGGTGGAGAACCAACCCCTGCCCTCTGCACATGTGATCACATCTCTCCTGCTTCTGAAATTTCAAACACCCTCAGAATGATTTTTTAATTAATTCTGAAGGTTATGGTACATTTGGCTCGTGGTCAAAGCTGACAAGCTTTCTCACAGCTGGTTCCATCTGTTGGTGTGTTCTCTTTCCTCCACCTCCAGGGAAGCTGCATCTCCACACGAACTCCTCACTTGGGACGACTGCCTGTACCCGTGACACAGGAAACCACGTCACTGTCACTCTCCTGATACCATGTCTGATTTGCTCACTTCTGGGTATCCTCCTGGATCACTCTTCTTCTCAACAAAACTCTCCCTCAGTTTCCTCCTGTGAAATTATAAACATCAATTAAAACGATTTATCAGACAGCTCCTGTAGACTCATCAGGCTCATTTCTGATCATGAGTCCCCAGTAAATACCCGCTCTTCAACCTTACCCTTTTCCTTTTGCAACCTCTGGATATGCCAGCTGATCTGAGCTCATTGTTTGACCATAAGGTATAGGAGCAGAATCAGGCCACTTGGCCCAATAAGTCTGCATTCGCCTTTTCATTCTGGCTGATTTAAGCTTTCTCTCGGCTCTAATCTATCCGCCTTCTTCCCGTATCCATCCATGCCCTGAACAATCAAAAATCTCTCCAAATCTACCGTAAATATATACAACGTTGAATTCCACAGCTGACCGTGGCAAAGAGTTCCACAGATTCTCCACTGTCTGGCTAATTAAATTCTTCATCCTCTCCGTTCTAAAGGGACGTCCCTATGTTCTGCGGCTGTGTAAGGACATTTGTCTCTCCCCAGACCATCACATGTCATTCTCTGATGCATAGGTTGCTCACAGCATCTTCCCTGTCTGCATATATTGTCGCTCTCCAGGGTAATGCCGTCTGAAAATTGTTGTGTTCCCGATGACCGTCAGTAAAGATCAGCGTTGTCTGGGTAATCCCCTGAAAATGTTGATACGCACTCTGTGAACAGTTGTATATTTTAACGCTCATTCCGGACTGCCCCTAAACTTTGACCCTTTCACGGTGAGCCCTCAGAAATATTTACGCTATCTCGTTGACTTGCGATCTCCTTCTGACATACTTTAAATATTCACTCCCATCTCTCTCTCTCTCTCTCTCTCTCTCTCGCTCTCCCCCGTTTACATTTTGATGCTGTCATACTGAATCTCAATAAATATTAAATATTAAATGAACTCCATCATATATTCGTGCTTTCTCTGTAACCTCTTGTTAGTATTGAAGATGCCCCTCTGACCCATTGTAATTATTGATGCTTTCTGCTGATTCGATCAAAGCATTCATCTCCCTTTGGCTATAAGTCCAACATACCAATGACACCTTGGTATTTCTGAACTAAAATACTTCCTGCACTGATGCATATTATGTCACAAAGAGATTTGAATGTGCCCTCAGATCCAATGAATGACAGTTCAACAGATGTCTGTTTTTTTTTCTTTTTTGACACCCCAATAAATTTAATGGCGTTTATCATCCTGTCCCGGGGTAAATGCGGTATCTGCATTTGCACCAGACGCTACCTGGTGGACATGGAGGTGGCGGATCTGTTGGTCATTGTTACTGAAGTTATCTTGTTTCAAATTAATTATCATTACTTCTCACTGAGTTTCCTGGACATCACTCCAGTGTGCGCTGTTACAGACATATTGAGTCCAATAACCACAAATTGCTCAGTCTGGTTCACCGTCACTTTCACATTTGATCGATTTGTGCCATACGTAGCTAAAAGCTGAAAACTAAAAGTTGCACCGAGAAAACTGCGGCTGTTTTGCAAACAACAACTGGAATAATTCTTTGAAAAATATTCCGTTTTACTTCACAATGGAACATGGGAAATTATTGAAAATATCCCGTGGTACTGCGATCCCAAGCCATGTTATTTCACTGACAAATGTAGGGTTGGACCTGACTGGTTCGATACCGCTTTAACACCACTGCTGCCATTCGCTATAATTCTGATGGTCGGGCACTTATTAGTCGCCAGTCGTGTCCCGAGGGGACTCAGAGGTCAGAGTAAATGAGCGAACAGTAGAGACCCAGAGATGGAGAACAGGAAGAGGTCTGTGGTTTTGCTCTTCACCCCCTCTGGCAGCTTTAACCTCCGGTGGCTGACGGTTGTCGTATAATTCGTCTATAACCGCGCAAATGGGCAGAAGAGGCGAGCATTGGTTCCGGAAATATTTTGACACAAGTTGGCTCCGCGTTAGCGAACTTAAGTTGCTGCACCGATACCTTTAACTACGCAGTGACTCAGTCCGTGTTCAGCGAGCAGTGAAAGAGCTCGTTGAAAGATTCAGTCACCTCAGTAGTCCGGTTCTTAAAAAAAAAGCTGCGAACTGAGCTCAGTCCAACCGCCCAGGACCAGGCCCCTGCTTTGCGCCGTCTCAACTCCAATTGCTGAGAAAGTACTGAACACCCAGTATTCAGCAAGAGTCGAGATCTCCCAACATTCACTGACCCAGCTTCCAGTGCAGCATTTATTCCCGTTTTCTCTAGGTTCAGCACCAGCCAGAGCACAGGTAAAATTCTCATGTTTTGTGTGTCTGTATTCACAAGAATAAAAGGAACATTTTTAAACAGTCAGCCGGCTGGACAGAGTATATGCAAATAGATAGATCAAAAGACAGTTCAGAAAATGAAGATTGCATCACAGTCTGAATAATTTCGGCTCTCTATTTTATCCAATAAAATGGCAAAACCAAAGATATTTTCTTAGTCTACATCGACCTTGCTTTGCTGATTCCAGTTTTATGTCTTCTTCCATATTTTCATTTCTTCATGGCCAACACTTCTTGTTCTGCGAGAACTATTTCCAACTCTAAATTTGCCTTCGGCTTCATTAACCTTCTTCACACCATGGTCACCGCATGGGCTCCAGTAATACCATGGTTTCATTGGTTAGGTGGGGCAGTCCATGTTCCAGGCCTACACTCGTGACATTACAAAATTCTTCAGCGGTATATCGACGGCTCTATTGATGCTACTTCCGGCACCCATGTGGAGCACGGACAAGTCAACAGCTTCCACCCTGCTGTCCAATTTACCCGCTCTATTTCCGAACCCTTGCTTACTAGTCTTAGTCGCTGAGTCATTTCCCTTGGCATGTCTGCGGAAAACATTTCCAAATATCCTAAATCCAGAGGGCTAAACACCGAGCACCAGCTAATGTCCTACTATGATAAAGAGACTACTAAACGAATGCTGCCATGAAGGATCAGGTAGCATTGAAGTACTTCTAATGTGACAGGAAAATTACTCGTATGTATGCAGAACATAATGAAACTTAACAACTCTGACTGTGGAATTATTCATGAATCCTGACATCTGGACCTTCCACCACACTGTTACTATCTTCCACGGCGAAAACTCATGCAATATGTTATAGCGCGACCGCCATTTCATTGTTCCCATTTACTGTCTGTGCAGCATCGCTTTACAGCGGTCCGATATCCACTCTCGACTCTCTCTCTTTCACTTTGTATATCGAAATAAATGCTGGTATCTCCTTTAATATGATTGGCTGGCGTTATTTCTTATTTGTTCAATGCCTTCTTATTGACTTTTTTTGGTTGCCTTCAGTTTAAGAACGTCCCAGTTCTCTAACCCCACTAATTCTTTCTCTTTTACGTGACTAGTGTTTGAGTATTAAGTTGGCTTTGTCTTCTCTTTTTCGACACAGTTCTGTCATTTTCCCTTTATGATACTTCTTCTGTTTGTAACACATGTATTGCGTGCCTTCTAAAACCTTTCCATAATCGCAGTCATTGCTACGACTGTTAGAATCCTCCCCCCCCCCCAATCAATTCTGGTAACTCAGCTTTTCCTTCTTGTTTCAGGATGAATTCGATCACAGGTCTATCTAAAATAAATCGCCAACTTCCGATCCTATAGGTCCTCTTTCTAATGATTTCATTTAATCTTTAGACAACAGAACAAAGCCGTCCCTCTAACTTTCTGCCTATCCTTCGATATAATGTGTATCCTTGACGTGTGGGCCACAAAGGGTTCTAAAATTTGACAGGGGAGCCGGACCAGGAGCAGATGGACGGAGTGTTTTGGTAATACACCTCATAAGAGAAACTAAAATATCATGGGATATGTAGAAAACATGTGCTTTAATTTCAATTGAAAATGAATAAATGCATTACAACAAAATATCTGTCTTTGAAGTCCAATGGTATTTAGCTATTTATTGAAATGACTTTTAAAACTGAAAATTAAATGAATAAAATACAGCTTTTTAAAATAGTAACAGTTATTATTTTAAAGCACTGAAAGTTCTGTTATCCTTCAAGATTTTATCATCATCACTCTCCTCCTGACTGTCTTTATTTCAAATACGGTAGGAGATGCAGGTCTACTTGTCCTGCTCCTTCTTATTCAATTGTCCCCTGTGCCAAAACTCAACAACGACCCGCACAAGGACAGAACAGTGAGAGCGCGCCAGTATGCGGATCCTGTTATTTGATCTGGAGCGCATTTTTTTTATTTTGAGAACGTACGTGCCCCTGCGCACTACTCATGTCCATCACTTAACAGAAATGACATGTAACATGTAAGACTTATTGAAAAAGATATTTTCAAATACATTTTTTACATAACACAACGAAGAAACTTATTTTTAATTTCAGTGGGAATAGTGTTGTTGGCCTCCCTTTTTAGCCAGCGCATCAAAGTCTGGATTTAGTTTTGTTGTGGCGATTCTCAGTATGGATCTGAGGTTTTGGTCTGTTAACTTGGATCTGTGGCTAGCTTTGTTGATGTTCATGACGCTGAACGCCTGTTCACACAAATAGGTCGAGCCGAACAAGAGTAAAGCGTAAATGTGGAGTCATACGCTGCACCTTAACAAAGGTCAATGTATATAGAGTGCGTCAGCCGTTGGGAAAACGCCAGAATTGCGGGGAAAAAACGTTAACAAGGTTTATTAATATAATTTCATCAAGTTCTGCGGGCCGGATTAAAAAGCCGTAGTTTGCCCATGCCTGGGCTAGGCAGTATCTATAGGGAGAAGCACTATCGACGTTTCGGGCCGAGACTCTTCGTCAGGACTAGCTGAAAAGAAAAAATAGAAAGAGGCGACGACAGCATTGGTGCTGCCTCATGCAGGCATGCTGAGCTCGTTGACTTCATTAACTATGCCTCTAACTTTCACCCTGCCCTCGTGTTGGAACTGTTCCTCAAATCACTTTCATCTCGAGCAGGTCGTTCTGTATATAAATCGTTGCTTTTTGTGACTTCTTTCTAATTATCCTCCAACGAACATGATTTCAGAATTAACAGAAACGCTGTTTCATTAATTATTTTGTTTCTGTTGTAACACACAAAATGCTGGAGGTACTCAGCGGATTTTCCGTGCATTTGATAAATTTACCTAGATGCTGCCTGGCCTGCTGAGCTCCTTCAGCATTTTGTGTGAGTTGCTCGAATTTATGCCGTCTACAGATTTTCTCTTGATTGTCATCACATTTCTGCTTCTGTTTTATTTTTGCTATATTTTTACAGTATTTGAAGCCACTATTCAAGTTCTTTGCATAGGAACAGTGTTGGCACCGCCAAATATCATATTGATAGATATCAGGATAAGATCAGATTAGATCATAGTTCCCTTAACTGTGTATGTTGTTGTTAGGTTCAAAACATTATGATCTGTGTGTCCATTTGGCTGCCTGTCCGTCTGCCTGTTTGTCCGCCTCTGACATTTTCTCTGTCTCTCCCCTCTCTCTCCCTCTGTCTCTCTCTCTCTCTCTCTCTCTCTCTCTCTCTCTCTCTCTCTCTCTCTCTCTCTCTCTCTCTCTCTCTCTCTCTCTCTCTCTCTCTCTGTCTCTCTCTCGCTCTTTCACTTTAGCTCCCAAACTCGTTTTCTCTACCTTGAGTTCTACCTTACGATCTCTCACTCTCTCGCTCGCTCTCTGGATCGGCTCCAGTTGATAGGAATTGACAGATTAATAGTTCGGGGTTTCTAGGTAGGATAAAGTGCATGGTTATATGCAGTAGTGTCTTATGACCCTACAACTCTTGAGGCATTTGCACAGACATTTCAATGAGCAAGGAATTAATTAGTATAGATAGATCTGATAGTGGGCGCACACATATGATTGACCGATGGGCCTGTTTCTATGCTGTACAGTGGTTGATCCCTTCTGTTGACCAATCTTTCAGAAATCTCTCCAGTATTATCCACTATGCCTCACCCCTTTCCCATGTAAAATGATGTTTCATTATTTTACCCTCGATCAATAGAAATTTATTACAATGTTTTCGAATGTTTCAGGTCAGTTCGGTTGAAGTTCTCTGTTGCATATTCCCAACGCAGAGTCAGAGCCCATCGTGTGAAAGCAGATCATTGAAAATCTCTCTCTTCCAATTAAGCATTTGGTCTGTTGCCAGCTACTTTGATGAATCAAGTGTTCAAGAAAATGGTCCTTAAACACTTACCTGCATAATACACAAAGGCTATGTGTTCCGGATTTTTTACTTTATGAAGCATACATTCCTCCGAACGCCACATAACCTCACACTCCTCTTCTTGTGCCGGGCTACAAAAGACAGGAATCCCATTGGATGCCTTCATTCTGTCCACTTGTTTGTGCACCTTCAGTGATTCTTTTGCCTGTACGTCACTGTTGGAATTCCTGGGAGTATTGCAGAAGACGCAGGTTAGATACGTCTGTTAAAATTGGGGTCATATAAATTGCAAAAACAGTATATAGTGGGAAGCGATATGATTGGCTTTTAATTAAGAAAACAGAATCAGATTTCAAAAGTTCCAAGTACATTTATTTTCAATGTATATTTTCTATATGCATCCTTGAAATCCGTCTCTATACAGGCAGCCAGGAAACAAAGAACAGATTGAAGAAAAATTTAATTTAATTCGCTCTCTCTCTCTCTGTCTCTCTCCCTCCCTCTATCCCTCCCTCCCTCTCTCTCTCTCTCTCTCTCTCTCTCTCTGTATCGACATGTATAAACCAGTTGAAGCTCTGAATTCTATTCCTGGCGGACACTTCAAGTTGAGAGAGAAGAAGAGACTGCAGGTACAGGAAGAGGATAAGGAGTGTCTTCAGGAAGGAACCGCCTAGGCGGGAGTAGGAGCTCGTTACAGACGGAATTAATCTCCAGATCAGGCAGCTTCAATAGAACCGTGAAGCAGCGGTAACTGGTTTTATTCAAACTTCAATTTAATCGGATAGGAAGTTTGCGGGGGTGGGGGGGGGCGGTGTTTGTTGGGTTTAGGAAAGTACTCTGGGATTCTAGCGCCAGTGACACCGTCGGGATCGGCTGTTAACATTTGTTGCAAACTCTAAGCCACACACACAAAATGCTGGGGAAATTCATCAGACAACGCAGCAGCTGTTGAGAAGAGAAGGCAGTCGATGTTTCGGGTCGAGACGCCTCATTATTTGTACGTTATTTTGTATTTGGAGCAACTGCAGATTTTCTCCTGTTTGTTGTGTTGCACTGTTCATCAACTTCTTTACATTTACCCGTTAGTGGGGGGTTGGGGTGCAGAATAGGGAACATGATAGTAGCTGAAACCTCATAACGTACACCATTTGTTTCTAACGTTTAATGAATTTCAAAATCCGACTTATTGGGTATTTCACCGCATTCTTCAGTTCCCCTCGGAATTTGCTCAGGGCATAAATACACGTGTTGGTGCAGGAACTGAGAACCTGCAGCATTCCCGATGTCAGTTCTGTGATGTAACGGGGATCCGTGACAGAGTAAACAAAACCTATTGAAATTTGTTGATAGATATAAAATACCAGCTGTGTAACCCACAACATAATGAAACTACCGGTTAAGCTGAAAAGCAAAACGATGGATTTGCGTCGGTTCTCCATCTCCTGGTCCTTGTCATTCTCTCCATTCTTTTGTCCCCGGAGCCCCCTGTGGGCTCGACTGGCCGCTAGAATGCGCCTGACAGTCAGAATATTGAACAGCAAAATCAGAAAAAATGGGACACAAGGGATTAAAGTGCGGTGAAACATGGTAAATACCGCCCATGAGGGAGAAGATTTGTAGTTCTCGGTATAAGCACAATACCAGGGAATACCATCAATGATTTCTCTAGTCTCGTAAGCAAAGCCCCAGGGGACACTCTCCAAACAGGCCAGCACACTCACCGTCCCGATAGCCACAGCCGCCGTTCTCCCAGTGCAATATTTTGTTTTCAGCTTCTCACAGCAAATAGTCACAAATCGATCGACGGTGAATGCAACAGTCAGCCAGACTGAGGTCGCAGTGCTCACAAATATCAACCAAGAACGGAGTCTGCACACCGGGGTGATGCTCAGGATTGATCGGGGAAAATAAATCTCAGCTGTCCCTCTCAGCAGCGGATCGGAGATAACGACCAGGAGATCGGCCGCTGCCATTCCCATCTTGTAGCGAGTGACACATTTGGAGAGACCGCACTTTCCCCGGGACAGGATCACAATCGCCAACAAGGTTAATGGAAAAGAAACAGGGAACAGCTTGTAGGGAATATAACGAACTAAGCGAAATGCAGCAGTGTTAGCGGATCCTTTCATGTTTTCACTTTATTGTTGCCTTTACCGGTGGGAGGGTGGAGTGCAGTCGCAGAACTGATGGAGACAGAAAGGAGTTTATGCAGTAAAATTAAATCAATATGATCTGAATACAGATTCCTACTGATGACCGAAATCTGAAGTGGCAGGGGAAATCTAAAACTGTGTGGCTACCTCCTCAGAGTCAATAATGAATGGAACAATTTGTGCCGGCGCCTTTCGCTTCTCGTTTCGATGAAATTAATAAAGCCGGACTCTAATGGCGGGATTTTTCCATTATACAATCATTAACTTCCATGACCCTCTTGTCAACGACAGAAGAGCCGAAGAAAGAAACGAAATCAAAATGCTGGAGCACTCCTCCAGGCAAAAAGGAATGTGTGGATAAAACAGTTGACGATTCTTTCCTCAGAACGGTTCTCAGTGAGGTCCCTGACACGAGTGTTAACTGGCTTCTCTTTCCACACAAGCTGCTTCGGGCTTCGTGCTTCGTGAATTCCCCGGGTGTGTTTCCTTTCCCCCCATTTGCAGCTACACTGACTTCATAACAGAGATTCACATACCATCAGACACAGCGCAGTCTGACATAATCTCACAGACAGACATGGCCCCTCCCACAGTATCCATTTCAGGGAAGACATTTCACAGTACTGAAAGCTATGGAACAACACGCGATGGCGTTAATTGTTCAGCAACGACTTCATTGTGTTGTCCATCAATTGTTTCACATTCAGTGATATCGTCCACATTAAAGATCCGCGACCTTCATGAAACAACATACAACTGCCAACAGTTGCTGAGGTGATACTACGAGCCGATGGTTTCGTTGTTACACCTAACTCAGAGAACCGCTCCCATACAAACGTACAGAATCAGTTGGTATAATATATGCGGAACGATATTTCCAAATGCAGGTGACCTGCTACAAGACCCGATTATTGAACACAGGCAACTGAGAGATCACTGCCTGACCCGTTGCGTTCCATAGGTTTTGGGGGAATCGCGACATTTCTGCAGCGGTCCTCAGATCCGGAAGACACAATCCACAATCTTTGTGTTTACATTCAATTCCTGAAAATTGGAATATTAGCAAACTGTGGAAACAGTAGAAACCAGCGACAGAAGTAATCACAATATTGGAATTGCTACCACTGCTGCTTACCGGGAATTCCAAAGGCTGAAATAAAAGGATAGTAGACGTCCTCTATCCGCCAGATGACTGGATACACCATTTCAGTGAGAATGTGTGACCACTGTTGCTCCTGACTCTGCAGCTCCGGCTGACACCCTGAGCTGATCCTTCCCAAACGGCCCCGATTTATACAGAGGATCGGTCTCCAGAGATACGATTATGCCCCTGACTAGCTTCCTTCATTACAGTGACTTGAACGACCACTTGAATTCTGCGCCGTTGACTCTGATGTAAATACCGGGCTGATTGGAGATAAGTGCATCAAAACTCGGGGGCGTTACCTTGGGCATTTTTCACCCATGTGGTGGAGCTCTAATGCCAAAGGGTGAATGTTATCACCGAGCAGCCACTTTCACTGAGTTCACACTTCTGATGTTTAATTCATCTGTAAGGAGTTCAACAGCACTGTCCGATCCCTAACGTCTTTCTTTGCGGTTTCCCAGTTGAAACTCCCCTTCAGTACTTCACATCCATTCTGGCCACACACATTGTCCAACACACATACACGTGCAGGAAGACACACACGCAGACACACATATATATACACACACACACACACACACACACACACACACACACACACACACACACACACACACACACACACACACACACACACACACACACACACAGAAACACAGATAAGAACAGAGATAAAATGGACAGAACAATGTCGTCACAGCCAACGGTCAGATGACCATGTTGTAGAAAATCTGCAGATCCTGGAATTGTGGACAAGATAAAGACACAGAATGCTGCATAAACTGCTGTTCCTCTCGCCCTTTTTGACGTTACTGAAGTAACAGACTTTCATGAGCGTCTCAAATCAGCAAGAGGTCAAACGAACATTGAAAATATTTCTTTCAACCGGCAGAGAAATGGTAGTCCGGTTAATTAATAAAAATGGTACTCTATATTTGGAGATGAATAGATTCCGGGACAAAAGACAGCGTCAAAGAGACAGACAGGTTGACTCTTGCATTGACTGCACTGGCCACTTCACAGAACCGTCTGACTATTACCTCCCCCTCGCTGGCCCAGTTTCCTTCTCCCACCCACCTCCGACTTTACTCCGGTCGAGGCACAAGGTACTGAACAGCCAACCTTCTCTCACTGGCAAGGTGTGTTAGAGAACAGAGAAGTGCTGACAGCACAGACAGAAGAGATATTCAGTCCCACACTGAGCACAAACACAAAATACACGTTTTCAATACAGCTGTTACACGCAAACAGAGGTGGGCATTATTTCCATTGTATACCATACCAGTGTCCTACAGGAGGAGACATTTTCCTACGAGAGGTTTTGTTTTGGGTGGTGGGGACTGTTGTTCCAGTGCGGTGCAGGAAAGAACAATCAGCAATCAGATGGGAAATTGGGAAACAATGTATCAGGTGTGAGTGGAAAGATACTGACAAGCACATGGTGTTCGGGATAATGCGTTTGTGTGAACTGACAACTAGCAGCAGGTCAAAGGCAGAAATGGGAATAAAAGGGGCTCTTTCAATTTGGGATTATGTGGTTAGAACGGAAACTGGTGGAATGCGTCTTGGTCCCCAACTGTTCGCTGTCGACATCGAAGTTTGGATATGGGGCCAAGTATATTATATTCTTGTCTCCTGCAGTTACAGAGCTTGGTGTCAGAATCAGTATGGCTATAGGTAGTGAGAGTGTGTGGATGCAGACAGAAGTGATTGAGTGAGCATCTGCAATTTGACAACATGTGGGAAAACGTGATTCCATCCACTCCGAGAGGAACAAACTAGATGTTTTTTGTTTGTTTTTAACTTTGGGAAAGAGATAACGGTTCAGAGGTACATGGGGTGTTTGGAAACAAGTTATTGAGAGTCAGCGTTCAAGTTAGTGAATAATTAGGGAAAGAAACAGTTCTTTTATCCAATGATGTCCGAGAATTGGAGAAGTGCAAAATAATGGATTTGCGACGGGTCTCAATCTCCCGGTCCCTGTTATTCTCTCCCACTCTTTTGTCCCCGGAGCCCTCTGCGAGCTCGACTTGCCGCTGGAATCCTCCTGACAGTTTGAATATTGAACAGCAAGATCAGAATGAATGGTACACAAGGGGTTAAAATGCAGTGAAACAGTGTAAATGTCAACCTTGAGGGAGAGTTTCTGTAGCTCGCTGTAGCAACACAGTACCAGGGAACACCGTCAATTATTTCTTCAGGCTCGTATGCAGAGCCCCAGGGGACAGTCTTCAAACAATCCAGCACCCTCACTGTCCCTACAACCACAACCGCCGTTCTCTCGTTTCAATATTTTGCTTTCAGCTTCTCATAGCATATAGCCACAAATCAATTGACGGTGAAAGCTACAGTCAGCCAGACGGAGGTCGCAGTGCTGTAAAAACTTAACCAGAAGGGTTCTACACACACCTGTGATCCGCACTGATCCGCAAGCATCATCTGGGAAAGTAAATCCCAGCAGTCCACTTCAACAGCGGATTCGAAATAACGGCCATTAGATCGGCCGCGGCCATTCCCACCAGGTAGCGAGTGACGCATTTGGAAAGACAGCACTTTCCCCGGGACAGGATCAGAATCGCCACCAGGTTCGTTGGAAAAGTTTACAAAATATTGAGCAGCAGCGAATGCAACGGTTTGAGTGGATTGTGTAATATTTCCACTTTATTGTATTTATTCTATTTCCCAGCCTTCATTTTCCTTGACGCTCCCTGTCAGCAATGGAACAGCCGAAGGAATGAACAGAAAAACAGGAAATGCTGGGAACACTCATCCAGACAAAACAGAATATGTGGAAAACCAGGTTAAGAGTCCTTTCTCAGAATTGTTCTCAGACAGAAAGCTGACCCGAGTGTTAACTGGTTTCTCTTACCATACGGGCTGTCTGGAGCGTAGTGCTTTTTGAATTCCCCGTGTGTGTTTCCTATTCCCCAATTTGCCGTCCCACACACTTTGCAACCGAACATTGACTGATTCTAACAGAGACAGCGCAGTCTGACCCAGCCGCACAGACGGACATGACGCATCTCATAGAGTCGGTGTGGGTGGAGGTCAGAAATAGGAAGGGAACAATCACGTGTGCTGGGAGTAGTCTATATACCCCCAAATAGCCCTCGGGACACCGAGGAGCAGATAAGCAGGCAGATTTTAGAATGGTGCAGGAAATACAGGGTTGTAGTTATGTGTCATTTCAACTTCCCTCATATTGACTGACACCACCTGACTGCAAGGGGGATAGATGGGGCTGAATTTGTCAGGTGTGTTCAAGAAGGATTCCTGATACAGTATGTGGACCGGCTGATGAGAGGAGAAGCCATACTGGATCTAGTTATAGGTAATGAACCTGATCAGGTGGCAGAGCATTTTGGTCAGAGTGACCTCAACCCCCTTAGCTTCAGCATTGCTATGGACAAGGATAAACAGGCAATGGGAAAGTGCTTAACTGGGGAATGGCTAACTGAAGGGATGAGGCAGGAACTAGTGGGAGTAAATTGGAAACAGATGTTCAAAGGTGAAAGCACAGAAGGAATGTGAAGGAAGTTTAGGGAACACTTGTACAGGGTTCAGGATAGGTTTGTCCCACTGAGACAAGGAAAAAGTGGTATGAAAAGGGAACCGTGGCTGACAAAACACGTGAGGCAACTCGTCAAGCGAAAGAAGAAAGCATATGTTAGATACAAGAAGCAGGAAGCAGGAGAGGCTCATGAGAAATATTGGCTATCCAGGAAGGAGCTTAAGAAAGGATTTAGGAGAGTTTGAAGGGGGCATAAGAAAGCCTTGGCATCTAGGATTAAGGAAAACCCCAAGGTGTTCTATGCGTATGTGAAGAGCAACGATGACAAGAATGAAGATGGGGCCGCAAAAGGATAAGGAGGTCAACATGTGCCTGGAGGCGCAGGCGGTTGCGGAGTTACAAAATGGATACTTTGCTTCAGTGTTCATAAGTGAAAAGGATCTTGATCAGGGTGAGGTCGAAATAGAACAGGCCTGTGTGCTGGAGAATGTGGAGATTAAGGAAGAAGGTGTTGGATTTTCTTAAAAACCACAAATCCCCAGGTCTGGACGAGATATACCCCTGGATGCTGTGGCAAGTGAAAGAAGAGATCGCTGGAGCAGTAGCTACGATCTTTGAATACTCTTTGGCTTCAGGGGAGGTGCCGTAGGACTGGAAAACGGCTAATGTAGTTTCCTTGTTAAAAAGGTAACAGAGAAACCTGGTGAGACCTTCTATAGCCCAGTGAGTCTTACGTCGGTGGTCTGCAAACCATTGGTAAGGATTCTTAAGGACACGATCTACGAGCATTTGGAGAAGTACAGTCAACATGGCTTTCTGAAGGGAAGATAGTGCCTCATGAGCCCAATTGTGTTTTTTGAAGACGTAACAAAATAAATTGATGAGCGTAGGGCGGTAGATGTCTACATCGATTTTAACAAGGCATTTGACAAGGTCCCCCACGAGAGACACATCCAGAAAGTCATGAGGCATGGGATCAGTGAATCCCTGCTGTTGGGATAAAAAATGGTTACTGGAGGAAGGCAGGGGGTAATTGTGGAAGGAAAGTGTTCTGCCCGGAGGTCGGTGACTAGTGGAGTGCTACAAGGATCAGTCCTGGGACCCCTGCTGTTTATGATGTTTATAAATGACCTGGATGAAGACGCAGGAGGATGTATCTGTAAGTTTGCGGATGACACGAAGATTGGAGGAGTTGTGGATGGAGCTGTAGGTTGTCGAAGGTTACAAGATGGTATGTACAGATTGCAGCGTTGGCCAGAATAGTGGCAGATGGAGTTCAATCTGATTAACTGTGCGGTGATCCATCTTAGAAGGACAAACCAGAAGGCTGAGTACAGTGTTAATGGTCGGTTACTTAAGTGTGTGGATGAACAGAGGGACATTGGGGTTCAAATCCATACATCCCTCACGATCGCTGCATAGATTAATAGAACAGTTAAGAAGGCCTAGGGGATGCTAGGCTTCTGTAATAGGGGGATTGAGTTCAAGAGTAGAGAGGTCATGTTGCAACTCTACTAAACTTTGGTGAGACTACACTTAGGGTATTGTATTCAATTCTGGTCACCTCATTATAGGAAGGATGTGGATGTTATGGAGACGGCGCAGAGGAGATTTACAGGGAAATTGCCAGGATTGGGAAACAAGTGTTATGAGGCATGGTTAGCAGAGCTGGGACTTTTTTCTTTGGAGAATAGAAGGATGAGAGGGGTCTTTATTAGAGGTCTACATGATTATGAGAGGTATAGATAAGGCTCTATCCAGTACCTGTTTCCCAGGGCACAGATAGTAAGCACCAGAGGGCATACCTACACAATTAAGTTAAGGGAGAGAAGTTTATGGGAGACATGAGGGGTATTTCCTTTTACACAGAGGGTTGTAAGTGCCTGGAATGACTTGCCAGGGATTGTGGTGGCTAAAACATTAAGGGTATTTAAGAGCCTCTTGCACAGGCAAATGGATGAAAGAAATATATGGTTTGGCTGCAAATCGAGCGCCGAATGTTCTGTATTGTGCTATCATATCCTTGTGTCTAGTGTCTTCTAGTGTCATTTACAATCCGTGTC
The DNA here is from genome assembly GCF_030144855.1 of Hypanus sabinus. Taxonomy (NCBI): domain Eukaryota; kingdom Metazoa; phylum Chordata; class Chondrichthyes; order Myliobatiformes; family Dasyatidae; genus Hypanus; species Hypanus sabinus. Next base: position 162,539 of record NW_026781432.1, on the reverse strand, counting down.
CACGTACTTGCCATTGGTGCCTGTTAGTGCCCTTGGAATTCCGGGGCTTATTACTGGTAAGTACCCATACAATGGCTACTTTTCGTGGAAGCTGGCATTTATGGAAACAGCTGTTGGAGTAACTGAGACTATGGAAACGGATGGAACTTTTTTATTCTTGTGAGAATGTTCCAAGGAGCAAGCAAAGAGAGAAGTAGAGAGAACTTTTTGAACACCGTGTCCATTCACCAGGTGTTCAGATTTGCTTTAAAGGCGGTGCAATTTCCTGCTAAGTAGGATTATGAGCGGAAAGGACGAACTGTGAGGTGCATCCCGTCTAAACCTGTCATGTTACGTTCTGGAAGCAACTAGAGCGACCGGAAACCCTACATTTACTGAAAAGTTCGAGGAATGGAAATGGAGATTAACTGATAACGTGTTGGAACGTGAAGACGCCTTTTCCACTGGCAGTCCTGAGTTTGATTTCTCCAAGAGTACTTGCCACAGTATTAAAGCAACCGAGGGCATCCCTTTCCGAGAGAGGTCTCGCTGATAGGTCCCAGCGGGGGTTCCTAACATTCATCCGCAGCTGATGAAACAGAGGGAAGCTAGGTTTAGTCATAGAGCAGGAGCGCCTAAGCCGCCGGGAGACACAAGTGACAGACACCGGGAGAGACGGTCCAGTAGTCAGCTGGGTGACACGAGTGATAGAGACTGTCCAAGGGGTGATTTGATGCGCGAAACACTCACTCTCCTGAATTCCCCTGAGTGGAGACCCAGAACCAGCACATGCTTCTCGCATGACAAAGCTTTCAACCCTGGAATAATTTTCTAAACCACCTCTGAACCGTCTCCAGTGACAGCACAACGTGTCACAGACAAGGGGCTCCAGACTGCTCACAATACTCGAGGTAAGGCCTCAATAGTGCATTTTAAAACCTGAAAATTCCATCGCTGCATCCATACCACATTCCTCTGGAAATGATCGCGAACATCGCATTGGCCTTCCTCACCACTTTCGCAACCTGCATGTTCACCTTCAGGGAATGCTGGACGAACAACGTTGAGTCCTTTTGCACCTCAGATTTTCCAATTGTCTCTGCGATGAGAAAATAGCCTTCCATTTTATTTCTTCTGCTCAAGTGCAGCACCATACATTTCGTGGCAGTGTTTTATGTCTGCCACTTCTTTGCCCATTCTCCTCATCTTCCCTTGTCCTTTTGTAGACTTTCTACTTCCTCCAGATTTCCTGCACCTTCTCCTATCTTCATCTAGACCACAAACCTGTCCGTATGATCATCAATTCCAGCATCCAAGTCATTAACACATAAAATAAGAGTATTCATCCATCGGTTGTACTGTATCCTGCAGTCCCGTTATATATTATGCAACCTCAAATGCAACTCTAATTATGTTTAATCTAATACGCTTATTTTGTCCAGATTTTGTTTTTATAGCTTTTGAAATCAAATTTACTATATGTATTGTGTTTCAGCTTTACGTGAATAATTTCAAATCGTGCATATTCGATCCTCTGTCAATGTGTAATTCATCTGTTGTCTCTGAGAGAGGTTAAATCTAAACAAACTCCAGTGAGCTTCATAGTCGCCCTGGATTATTACGTAAAATAACAATTAATATTGCTATTACCATTATTCTATCACTTGACTTTGCACAAATTGCTGTGTTGTACTCATTGAGTGTTTTGACCGTCCTGTTAGTGCGGTCCTTCATGGATTTTATTGTGTTTCTTGGATGCCCGCAGGAATGTCAATCTCATTGCTGCAAATGGTGATATATGCATACAGGTATGCTGTGATGCAAAATTTACTTTCGGCTTTGAACTTTGAAACAATTGGGCCGAAGGCTATTTTCCATGCTGTACGACTTAAAATATCTGCATTGCAAAACAGGGAAGAGTGGCCTGTTAAACAATGGAAAGTGAATATAATCCAGTCCAGAATGAACAATCCGATATTCCCAAATCCAGAAAGGTGTTAAGCACACGCTACGGAGCTCCGCGGCAGATGCACGTTTGAGAACGTCGATGTAAAATGCCTTTTCAATATAGAGACCAGCAACGTGTCTGAATGGCCCCGATGTCACTCTGTCCAATAAACAGCCGCGGTTGAGAAGGTGATGCAGACACTCTCAAACAGGCCACTTTCTCATCAAACACCGCAGCCCGAATCCCATGTAACCTGTTGTTCTGCTCTCTGTTGTGACTAAAACAAAATCTTTATGTTAATTGTGTCTTTCTCATACTCCCAAACATACCACGCTTTGATCGCTGCAGTAAAATTACAGTGATTACATTATAAAAAACAGCACATGGAAAACAGAGTATTTGTCGTGAGTGGGATTGGAACCCACGCCTCCAGTTGGAGATCAGAACACTCGCGTTTAATAGGATGCGACTTACTCGCCTTAAGTCTGGCGCCTTAGACCACTCGGCCACCCTGACCGCTCTGCAGTACTCTCTCCACATGCCAGATAAACAGCTGAATTTCGGAATAGTCTGAATGACTGCTTTGATGAGAGGGTATACATACAAACACTCTACATCCTGGGATTCTAAATGAATATGGACGTGATGCATTTTCTCAGGTTGCGAGCATGTGCGGAGTCAGAGCGCACAGCATCACAGCACTGGAATTGTGCTGCACCCCGTTCAGGCCATCCTCCAGAGAGAGGATGACGAGGATTCGGAGAGTGTGCGGAAGAGCATCACCAAGATGCTACCTGAAATAGACGGTTTGTGCAATAACGAGAGTTTAGTCAAACTTGTTCTTTTTCTCTGGACCATCGGAGGTGAGGCGGAATCCGACAGACGTTTCTTAGATTTTCAGGCAAAGATATTGGTAGTGCATGCAAAAGTTATCTCCATTCCAGGGTTTACAAGTCTTTAAACGATCCTCTCTTAGGGCATACATTTCAACTAAGAGGGGATCGTTTCAAACACGATGTGCCAACAATCCATAACTTTATGTCGGCAAAACCAAGGACTGATTGTTGTCTTCAGCAGAGGGAAAACCAGAGGTTTTTGAGCCAGTTCTCCTTGAAGGATCAGAGGCGGGGCGCGTCTGGAACTTTAAATTGTTGGAATGACTTTATCCTTTGCTTTCTAAGGAGACTGCGGAGATTCAGCATGAGATCAAAAACCTTGATGAGCTTCTATAGAGGTTTCGTAGAGAGTATATTGTCTGTCTGCATTGAGACAGGGTACGGAAATACCGTACCTTTGAAGGAAAATCTTTAAAAAGTTTATTGAATTCTGCCCAGTCTATCACGGGAAAAGCACTGCCAAACATTAGGCACATCCACATAAAACGCAGTCATAGAAAAACAGCATCCACCGTCAGAGGTCGTCACCATCCTGCCATGCTCTTTTTTCGCTGCTGCCATTGGGTAGATGGTACAAGAGCCTCAGGACTCGCACCACCACGTTCAAGAACAGTTACTACCCATCCGACACCGGACTTTTGATCAAAAGGTGATAGTGTACACTACATGCCCACCCATTGAATATTCCGACGACCAATCATTTCACTTTAGAAACTGTATTGATCAGCTGAGTATGCCAGGAGGAGCTCAGCAGACCAGGCTGCATCTATGGACAGACGTAAGCAGTCGGCGTTTCGGGACGAGATCCTTCACCGTGAAATTGTTTCTGAATAAATCACTTACCCACAGTTCGGTGTACGGTGATCTATTGTAATGCGATGAACAGTGTCAAGAACATAATCTTATCTTCCAACAGTTTTTCTAATCCACCTCAACAACCCAGGGTTTGTTAGACAAATTATGTCAGGAGTGGGATTCGAACCCACGACCCCAGATGGAGACCAGAACACTCCCGTTTGTCTGAAGGACTTTCATTCCTTGAGTCTAGCGCATTAAACCACTCGGCCAACCTGACAACTTTTGATGTGTGTTTGTGAACGGAATGAATGCCTGACTTGTAAGCAAAGTTATATACACACAATCACACATATCGTCCTGCCAATCGGAAATGAAAGCGGGAGTGTTACAATTTTCTCAGTTTAGGCAACTTCTGTGGAAAGTGAAGCTGTAAAACAATTCCAAATCGAAGACTCGTGAGACGCGTCTCGGTAAGAATTTGTGAAGGATGTTTGCTGAGATGGATGAGAATGCTTGGAAGACTCAATAATTTTACATTTAGGGAAGCAGAGAAACAAACGTTAATAATCAGGACTGAATCTGCAAACTGGGTGGGAGTTGATCGCAACAATGTCAACAGAAACTGATTACAGGTTGTTCAATGATACCGAGCAGCGCTGCTTTACAGATGGAATCTGGTATGTAGACGACAAGTCCCAATAATCTGATGCTTGTGGAAGAAAGCGAAGATGTGACAAGTTTCGCAAGAACATAAGACATCGTGCAGAAAGGCCGTTTGATCTCCTGTGTCTGTTTCATCATTCCGTCATGGATGAATTATTACAGTCAGAATGTTGTTCAGGCTTGTAGAACAATGTTTAATCTGTCGGAGAGGAAACAGAAACAATGTGTTTTGGACGACAGAGCAGCGGCCTTTCTGAGAGATGAGACGCTTTAGAGAACGTAATTCGCTCAGGTTCTCTGATCCAGTGTTAACGGTACTGAACACATTAAAATAAGGCAGGGACAGGCTCTGGATGCCATCGACTCAATAAAAGGCTCCTCGCGGGATGTGGAAGACGGGGAGGCCTCCAGAGTTCCTGATGACGACACCTGCGGGAAGTGCTCACAGCTGCAGCGTGTAACAATCCGCCCTGGGGTGCTGGTGTTGAAGCTGGATGAACTCCGGTTCATTCAGAGCCTCGGACGTGATGGACCGGAACATATAGAGTGATAGGACAGCCAGGGTGCAGGACACAGAAAACTGGGTGACAATCAGGAGGAAAAAGGTTTTAAAGACCCAGTGCAGACTATCTCTATGGCCATCACCGTCAGCAACACCTGGATGCCGTTTCTGGTTGGATGACATGGACGGGGAAAGACATAGAGGTCGGATCTCTGGCACTGAGTATGGTCTGTGACTCAGACTGGTAAGGGAAGAACAGATTCCTGGATGGTATGTTGCCCCCCGTGTGCCAGGGTCAGGGACAATTTCGATTAAGTCTTGAACATTCTCCAGTAGGAGCGTGAGCCGGCAGGGTTGGCTCCAGCTCGGTGCCAATGACATCGGTAGGAACAGTGACGAATTTCTGCAATGGAAATTCAGAGATTTAGGTGCTGAGATGTAGGGCAGGATCTTCGGGGTTCTGACAGCGACTCGTGCCGCGTCCTTATCAGGCCAGTACAGGAAATATGATGCAGATTAACACGTGGCTAATGGTCTGGTGCAGGAGGGAGGCCATACGATTTTTCGATCATTGATCTCTCTTCCAGGGAACCTGAGACCCATTGATAAAGATGATTTGCACGTGAACTAGAAATGATAATATCCTGCCAAAGGTTAGCTAGCGCTGCATGATTAAGTTTAAACAACATTTGTAGGGAGGTGGGAACGAGCGTGCCAGAACAGTTAGTGGAGAGATTGTACCGACATTTTGATAAGATCTCACACAACGGCAGGAAGTTACGACTAGTGCTCTGCACTGCGTATACTTCAGTCGCAGAAGTATCGGAGAATAAGTCGATGAACTCTGGGCTAGGATCAAAACCTGGAATCATGGTAACTTAGCCGTTAATGAGACTTGGTTGCAGAAGAGTCTGGTCTGGCATTTCAGTATCATTGAGTTTCTTTGTTTCAGAGTGATAGAGCGGGATGGACTAAAGCAGGAAAAGTAGCGTCAATAGTCAGCGAAAATGTCACGGCTGACTTCAGTCAGGACAGATGCAGAATTAAACTATTGTGGTTTTATGAGTGAAACTGAAAAATAGGAAAGGTAAGATCACGTTAATGGTGATAGTTTACTACCCACCCAATAGTCAATAGTATTTAGACGGCCAATGTTGAGGAGATATCGCTGTTTATTGCAAATCATTACGGTTGTTAGAGTAGGTGTTTTTAACATTCCGCACGTTGATTGTTAATTCCACACTTTTAAAGGACTATATGACAATAGACAATAGACAATAAGTGCAGAAGTAGACCATTCGGCCCCGCGTTAGGAGATCGTCCAATGTGTTCAGGATTTTTTAAAAAATGTGCATTTACTCGCTGCCGAGAGCGTTTGCGATACTTGATATACTATTATGAAATTAATGAGTCGGGGCAAGAGATAAAAGCTTGATCTAACGAACTCGTAACTGGTGATCACAATGCCATTGGTTTCAATGTAAATATGTAAACGAGCTTTTTGCTCATTGATGTTCGTGCGTTGAGAATTTTCATTGGAGAAAGGTCAATTTTGACGGTATCAAAAACACTTAACAAGTGTCGATTGGAGACGGACGTTTTCTGGTAAGTGGGACGCGTTCAGAAATGAGCCAAATACCTGTACATGTACTCAGTGAATGACCACTCTCCTTCGGCTTGCACTGTTCCAAATCGACATTCTTTTACAAACACTAATACACAAAATTCATGCAAACGTACAATAGTTTTATTTGAGCAGCAGCCCAATGGCGTATATTATGGAGCTTGGTCCACACTCCATAATCGGGAAAAATGAAGTTCTATACAATTGATAAATGATTACAAATATTGAATAAAACATGAATGTTCAAGTGAAAACCAGGCTAAAGGCGTTACTGTGTGTGCTAATTATGTTAACAATTATTCCTTATCGCCTACCTAAACGCGGGTCTCAGTGTCGACTTATAATCCCATCCTTTGCCAAGATGCTCGCTGATGGGTTGACGTTCAGAGTGAGAATTCACCATCGGGAACACTAGAAGTGGAGGATAGTACGAAGCTTCGGGAAAGCCCAAACAGAAGATTTTTGGCACAGTGTTTGATGTGACCACTGGAATTGCTTCTTACTTTGAGTTCCTATAGACATTAATGGATCTGTTGTTGAGAGGATGAACTGCTTCGAATTCCTCGGCATAAAGATCACCGAGGATCTCGAGTCGTCTGTACACGCCAGCTCTGTGGTAAAAAAGGCACAACAGCGCCTCCTTCACCTGAGACGTTTGAAAACGTTTGGTATGGGTTTCCACGTTCTAAGGTCTTTCCATAGTGGAACGATTGAGAGCATCCTGACTGGCTGCATCACTGCCTGGTATGCACACTGTACTTCGCTCCATCGCAATACTCTAACATCCAGGCTCACCTGTACATATGGAATTCCCACTATTCCGGACGTAAACAAAGACAGGTGTGTAAATAGGTTTCTAAGGATCATAAGAGACCCGGGTCACGCTAACCACAAACTGTTCCAGCTGCTACCATCCGGGAAACTGTACCACATTTTAAATGCCGCAAACGAAAGCTAAGGGATGTCTTCCACCAGGCCATCGGGCGGTTTAATTGATGCTGACGCAACTGTATTTCTATGTTATAACGATTATCCTGGCGTACATAATTCTGCTTAGAAAATACAACAATTGCAAGTTGCTCATTTATACGAAGACGTATTCAAAAACGTTTTACCGTCATGTAGATGAATAATGTCACTAATCAAGTCAATTTATTTCAAATAAACAATACAAAATAAAGAGGGAGTTAAAATAAAAGTGGACTTGTAATATTAATCATGGACTATAGCATCTGATGGGATTTGCCTGAGGATAGAGAGGCTGAGATGAGATTGCTCGGTCTTAACCAATGTATCAATGCCCCGGATTGCCAAGAACACTGTGGGACAGGGGAATAGCTATGTTGCTCCATCTTGCAGAAGGGAAATCTGGATAAAGCGAGTAACTACAGAGTGTGCGTTAATCGGCAGATTAACGGATTAATAGGATTTTTCAATTGTTCCAACAAAACCACCATTTCCATCGCTAAATGAATGACATTTAACGCAAAAAAGAATAGACCCCAACAGAGTCCCCTGTGAAACACTACTGGACAACGCCTACCAGTCAGAAAACGCTCTAGCTACCCCCCCCCCCCCCCCCCCCAGTCATCAGCCACTGCTTTGTCCATGCTAGAACCTTCACTGTATTACCATGTAGCTTGTCAAGCAGCCTCGTGTGGCACTTTCTCAAAAGCATTCGGAAGATCTCATCTGTCTGGCTTGTTCCCCCTTGAAAGAATTCCGTTAGACTTCTCAGGCAAGATTTTCCCTGGAAGAAGCCATGTTGACTCCGGCCTAGTTTATCATGTGTCTCCAAGTACACTGAGACATCATCAGTAATAATTAACTCGGACATCTTCCCAACCCCTGTGGTCAAGCAAAATGGCTTAGAGTTTCCTTTCTTCTGTCTCTCCCTGCTTGAAGAGTGAAGTGAGATTTACAATATTCAAGTCTTCCGGAAACATTGCAGACCGAATGGTTGTTGCAAGATCATTTATAATACTTCAACCATGTCTTCAGCCAACTCTGCCACAACTATGGCGTGTACACCGTATGGTCCATCTGATCTACCTTCAGATATTTGAGTTACTCACTAACCTACTCTCCCGTCATGGTAACTTCACACACCTCATACCCATGACACCTCAAATTTCCAACACACTGCTAGTGTCTTCCACAGCAAAGACTGATGCAAGGTATCTTTTTAGTTCTTCCGGTATTTGATGGTCCCACAGTGCTACATCTCTAGCATCGTTGTTCAGCGATCTGATGTCCAGTCTTGCTATTTTTCTTACTTTTTATATATGAAGAAGAGATTGATGTCCTTACTAATATTATTCGCTATCATACTTTCGTACTCGATCTTTCCCTTCATAATCACTTTCCAGTGCTCCAACTTCCCACTAATCTTGCTCAATTGTTCACCCTCTCTTTTGCTTTTTATTTTCATTTTGAAATCCAGTATTACGACCAGATAGCCATAAGATATAAGTGAAAGTATTCCATTCGGCCTGTTGAGTCTGCTATACCAGTCAATCATGTGTTGATTCAAATCTTCCAGTCATCCTCACTTCCCTGTCTCTTCACCACATACTCTTTGATGACCTAGTTAATCAAGAACCTATCTATTCCTGAATTAAATACATCCAATGTCCTGGCCTCTGCAGACGCTCCTGGCAACAATTTCCACTGATTTACCACCCTCTGACTAAGCTAATTTGTCCTCATCTCAAATCCAAATGAACATTCATCAATCCTGAAGTCGTGCCCTCTTGGCCAACCTATGCTTCCCTGGCTTCACCAACTTCCCTGTAATTCCATGGGCTCTTATCTTGTTAAGCAGCCTCACGTATAGCACCTTGTCAAAGGGTTTCTGAAAATCCAAGTACACCACTTCTACTGCATCTCCTTTGACTACCCTGCTTGTAATTTCCTAATAAAATCGCAACAGGATTGTCAGGCAGGATTTTCCTTTCAGGCTTTAGCCTACCTTGCTATGTGCCTCTAGATACTCAGTAATCTCATTCCTTTCAATCGATTCCAACAACTTTCCAAACACAGATATCAGGCTAACTGGTTTCTAGTTTCCGTTCTGCTGCCTCCCACCATTCTTAAATAGGGGAGTAACATTTGCAATTTGAAATTTTCCAGTCTTCCGGTACAATGCCAGAATTCATAAATTCTTGGAAGATCATCGTTAATATCTCTGCAATCTCTCCAGCTACTCCCTTCAGATCCCGAGGGTGACCATCTGGTCAGGAGATTTATCCACCCACAGACGAGGAAGCCTCCTGAGCACCTTCTCAGTCGTAATTTTCCCTGCACAAATTTCACTTCCAGGACACTTTTGAATGTCCAGTTTACTGTAGAGGTCTTCCACTGTGAAGACTGATGCAAAATTCGCATTCAGATCCTCTGCCGTGGGGTTAGCAATGGTTGTGTCATCATTTCTTTAAAACAATTTTCTTTCTCTTTGAGATGTATATATCTTGTGCCTTCCAGATTGTTTCCGTGTATTCCAGACTTTGCAGTTCAGCTGTCATCCCTGCCAGTGTTTTTCTTTTCTTTCTCAATCAGTTCTGGCCAGCTCCTCACTCAGCCGCTGTAATTCCGATTACTCCACTGATATACTGATACATTTGTCTTGAGCTTCTTCTCAAATTTAAGGGGGAATTCGATCATGTTATGATCACTTTCTCCTAAGGATTCTGATAGCTGGAGCTCTCTGAACAATTTTGGTTCATTGTGCTTCACCCAGTCCAGAAAAGCCGATCCATTGAGCTCAAACACGCGGGGCTCTGATAAGCCATCTAGTAGATATTCTAGAAACTATGGATCCCGTAATGAAGCACCCACCTGATATCCACCAAACTACATGCATATTGAAATTCTCCATGACAATTGAAACATGGCCTTTCCAGAATGCATCTTCTACCTCCCGTTGTAATTTGTAGGCCACATCATTACTGCTGTTTCGGGGTCTGTACACAATTCCCAGCAGTGTTTTGTTTTTAACCTTGTGGTTCTTTCGCCCTTTCACAAATAAAGTAACCTTCTAGTATTCGGCAGATCCACTGCGGGGAATAGTCATCTACGCTGACTATTATCGCTATAATCTTATTGTCCTCGATCGAACTCCGACCCAAGATCCTTCTGCATATCAATACTCTCCCAGCCTTTCTCATTGTTGTGTTTGTACTTCATCTCTCAAAGGTTAAGGTTTCGTATTTGAGCAGCATAAATGTTATCCATCATTTCTTCGCCTATATGTTCTGTTCAGTCTGTAATATTTCATTATTAGAGTGTATTGTAAATATGTAGTTTTATTATACTTTATTTCTCATTTACACAGTAGATTAAGTGTATTTTAAAGTAATTGGCTTTGGTATTTTTTCCCGTGATTAGACCATCAACAGCAGCCATTCTAGTACTTAGCGCATGCCTTCATATTCCTAACAAAACAGCATCTTTTTTTGTACTTTTTCCTGTTTCATTAACTTAATCAACTTAGACCATGCGAAAAATTCTAACGGAGCAAAATTAGGTCATTTGGCTCACCGATTCTGTTCCGTGTTTAGATCATGCATGGTCTATTTTCCCTCTCAGCCTCGATCTTCTGCCTTCTCCCCGTAAATCTCTGCCTTAGGTACGCATAGAGAATTGACCTCCACAGCTTATTGAGGCAATGAATTCCACAGATTGACCATCCTCTTGTTAAAGATATTGCTCCTTATCTTCGTTCTAAAAGGACGCCCTCATTTCTGATGCTTTGCACTCTGGTTCTAAACTCCTCCGTGGTCAGCAGTAAGTTAAGTGGATGTACAGTACAGGGCAGGGGGTGGTCTCAATAAGAATGACTGCAAAACCCTCTCCCCGGCTGTACACCGTTCCGAACTGTCCAGTCGATCGTTGACCCCACCGCTGAAAGGGCCCAGCTGATTTGTATTCACTGAACATTCTGACTGGGGGTGAGTGCCCTTTCTCAGTCTACCACGCCATCGCAGTCTTGTCACCGGATATCTCCTGTAACTTGGATCGCTCTCCTTCTACTTTCCACAATATGTTTTAATTTCTACTCTACGCTCTACAACTGGTCATCAGCCTTCAATATAGAAAGCCGTTACCAATATACTTTAGCATGCTATTCACGGCTTTCTGTCACGCTCTCGGAGTATTCAGCATATATGAGGAGGAATAGACTCGACGTCTGATACTACAGGAAGGATGTGGAAACCATTGAAAGGGTGCAGAGGAGATTTACAAGCATTTTACCTCGATTTGGACATGCCTTATGAAATCAGATTGCGTGAATTCGGCCAGTTCCCTTTGGAGTGACGGAGGATGAGAGGTGACCTGATAGGAGTATAAGATGATGAGAGGCATTGATCGTGTGTATAGTCAGAGTTCCCCACTCCCACCCCAGGTCTGAAATGGTTGCCACAAGAGGACACAGGTTTTAAGTGCTGGGGAATAGGTACAGTGGAGTTGTCAGCTGTAAGTTTTTTACACAGAGGGTGGAGAGTGTGAGGAATGAGTTGCCGGCAACGGTGGTGGAGGCGGATATACTAGAGTCTTTAAAAAAAACTTTTAGATAGGTACATGGAGCTTAGAGTAGGAACATGTTAGGCAAAACCTTGTGGGCGAAAGAGCTATATTGTGCTGTGGGTTTTCAATGTTTCTATGAGACACATCCATCACAGAATTAGCACTGACCCTTCGGGGCTTGGGTCAAAGCCTGGTGTCATGATATGGATCTATGAGTGCGAACATATTTCGGGGTTATCGTTGATCTGGTGTGTCTAACGAATTGGAGGTGAAAGTTGTTTCATTTATAGATACGCCAATAATAATTTTAACTTGAATTTTGATCTCTGTACTTGTGTTTTGCAACTCTGCAGAGTCCGCACTTTCCCAGAGAAATGAATCAAAAAGGGTAAACACACCAGGAAGCGTTTTCTTACAGCATTTGTCGTCAAATATGCATCATAATTTGGAGATGCGAAACGATTTAAGGGTCTGTATGCCAAACAGGGTACGTCCGAGTTTTGGGGTGTGCACAGATTTGCGTTTCTCTTGTAGAATATTTTGGTGGACTGGGATTAGGTGTGCGCACAGATTCGGGCGTGTCGCCGGGTTTAAGGCAGCGCACGGATTTCAGCGAGTCGGTCGACCTACGGGTGTGTTAAATCCCAACACTCTTTGAAGTTTGAACTTTGCTCTTGCTATTCTTTAAAATGGAGTCACCAATTTTTCTAACTGTTCTTGCTCTGGGATAATCTAATATGCAAGTGGCGGACCAGCAGATTTCGGCTTGTGCACAGATATCGGGATGTGCACAGATTAGGCGGTGCCTCGGCGAATATGGGGTTGCACGTGAATTTTGGGATGTGCTCAGATTTGCGTCTGCCGGAGAATATTGGGGGCGCACACAGATTGGCTGGTGTTCGTGTATTAGGAGGCGCATGCTACTTTCTGCATTGCATGTGTACTGTGTGGGGTACATGGATTTGGGGCAGCAGACATGATATCTGGCTGCGTGTGGATTTGGCAATGTACGCAGATTTCAGGGTGTTGTGGTGAAAATGGGTTCAAACGTAAAGAATATATCGGTTATTTTGGAGCTGTGACAATCTCAAGCATGTTTCATTTATAGATACCTTTATAATAAATGCATTTGAATGATGAACTCTATTTTCACTATACATTTTCATGTGGATCCAGCTATTTTCTCATCTGTTTGAAAGATTTGAACTGGTATAATCAATTATGCATGTGGTGAGTTTGATGCTGTGTAAAGATTTTGTGGGCACATAGATTTGTGAGTGTGTGCAGGATTGGGTACAGATTTAGAGGTGTATGGATGCACACGGATTTGTGGATGTCGGCAGATTTGGGCGTGCGACTGATTTCAATTTTTTTCATTTTGTTTGTCCTTGCAACTTTTTCAGGTGGAGGCGATTATTTGGTGAGCTGTTTAAATATATTTTCGCTGGGATAATCATATGTGCATATGGGGGTTTGAGCAGGGATGCATGCTGATTTAGGGTGTATCGTCGAATAGGTGTCTGCGCACGGTCTTGCAGACTGTCCGTGCATTTGGGGACGTGACGAAACTCAAGATTGTCTCATTTAATCGAGGGCTAATTGATACGTTCGTGGCCTGAGTTAGAAGCAGATGAATTGTACAGCTCTCGTTACCTGCATGTCAACTCTTTGAGTGATTATGCACAACGTTTGTAGTTAATAATTCATCTCCTATCATTAATGGGATTCCTAGCATACAAAAAGTTAAGATCAAATGATGTATTGATCTTACACAAGAATATCAGTGCAACACTAGCTGTTGGGGAAGAACGCTCACTGTGTTTTATCATTGTCATTACATCAGACTGTGGTTGCACTCCAAGCAGAGCGGGGAAAGGGAGTGTTTATTGCACAGAGCTACACATCCGTAAAATGAATTTGTTGAAATTACACCGAAGAAATTCATGATTTATACGCTCAAATCTAAATCTGATCCTTCTCCAGATGATCAGCAGATGAAAAAAATCACATGTGCAGCGTGTATTCAGTGGCTGGAAGTAATGGTGACAACCGAATAATCTAATACTATCTTTACTTCGACACCTACTGTAGAAAAACTGTGCTTGCCTGATGTTTTGTCTGACGAAGAAATCTGTTTTATTGTAACCTGTTAATGAAACCGTCTCCAGGTTTGAACACATTTCTGTCAAATGACCAATGTGAATAAACAGGTCCTCTCTGCTGTTTCTACATTTCTAAGCTTTAAGAGAAGCTCATTGCAAACCACAGCAGAGATTAATAACAGTCAGGAAGAGACGTGCTTCTTAGTTCTCGTTCGGCCTTTGAAGTCTTACAAATATGCCATGTTATTATTCAGGGGGAAAGGAAAATAGCACCCGTTTCCAAAGATTTGCAAATAATATATGATACTGTTCAAAAACACGAAACATTCCAAGACGGCACACAAAGGGGGAAAAAGGCATAGTAAAATAATCTGAATAACTGATTAGGAGCACTGGTGGCTGCTGGTTTTTGTGAGAGCTTCAATCGAGGCCAAATTGTACAAACGTAGAGCATCACCAATAAATACAAAGTCACTTCATAAGAAGGTGATGATGCCCCTGGATTAAAGCGTTTTCTATCATATCGACTGTTTACATCCAGCGGAAAAGCATCAGCTGCCGTACAGTGGTAATGTCTATATGACTGCGGCCTGGCCTCCTGTGTGGGATACGGGTACGGGTATGGACAGTAGGAGGACCATTTTTCCTTGTTTCTTTCTGATTTAACAGCATGAGGATTTGCAGTAAAGTGAGACAGAGTGCACATGTTGAATATTATTAAGCTACTATTATATCAGGATGACATGAGAAATACCAAACAGCCACTTGTGAAGGCACAAGTGCAAGGACTGCGTGCGAAGAGTACTTATCGACCACTCAGTGATATGATCTACATTGTGCCGGACGGAACCCTGCTGCCGACAGTTAATTCCATCATTCTTTGTCTCTCATTCTGCCTTTCTCTCTCACACCTCCTGCCTTCCTCTCCTCCGCATGTCTGACGTTCTTGCCTCGTCGCTACTCCCGGCTACCAAGATAACTCCTTTTTCGAGAAAGGCTGATAGTCTTTCTCACTTATAAAATTGACATATCCTGAGCTAATGCCGCTGTTTCAGAACCGCTGTTTGCATTTCTCATTTTACACACATCACGAAAGAATCAAATGTGATTTTTGACTAATTTACCTCATTCCTTTCACGGGATTTTAAAAGTAAATACATACATTTGTTTATTATTTAAGGACCATTTTTCTACTTTATATTCAGTTAAGTCGACCGAAATCTTTTTAGTTATTTTTTAATTAATTTGGTAATTCCTGTATATGTAATAGACGTATAGCAGCTACTCGGTAAACCAAGGGTTAACTCTTTCTGTCATTTCATGGAAAATAAATAACATCTTTTCAAGTTATGCGGTTGACGTCACCGGAGGGTTTCTCTCTCTTATTAATAAGAGTCCCTTTCTCTCAGTTCCCCACTTTCAGTGGGAGCAGCCTCTCCTGCCAGGGACAGAGATCCGGAGCTGCACAAAGAGGGAAAGTAACGACAGACTAGCTAGTTCTGTCATGGATCAGAATTCTGGAAGGACAGCTTGGAATATAACAGGAAATGGGAAAAATATCTTCTGGATGGTTCCATATGTTTTTGCAGATGATGAACGGATAACGGCAGATGTTCGAGTCATGAATGCATTAATCGCCATTCAGGTGATTTTCTACCCAGTCCTCGCTATCATTGCTCTTCCCGGTGAGTCCCTTCTAAAGATAATTTATAAAACAACAGTTAACCACACATTTTCCTTCTGACGTGTATCTCTCATAATAATAATTAATGCTGCTGTCACGCATCCCATTTGATAATTAAGCAAATCTTTGCTGCATGCGCTTTGATAACTTACTGAATCCAGGACTCCTGTCTAAGGAAATACGTGCTGACAGTTGTGATGATCCAGAGCGGGTTTACCACAACAGTATATCTTATTATCTGTCTCCTCGTAGGAATGAAACCTCATCGTGAACACTCCTCCTCCATTTCTCCCTGGTCGTTTGAACCAACATCGGTCGGAATACTAACTGAATAAAATCGTTTATAACTTTCCAGCTTTCATGTCAGCCTGCGTTTCCACTGAAGCAAAGGAAGCATTCTCTCCGCGAATGTCATCACGAGTTCCCTCTTCTACATCTGGCCATCTTCCTCCCCACTGTGTTCTTAAAACTACATTTTCTATTTGGGATCCTAAAAATTAGAAAATGCGAAGATCATTACTGTATACTTTCACACCAGTTGCATTTGACGGTTTTTAAAGCCCAAGTAACAGATGATAGACCACTGGAATTTCTTGAAATATTGATGATGACGTATTGTTATGGTGACAAATCAACTTCATTGTTGCGGAGAAAGTAAAGCGTAACTGAGACTGTAACAAATACGACACGAATATAAGGGCAAACATACAAGAGAGACGGGGAGGCTCGCGGTATAATTTGAAGGAAATGTTCAGTTCCAAAAGGGTAGGCAGGACACTGGAAGTTAGGTGCATTAATTGGGTTTTGGGTTGCTACTCCATTTGCCAATGCCGGTGCCCTGGGTGACGCGCAGTGACGGGAAGCTGCCTTTTATCTAATGGGACACTTAGTTCACGACAGTTGAGATGCCGCAGATTTAATGCGCCATTCAGTGCTTTTGCCTCAAGAAGTACGAAATCCACCAATCGCCAGACATTGTTATCTGAAATCTCCGCTCTCTGTTTCCTTACTGATAGTCGGTCCAACAGACGGCATTGAGTGCATACAGATTTGCAAAACTGTTTAATTTTACTTGAATGGTAGTCGCGACGATTGTATTATTCTGTCGGATACGTACTGTTCTGGCTTTGACAATTACTGAAAAGTGGATTACTTTATATGCTTGTTTGAAGAAAACGCTTCCTGATGTGTTTACCCTGATTGATTCCTTTCTTCGCAGTAAACACGGTGACCATATTCATCCTGTCTCGGGGAAAGTGCGGCCTCTCCAGAGTTGTCACTTGCTACCTGGTTGCCATGGCAGCGGCGGATCTTCTGGTTCTTATCATGGACCTGATATTGAGCAAAATTCCACTTATGTACATGCCATTCGACGTTTTCATCCGATCAATGAATAAGGGGTGTAATATCCACTCTGTTCTCCTTTACACTGCAACCGACTGCTCGGTCTGGTTCACCGTCACGTTCACCTTTGATCGGTTTATCGCCATTTGTTGCCAGAAGCTGAAATCAAAATATTGCAGAGAGAAAACCGCGGCCGTGGTTTTTGGGACAGTGAGTGCCATTGGTTTTTTAAAGAATATTTACTGGTATTTTAGGCTCTCGGGGTACTACGCGTGGGTACCTGTTCCATTTATTTGTAGGGTAAGAGGGCATTATTTGAATATCGCGACACCAGTTGAACTATTTTATTACTTCCTTACCCCTGTATTCCCATTTGTGCTGGTTCTGCTGACGAACGGCCTCACCGTCAGGCATATCTTAGTCATCAGCAGAGCTCGCAGGAGACTCAGGGTTACCGGCAACAGACCGAGTTCCGGAGACCCGGAGATGGAGAAACGCAGGAAATCCCTGGTTTTATTACTGATCGTCTCGGGCAATTTCATCGTGCTGTGGGCACCTTTCACTGTGTACTCTGTGTGGCATCGGCTATATGCTTTTGGCACATATGTGCGTCCACCTGATTCGCTGCGAGAGCTGGGAGTCATTCTACAGCTCCTGAGCTGTTGTACAAACACTGCCCTTTACGCCATTACACAGACCAAGTTCAGGGAACAGTTGAAAAATGTGGTGAAATCTCCACTCGGTCCGATGTTTCTGAAGAACTCGTGACATTGCGGCGTCACCCGACCTGAAACCACTGAAGTTTTATCCACTACGGTCAATTTTTGCCCATTTGGGCCCTGCGATAACCTTGTTCCACTCACACCTCCCAAACGGTAATTACATGAAAGTGTCCATTATACAGCTGCAGTGCTCGTCCCTCATTCGCCGGCCTATCTTCTCATCTCTACGCGTACAGCCCCTACAGTCACGACTGAATTGGTGCTGCCTGTCCACTGACGACTGAATTGTGCTGCTTCCTGCACTCACGCTGAGCCCGTCAATTTTATCTAGATATTGCCACACCGCCCTCAGATCAACTTGGTCCCATTCTGGCACCACTCTTGTCTCTCTGACCCCACACCATAGATCTATTAGAATTCCTAATTCTATAACTATCCCTTTATTGGGCTACACGTCCCTAAATCAAAGAGCGTTCCCAAATCGGCGTGCATCTCTACATTGGTAGGCACGGCACTAAATCTGCGCAAAGCTGAAATAGGTGCACATCACAAACACGCTGACACCCCATAATAGATCATTCCAGAGCAGGAATCATTTCAAAATATTCCCAAAATGGGGGCATTTCGAGATTAATGATCCGTACGCACCCCAAATCTGCAGGTAACTCCAAATCTGTGCACAGCCAGTTATTTGATAACAGGCTTTAAATCTGCGCACATCACCAAATCCGCGAGTACCCCCTTGGCAGAGCGCACGCCTAAATCTGCTCGCAGGATGAAATCCATGTGCAGCCCCCAAAACTCTGTGCATCCCATATATGCCGACTTTACCTTAACACTGTGCAATCCCCAGTTGAGTGCGGATCCCAAACACGCTGCCACCTCCGAACATGATCTGAACGGTATCCGGGAGGAAGAATCATTTGAAACCGTTCACAAACTATCTGCCTCCACCATAAATTAACAGGAATACTGTTGAAACGTCAATGTGTATGGATTCTGAAAGTATCTATAAATTAAACAAAATTCATATACGTCACACTACAAATCCGCAGGCACCACATCTCGGTGAGAAACAGTTCACAAAATAGCTGTGTCCGCTTTTAAACGACCTTGAAGAAGAAGAAGAAAGCCCTTAACTCCGAGTGCAGTCATCACGACGCCGTCATGACGGGGTTTTCTTTTAGCAGGCTTTCTTGTTTTTACGAGGCCGCGTTGCGAGCTCGATGCTGAATCCAGCACGGATGGGAGCCGGGTGGATTCGAACTGGAGAGCCATCGCTCCCAAGTCCGGTGCTGATACCACTCCGCCCCGACCTTGGGAAATCCCCAAATCCGTGAGTACTGAAACTTGCCTTGCAAATCTCCAAATCTTTGTGCACCTTGAAAACCGAGTGCGGACCTGACAGTACAATTGCTGATCCCAGAGCGAGAATCATTTTAATCCTATTTCTTTCACGAGAAGGCTGAATCCGCATTGAAAATAGCAAGAGCAAAGTTCACTGTTAAATTATTAAAGTATCTGTAAACGAAGCAACCTTGATATTTGTCATTACCCCAAATCCAGCAAAACCCACAAGTACTTGTGGGCACCCATATCGCAGCGCACTTTGAACCCGCTAACACCCTCCAGATAAACAATAACCTATCCGAGAGGAGGAATAATTTCAGATAATTCACGAAGTAGCAATCACCAAATTAAAAATCACAGTAAAAGAAGAGTAGAAAATTAAATCAGTATTCATTAATGAAGTGCTTATCATGATACAACCTTGACATTCCTCACCGCTGACACGTCCAAATCCGTGAGCACCCTCAGACCGTGTGCACCACCAATCCAGCTGGCACCCATGTATGCACATTTGATTTTCAAAGATGAATCCTTTTTAAAAGTTCACAAAATAACAGCATTCGCCTGACATAATTAGTGAGAACAAAGTTCAATGCTTAAAGTGCGTTTATTAAAGACCTTAAAAATTGAACTACTTTGAGATGTGACACAACCCGAAATCGACCGCCACGCAGAAATCCATGGACACGCAAAAGCACCGACACAAGCCTAAACCTGCGCACACGCTCAAATCCGAACACACTACCAAACCGGCGCACACTCTCAAATCCGAACACACTACCCAACCTGCGCACAAGCACACATCCGAACACACTACCAAACCTGCGCACATGCTCACATCCGAAAGTACAACCAAACCTGCACACACGCTCAAATCCGAACACACTACCAAACCTGCACACATGCTCACATCCGAACGTACAACCAAACCTGCACACACGCTCAAATCTAAACACACTATCAAACCAGCGCACACTCTCAAATCCGATCACACTACCCTACCTGCGCCCATGCTCAAATCCGAACACACTACCCAACCTGCGCCCATGCTCAAATCCGAACACACTACCCAACCTGCGCCCATGCTCAAATCCGAACACACTACCCAACCTGCGCCCATGCTCAAATCCGAACACACTACCCAACCTGTGCACATGCTGAAATCCGAACACACCACCAAACCGGCGCACACTATCAAATCGGATCATACTACCCCAAATGCGCACATGCTCACATCCGAACGCACTACCAAACCTGCGCACATGCTCAAATCCGAACACACTACCCAACCTGCGCACACTCCCAAATCCGAACACACTACCCAACCTGCGCACATGCTCAAATCCGAACACACTACCCAACCTGCGCACATGATGAAATCCGATCACACTACCCAACCTGCGCACATGCTCAAATCCGATCACACTACCCAACCTGCGCACACGCTCAAATCCGAACACACTCCCCAACCTGCGCACACGCTCAAATCCGAACACACTACCCAACCTGCGCACATGCTCAAATCCGAACACACTCCCCAACCTGCGCACACGCTCAAATCCGAACACACTACCCAACCTGCGCACATGCTCAAATCCGAACACACTCCCCAACCTGCGCACACGCTCAAATCCGAACACACTCCCCAACCTGCGCACACGCTCAAATCCGAACACATTACCCAACCTGCGCACATGCTCAAATCCGAACACACTCCCCAACCTGCGCACACGCTCAAATCCGAACACACTACCCAACCTGCGCACATGCTCACATCCGAACACACTCCCCAACCTGCGCACATGCTCAAATCCGATCACACTACCCAACCTGCGCACACGCTCAAATCCGAACACATTACCCAACCTGCGCACATGCTCACATCCGAACGTACAACCAAACCTGCACACACGCTCAAACCCGAACACACTACCAAACCTGCGCACATGCTCACATCCGAACGTACAACCAAACCTGCGCACATGCTCAAATCTAAACACACTATCAAACCAGCGCACACTCTCAAATCCGAACACATTACCCAACCTGCGCACATGCTCAAATCCGATCACACTACCCAACCTGCGCACATGCTCAAATCCGATCACACTACCCAACCTGCGCACATGATGAAATCCGAACACACTACCAAACCTGTGCACATGCTCAGATGCGAACACACTACCCAACCTGCGCCCATGCTCAAATCCGAACACACTATACAACCTACGCACATGCTCAAATCTGAACACACTATCCAACCTGCGCACATGCTCAAATCCGTACACACTACCAAACCTGCGCACATGCTCAAATCTGAACACACTATCCAACCTGCGCACGTGCTCAAATCCGAACACACTACACAACCTACCCACATGCTCAAATCCGAACACACTACCAATTCCGTGTGCGGCACCAAATCCCTTTCGCGCACATACCAGGCGACACTCTCATCAATCAGCGCGCATCACCAAATCCGTATGCATCCTTAAATCTGCTGACACAACCACATGAACATTAGATTATCCCAGAGCATGAACCATTTCCAGCAGTTCCCAAAATCGACTTTAAATAATCAAGAAAGAACAAAGTACAAGATTGAACGTGCGTTTATTAATAAATTATCGCAAAACATCAAACGACACGTCAAATTCCCATTCTATAGGAGTAGGCCGTTGGCGAGAGTACAAGAGTTAGCCTTTGTCTCAAAGGGGCATTCGTCTCTGAGGACGCGTCGGCTCTGTGTAAAGCGTCTGTTAAGGTTTCATTTTTGTTTCCTATCTCTCTTACTATACCATTTAAAGTGCTATGGGGTGCTGTTCATGCCGCAAGTTGGTGAGCTGAGAGTCCCTGTGTCTCCCGGGGAAATTCATCTGCGTGAAGTGCATTTGGCAGCAGCTCCCTAAAGATCTATTAGCGATCTGGAGCAAAAATTGGATTACCTTCGGCTTTCAATGGCTTTCAAATCTCTTACTATCTTTCCCTTCGGTTAGTCCTGACGAAGGGTCTCGGCCCGAAACGTCGACATCGCTTCTCACTATAGATGCTGCCTAGCCTGCTGTGATCTACCAGCATTTTGTGTGTGTTGTTGTTTGAATTTCCTGCATCTGCAGATTTCCTCGTGTTGGACCTTCGGCTTGTATCGAGAGCGAGTATATAACTGATCAAAGATACAGGGCAGTAGTCACTCCGAAATAGCATGAGTCGGGTGGCCGTCAGGAAAAATGGAAATAGGCAGTTACGGCAGAATACACCAGTGGCCATTCCGGAAAACAATGAGGTCCTGAAAAGAAAAATTAGAGAACTCGATCGAATAATGCGAAATGTTTCTGCCAAAAATGAGAAGGTGCCAGGCATGTGTATTCCAAAAATGAATAAATGCCGAAATTGTAAAATAGTACAACCAAGACGGACAAAGGAAGTCAAAGCTATTGTAAAAGCTAAAGAAAGGGCATACAACAATGAAAACATTTGTGGGAAGATAGAGGATCAGAAAGTTTATGAAAGCATACAGAGAGCAACTATAAAATCATTAAAAGGGGAAAGATGAAATATGAAAGCAATCCAGCATGTAGTATCAAAGAGGATACTAATTTTTTTCAAGTACAGTATGTTAAAAATAAAAGAAAAATGAGACACTGAGAAATGAGTGACTAAGACATAATAACGGGGCAAGGAGATGGCTCATGAACTGATAAATATTTTACCTGAGTCTTCACAGTGGAAGGCACTAGCAGTTTGCCTGACGTTGTACTGTGTGAAGGGAGAGAAATGGGTGCAGTTAGTTCTACAAGAGAGAAGGTGTTCAAAAAGCAGTAAAAAGCCCTAAAAGCACATAGGTCACCTGTACCAGAGGAACTTCAATCTACGGTTCTGAAAGAGGTAGCATTAGAGATTGTGGTGGCTCAAAAATGTTTTTTTTTTTCTTTTCAAAAACTATTGGATTCTCGCATGCTGCCAGAGTGCTGGAATATTAAAAAATATTACTGCACTCTTTAAAAAAGGAGGAAGGCAGCAGGAAGGAAATTATAGGCCAGTTAGCCTGACCTCGGAGGTTAGAAAGATGCTGGAGTCATTTTTTTAAGAATAAGGTGATGGAGTACTTGGTTACACACAGGCCATGTAGCACAAAGTCAGCAAGGTTTCCTTCAGGGTAAATCCTGCCTGAAAAAGCTGTTGGAATTCTTTGAGGAGTTGACAAGGAGGATAGATAAGGGGGATGCATTGAATGTTCTATCTTTCGACTTTTAGAAGGCCTTTGACAAGGCACCACACAAGAGGCTGCTTACTAAGTTAAGAACACTTGGTATTACAGGAAAGTTAATAACGTGGTTGCCCGCCAGTGACTAGTGCTATTCCGCAGTGGTCGATGTTGGGACCAGTTCTTCTAATGCTGTATATAAATATTTTTGATGATGGAATAGATGGCTTTGTTGCCACGTTTACAGATTATACGAAGAATGGTAGAGGGGTTCGTAACGTTACGGAAACGGATAGGCTGCAGAAGGACATACAGATTAGGGGAATGGACAAGAAAGTTGCAAATGAAATACAATGTTGGGAATTTGCGAATTAGAAATAAATGCGCGGACTGTTTTCTAAACAGGAATAAAATCTATGATCTGAGATGCAGAGGGAGTTGAGAGTCCTTGTGCTGAACATCCTGAATGAAAACTTGCAGATTGAATCGGTGATAAGGAAGAGAAATGCCATGTTAGTTTCCATTTTAAGAGGTTAGAAATATAAGAGCAAGTGTGAGATGTTGTGGCTTTGTAAGACACTGGTGAGGCTTCTCCTTCAGCATTGTGAACCGCTTTGTTCTCCTCGTCTTAGAGAAGATGTGCTGGCATTGGAGAGCGTCAAAGAAGATTCACAAGGATGATTACAAGAATGAAAGTGTTACCGTGCAAGGAATATTTGTGCGCTCTGGGTGTTAAATCGCAGGACTTTAGTGGGATAAGAGGGGCATCTCATTGAAAGTTTGGAATTTTGGAAATTCCTGGACAGAGTAAATACTGTAAATACTGTGTTTTATACGTGCTGCTTTAGAATGCAATCACTGTAATTTTACTATCTCAATCAAAGCATGGTCTGCTGGAGAGGATGAGAAAGACGCAAGAAAAATAAATATTTTGTTTCAGTCACAACAGAGAGCAGTACAACGGGTCACATTACATCGGATTTAGGCTGCAGAGTTCGATGAGAAAGAGCCTTCGTGAAGAGTGTCTATGTCACTTTCTCAGCCGTGGCTGTTCGTTGGACAGAATGATATCGGGGCCTTTCAGGCACCTTGATGGTCGCCATATTGAAACAGCATTTTACGTCGTCGTTCGTAAGCACACACCTGCAGCCGAGCTCAGTAATGTGCATTTAACACCTGTCTGCATCTGGGAATATCGGAGAGATCATTCCGGACTGGATTATATTCACTTTCTGTGGTTTAATGGGTATTCTTCCTTCTTTTGCAAAGTAGATGTTTTAAGTGGTACAACACGCCCAACCGGTTGAAAGATCAGAGCAGAAAGCAAATTTTGCATCACAGCATATCTATATACATATATCACAATGTACAATGAGATGCAATTACGGCGCGCATCCAAGATACACAAGAAAATCAATGAAGGACCGCACTAATAGGACGGTCAAAACATGCAATGTATATAACACAACAAACAGTGCAATGTCAAGAGAAATAATAAGGACACACACACACACACACACACACACACACACACACACACACACACACACACACACACACACACTCACAAGCACACACACACACACACACACACACACACACACACACACACCCTACCGAAGTGTTTCGGCCCGAATACATTTTCCGTGGATGATGCCTGTTCTGCGGAGTTCCTCCTGCGCTTTTTGCACATTGCTTGAAAATTACAAAATTGGTGTTTCCAGTTGATCATGACGGAATAATTAGCCTCAGCATTACAGGGAAATCCCTTTTGCAGTTGAATTGCCATCACGAATAAACCGTTAACCCTGCTTCTCGGTTCTGATAGAACTGCCTAATATTGGAGTATGTTTTCTGTCGGGAAGCGGCCTGGACGAGGGAGGTGCCTGGTGTGAAAAGTGCTCGTCTTTGGCTCGCGAGATTCAAGTATATTTTCAAGCAAAAACTGGCAGTTTTGGCAGTTGGAATGTGCAATCAAGAATTGATTAGCAGTTGAATGGCAATCAAGACTTGAATAGCTCAGACTTAGCAGAAAACAGCTGATTGGGCAATGGAGGTCAGCTGACCAGGAAGCTTGCAAAACTCAAGCAAATAAAAAGAGGAGCGGCCATTCGGGAAGCGGTCTGGTCGACGGAAGTGCCTGGTCTTTGGCCAGGGCGATGATCGAGGAGACTGCGCCAAAATTAGAGAGGGTGAAGACATGACCGCTAAGCTGATTCAGTGTTCTACGTGCATGATTTGGAAGGTCAGGGACACTGATGGTGCCCCCGGCTACTACCGTTGTGGAACGTGTGTCCAGATTCAGCTTCTGAAGGAGCATGTTGCTGCACTGAAGAGTGAAGTAGATGACCTCAGGTTCATCCGGGAAAACGGGAGATTTCTGGACAGGACCTACAGTGAAGTTGGTGCACAGAGGATACCGGAAGAGAGAAGTGGTCGACGATGAGGAAGGAAAATATGCTTGAAGTACAGGAGACTCCGGGGTATGTACCTCTCGCAAACTGGTTCACCCTTTTGGAAGTTGTTAGGACAGGAGATACGGCAGTCTGAGAGGCGGACAGGTCTGCGAGCCGAAAATTGGTGCAGAAGCAGAGCCGAGGACTCAGACATCAGGCCGAGCCGTGGTAGTAGGGGGACTCCATAGTGAGAGGTACTGAAAGAGGTTTCTGCGGCAACTGGCGAGATTTAAGGATGGTGTGTTGCCTCCCTTGTGCTAGGATCCATGATATCACGGACCGATTGCAGGGAATCCTCAAGGGTGAAGGTGAACAGCCGGAAGTGGTAGTGCATGTCGATACAAATGACATCGGGAAGAAGAGGAAGGACATTCTGCAGCGGGACTTCAGAGAACTGGGAAGAAGGCTGAAAAGCTGGACTTCCAGGGTGGTTATATCCGGTTTGCGTCCATTTCCTCGTGCTGGAGAGGGCAGGAACAGGGAGATAATGGATCTGAATGTGTGGCTGAGGAACTGGTGCAGGAAGCAAGGATTTACATTCTTGGACCATGTTCTTGGACCATTCATGGGCTATGTTTTGGGGTAAGGATGAATTGTACAAAACGGAGGGTATGCACCTTAATAGGCGGGGGGACTGTATTCTGGCAGGCAGGTTTGCCACTGCAACACAGATGTGTTTCAACTAAGTAGTGTGTGGGGGTGAGGGACTGGATGAACTGGAAATATAAAGAGGGAATTAAAGGGAAATTCAAAATAGAAAAAGCTAAAAAGGACAACAGAATCAATGGAGCAGAAAGCTCAATAAGAGATCATACAGTGTGGGCAAGTGAAATGAGAATTGATATGAAAGGTGAGGGGACTAACGAATTAAAATTATTATATATGAATGCACGAAATATAAGGAATAATATAGATGAGCTTGAGGCTCAGTTGGAAATTGGCAAGTACGCTGTTGTGCGAATAACAGAGACATGGCTTTAAGCAGACAAGGTCTGGGAAATGAATATTCAAGAATATACGTCTTATCTGAAGGACTTACTGCCGGGCAGATGGGGTGGGGTGGCTCTGTTGGTGAGGAATGATATTTAGTCCCTTGGAGGAGGGGGCACATAGAATCAGCCGATGTAGAGTCAGTATGGATAGAACTGAGAAATTCTAAGGTTATAAAGACCCTAATGGGTGTTATCTACAGGCCCCCAAGCAGTAGTCTGGATGTAGGGTGTAAGTTGAATGAAGAGTTAAAATTGGCATGTCGCAAAGGTCATGATACAGTTGTCATGGGGGATTTCAAAATGCAGGTAGACTGGGTGAATCAGGATGGTACTGGACCCCAAGAAAGGGAGTTTGTGGAGTGCCTCCGAGATGGATTCTTCGAACAGCTTGTACTGAAGACTACCAGGGAAAAGGCAATTCTAGATTTAGTGTTGTGCAATGAACCGGATTTTATCAGAAACCTCGAGGTAAAGGAGCCATTGGGAGGTAGTGACCGTAATATGTTTTAACCTACAATTTGAGAAAGAGAAGGGAAAATCGGATTTGTCAGTATTACAGTTGAACAATACCCTAGCAGGGAAGACAGTGGAACAACAATGTCAGGTATTTCTGGGAATAATGCAAAAGGTGCAGGATCAGTTCATTCCAAAGAGGAAGAAAAATCCTAAGTGGAGTAAAAAGCGGCCGTGGCTGACGAGGTAATTAAAGGACAGTATTAAAAATATGAGAGAAGAAGTATAATATAGCAAAGATGAGCGGGAACCGGGTGAGTGGGAAGCTTTTAAAGAGCGATGGAATATGGCAAATAAAGTAATACGCTTAAAAAAAAAACTGAGGTACGAATGTAAACTAGTCAAGAATAGAAAGGATGATAGTAAAAGCTTCTTTAGGTATGTGAATAGCAAAAAACATAGTTAAGACCAAAATTGGGCCATTGATGACTGAAACGGGCGAATTTATTATGGGGAACAGGGAAATGGCAGATGAGTTGAACAGGTACTTTGGGTCTGTCTTCACTAGAGAGACAAACAATCTTGCAGATGTAATGGTGGTCAAAGGGACTAGGATAGTATTTGTACTGAAGGAAATTTATATTTGGCAAGAAGCTATGTTTGATAGACTCTTGAGTCTGAAGGCTGTTAAGAACCCGGGACCTGGTGGTCTGCATCCCAAGGCACTTAAAAAGGGGGTTCCAGAAATTGTGGACCCATTGGTAATCATTTCCCAATGTTCTATAGAATCAGGAACAGTTCCTGCTGACTGGAGGGTGGCTAATGTTGTCCCACTTTTCAAGAAAGGATGGAGAGAGAAAACAGGGAATTATGGACCGCTTAGCCTGATGTCAGTGGTGGGAAAGATGCTGGAGTCAATTATAAAAGAGGAAATTACAACACATTTGGATAGCAGTAGAAGGATCAGTCCAAGTCAGCACGGATTTACGAAGGGAAAATCATGCTTGACTAATCTTCTGGAGTTTTTTGAGGATGTATGCAAATTGACAAGGGGGAGCCAGTGGATGTAGTGTACCTGGACTTTCAGAAAGCCTTTGATAAAGTCCCACATAGGAGTTAGTGGGCAAAATTAGGGCACATGGTATTGGGGGCAGAGTACTGGCATGGATTGAAAATTGACTGGCTGACAGGAAACAAAGAGAAGCGATTAACGGGTCCCTTTCGGAAAGGCAGGCTGTAACCAGTGGGCTACTGCAAAGTTCGGTGCTGGGACCGCAGCTGTTATCAATATATATTAATGATTTAGATGAAGGGATTAAAAGTAACATTAGCAAATTTGCCGATGACACAAAGCTGGGTGGCAGTGTGAAATGTCAGGAGGATGTTATGAGAATGCAGGGTGACCTGGACACGCTAGGTGAGTGGGTAAATGTATGCCAGATGCAGTTTAATGTGGATAAGTGTGAGGTTATTCACTTTGGTGGAAAGAACAGGAAGGCAGATTACTATCTAAATGGAGTCTATTTACGAAATGGGGAAGTACAAAAAGTTCTAGGTGTTCTTGTGCATCAGTCAATGAAGGAAAGCAGCAGGGAAGAAAGATAATGGCTTGTTGGCCTTCAAAACAAGGGGAGTTGAGTATAGAGTAAAAAGGTCTTTCTACAGCTGTACAGGGCCCTCGTTAGACCCCACCTGGAGTATTGTGTGCAGTTTTGGTCTCCAAATTTGAAGAAGGACATTCATGCTATTGAGGGAGTGCAGCGTAGGTTCACAAGGTTAATTCCCGGAATGGCGGGACTGTCATGTGTTGAAAGATTGGAGCGACTGGGCTTGTATACATTGGAATTTAGAAGAATGGGAGGGCATCTGATTGAAACATATACGATTATTAAGGGATTGGACATGCTGGCGGCAGGAAGCATGTTCCCGCTGATGGGTGAGTACAGAACTAAAGCTCACAGTTTAAGAATAAGGGGTAGGCCATTTAGAACAGAGATGCGGAAAAACATTTTCACCCAAAGAGTGGTGGATATGTGGAATGCTTTGCCCCAGAAGGTAGTGGAGGCTGAGTCTCTGGATGTATTCTCGAGAGAATTAAATAGAACTCGTAAAGATAGTGGGGTCAATGCATATGGGGAGAGGGCAGGAACGGGGTACTGATTGTAAACGTTCAGCCATGATCACAGTGAATGGCGGTGCTGGCTAGAATCTAGAATGCCCAAATGGTCTTCTCCTGCTCCGATTGTCTATTTTTTTTCGGATGGATGTTCACCCATCTGAACGATAAAGGCAGCAATGTGAGTCATGTTATTTATTTATCCGTGCTTTTACACCATAAAGCCGGTTTTACTAGGTGTAACCTCACGGAAATTCAGGTAGATACTCCACTATTGTCCCCTATTACTGACCACATGTTCTGATGGACACAGAAAATGAGGTTACAGAGCTGTTTTTCAAACGCACAGGCAGCTCAGTGGACAGTCCATTCCCCATTCCTGTTCACCAAATACCTCGGACTTCCTAATGCAACCCGGAGTCCTGCCACCCACAGATTCGTCCGCTGTGGGCTGTATCAGACGTGGTAAGAGGGTGAGTACGGAAGAGTGGTACTGTGTGCTGAATCACCTGTTGCTCAACATCATGAGCACGAAAGAGTTGGTGTTGAAGATGAGGAAGGCGAAGACGCCCTGCATTCCCATCTGCATCAGGCAATAGATGTGAAATTCGTCTGGCACTACACATACTTGAGAAATCTCCAGGGACTGCACGGGACTAAAACTACAGAGGCCCTGTGCTTTTTTGGAAGTTCTTGCAGTTTACATGATAACAGCTACTCCGTCTGCTCCTTTTATAACCCGTCCATTTCTTCGCCCTCTTTCTTTCTTTTACATCGGTTCTCCTTCTCTCTGCTACATCCATGGAAGTTATTCACCACGTGCCTCAGTATTGACTCCGATTTGCCCTTCACTGATCATCTGACAAACTGAGCAATTTCACCCCATAACTGACGACCCACTGTCGTATTTCTGCACTGAGTATCTCGACATCACGAAAGGGTCTTCCTGTGAGCGCTTCGTTTCAGCGCATGCGTACATCTCTGTGCATGTCAGGGGAAAATAAACCCGGAATCTAAATGTTGTGTCTTATTTACAGTGGAAATGCAGTTCAGATTGTCAAATGTGTAAAGGCAACCTCACTATCAACAATTCTACCTATGGTCATGGTTGGTAGAAAGATAATAAAGACAGATGTTCTGTCGGTTTATGCAATTAAACCAATTCGCGGGTCATGCCTAGGACTATTGTATTACTTTGCTTCATACCAGTGCGAACTTTCATGGGGCCCGGTTTGCTGTGAGGTACAACCTCAATCTGCCGCACATACAAAATGCAGGCAGAACACGGTCGCTCAGGAGGCATGTGTTGAAATAAATAAACTGTTGATGTTACGTGCCGGGACCCTTCAACAGCCCTGGAAAAAGGTAGACGCTGCCTGTATAAGGAGGTTTGCGGATGGGGGAGGACGACAGCCTTGAAGGTGGTAGGTGTTTCTAGAAGGTGAAACTCGATTGTGCAGGGTGGGGCACGAGGTAAGTGCTGGAATGTGATATGGAAAAGGCAAAGGCCTGGAGGAGGAATCTAATCGGGGTGGAGAGTGTATCGTGAGAGAAAGGGAAGGAAATTGTGCAGCCGCGGGAGGTGATAGGCAGCAGGAGAGAAGCATAGGAAGCCAGAACGGGAAATGAAGAAGAGGGAAAGTGGAGTGGAAATACTGGAAGACGGAGATATCCATCTTCATGCAGTGAGATTGGAGGTAACCCGAACGGAATATAAGGTGTTAGACCTCCAGCCTGAGAGGGCATCATCATGGCAGAATAGGAGGAAGTGTTCCGAAATGCCGGATCGGGAATGGGGATACACACTGAAGTGGTTGGCCACAGAGAACTCCCGCTTTTTGTTGACGGAACTGAGGTACTCGATGAAGTGTTAATTCATTTGAAGGAGGGTCTCGGCCATAAACGCCAAATGTTCGTTCAATTCCATCGATGCTGCCTGACCAATGGTGTTACTTCAGCATTTTATGTGTGTTGCAGTTAATTACATTCGCAGTTTCCGTGCGTTCAGTACCTCAATGCAACAGAGCATTCCAATGAGAGTAGAAGATTGATCAATGATTACTAAATCTGTGCATCTGAACAAGATCTACTATAACAATCATGAAACCCGGTGTGAGCCGGGGAATGGTTTACAGCGGTATTCACTGAATTCGTAAATCGTCATTCTTTCGTCTTTGTAATTTTGCAATTTCGTCTTAGGCTATCCATACTCATCACCCTTGGGATTTGACTTGAACTACATCATGTTTATTCATCCCAGCTGTTGGAAGACAAGTCAGCCTTGTGCAATATTAAATATTCACCGTGCTGGAGCGAGTATCAATCAACGACCGTGGAGATTGATCAGCACAGAGTTTCTTCAGCGAGATCGTGGGCAGCTGGAAGACAGGCTGAATCTCACTCAGCATGTTTGAAACAATTTTCCGTGTGAGAAAGATATATTACTTGATCATTGTTGAATCATTGAATCATTGAACGTTGAACATTACTTGATCATAGAAAGCAAAGGGTAGCAGTGAATAGGTGTTTCTCGGACTGGCTGGAGGTGACTAGTGGGGTACCACAGGGCTCTATATTGGGACTACAGCTCTTTACGATTTATGTCAATGATTTAGATGAGGGCATTGAAAACTTTATCAGCAAGTTTGCTGACGATACTAAACTGGGTGGCAGTGTGACATGCGAAGAGAACGTTAGGAGAATACAGGGAGACTTGGATAGGCTGGGTGAGTGGGCAGATACTTGGCAGATGTCATTCAAAGTGAATAAATGTGAAGTTATCCACTTTGGAAGCAGGAACAAGAGGGCAGAGTATTGTCTGAACGGTGTAGAGTTAGGTAAGGGAGAAATGCAAAGAGACCTAGGAGTCCTAGTTCACCAGTCAATGAATGTGAATGAGCAAGTGCAACAGGCAGTGAAGAGGGCAAATGGAATGTTGGCCTTTGTTACAAGGGGAATTGAGTACAAGAGCAAGGATGTCCTTTTGCATTTGTGCAGTGCCCTGGTAAGACCACACCTGGAATATTGTGTACAGTTTTGGTCTCCAGGTTTAAGTCAGGACATTCTGGCAATTGAGGAAGTGCAGTGTAGATTCACTAGGTTGATTCCTGGGATGGCAGAGAGATTGGAGAGTTTGGGCTTGTACACGCTGGAATTGAGGAGATTGAGAGGGGATCTGATTGAAACTTTTAAGATAATTAAAGGATTTGATAAGATTGAGGCAGGAAATATGTTCCAGATGTTGGGAGAGTCCAGTACCAGAGGGCATGGATTGAGAATAAGAGGTCAGTTATTTAAAACAGAGTTGAGGAAGAGCTTCTTCTCCCAGAGAGTTGTGGAGGTGTGGAATGCACTGCCTCGGAAGACGGTGGAGGCCAATTCTCTGGATGCTTTCAAGAAGGAGCTAGATAGGGGCTAGATGGATAGGAGAATCAAGGGATATGCGGACAAGGCAGGGACTGGGTATTGATAGTGAATGATCAGCCATGATCTCAGAATGGCGGTGCAGACTCGAGGGGCCGAATGGTCTACTTCTCCTCCTATTGTCTATTGTCTATTGCCGTCATCGGTGTTCTTGGTAAGATCAGAAGCGAGCTAACTTTTGCGGTTCTGTGTGCGCGGTCTTTGATGACCGACAGCGTTGTGATGCCCCTGTATCAGCGAGTGCGGTACATGCTCTGGGAAGAAATTCTGCCTTCGTTCGTACGTTCCCTTGCAGTTTAAACCGTGGCCTCGGCTGAAAGTAAACCGGCCGTTGTAAAAGTTGCAGTATGGATGATCAGCGAGGTGGTTTCGTTCTGTAAATTCATAGCAGTCAGATTTGATTTAATAATGCAAAGCTACTTTCAAAGTAAACTCCCGTCATTCCCTGCGCTCCACACCTTTACTGGCCTCTTTATCCGAATCAATGGCGCAGTATGTTTTGATATAAACTTAAAGATGTTGCTCTGTATTTTAAGAAACTGCTGCAACTTTGAAGGAAATGCGGAAACGAAAACAAGTTGAATGTCAGGTTATCGCGGTACACATCACATCTGAGTCAGACACCAAACCAATGGGATTTTCGAAAATTGGAAACTGGTCTGTGTGCGTTTTAGTGTACCATGGTTGCTTCCACGCCCTATTGTCTGTCAAATGAAAAGGCAGTTAAGAGCCAACCCAGCTCAGTTAGATGTCAGACAGGGTAAGGATCATGCGATATTCCGCTCTGGAACAATGAGCATTCAGGCTTTGGCAATAGTGCTGTAATAATTTGGAAGTATTCCTGAAAGAGGCCGATATTTGAACCACTTATGTTGTCTTTCTTTTGCAAATTGAATGGATTATACACTAACCTGCAAAAATTCGGAAAATTCCACGGGCGAGCCAATATATTTAAAAGCAAAAAATGAAACTTTCAGGTAGGATTTATTGACATACGGCGGAAGTTGCCGGGGCATCCTGGCTTTGCACATCAGTCGCAAGCTTGCTGATGGTGGAGTTAGATTTATTTTCCCAGAGCGCCCTAGTTTATACATTTACAACGCCTCCTCCCGCAAACAGTGCCCCTCCGCCGGTAACGAGTACCGTACCCTTTCAACCAGCATGCACTCGCTTGAAGCAATCTGTGACTCCCACTTTACGCTTTTAATCATCCAATAATTGAACGTTGAGAAAAGTTTTGTCGCTCACAATTTCAGACTTATCTCCGCCCCGCGACCAAAGGAGAGGCGAGACAATAATTCACTCATTCTTTTCGTCGTTGCCCCAGTGAATTTAGTGGCGATTGTGATCCTGTCCGGGGGAAAATGTGGCCTCTCCACCTGCACCACTCGCTACGTGGTGGCTATGGCAGCAGCGGATCTACAAACCATCATCTTTGAGGTCCTACTGTGGCGGGTCAGTTATTATTACTTCCCCGGATCTTTCCTGGACATCACCCCGGTGTGTAGCGTCATCTCCTCCCTGGGAGAAACAGCCACAGACTGTTCTGTCTGGTTCACTGTCGCTTTCACGTTTGATCGGTTTGTCACCATCTGTTGTCTGAATCTGAAAGCAAAGTATTGCACCGGGAAAACAGCGGCTGTGCTTCTGACAACCACCGGCGTTCTGCTCTGTTTTAAAAGTGTGCCCAACTTCTTTGCGTATAGTCCTGTGAAACTGATTGGCAATATACCCTGGGACTGCATTCCAAAGCCGGGCTACTACACGTGTCCCGGACGGGTGGGATATAGATGGGTCTCTACCGTTCTAAACCCGTTACTCCCATTCGTGTTAATACTACTGTTAAATGTTCTGACAGTCAGACATATTATAGTTACTAGTCGCGTCAGTAAGGGGCTGAGGGGTCAGAGCAAGACGGAGAACCGCAGTGACCCGGAGATGGAGAGCAGGAGGAGGTCTGTCATCTTACTTCTCACCATCTCCGGAAGCTTCATCACCCTGTGGTCGGTGAAAGTTGCCGAGTTACTTTATAACACAATTGCTGGGTTGGATCAGAATTATTTCAACGTTTCGGAGTACATATTTCAACAATCCGGGTACATGCTTGTGATATTAAGTTGCTGTACAAACACATTTATTTATGGGGTAACTCAGTCCAAGTTCAGAGAGCAGTTCATCAGCGCAGCGAAATATCTGCTCACGTCAACTGTTCAACTAATTCATAAATAAAATATTTATGTTGTTTTTAGAGGCGATCGCAGTGTTTTTGCACCTTGACACCGCAGAACTGGCGGTCCTCGGAGAACGTGCCAGGGGTGGGTGTGAATCAAGCCGGTTTAGAGCCCGAGCGGGACAGAGCACATGCAGACCCTTCGGCATCTGCAGCCCGCGACGTCCCCCTCCTAGCAAATATTAAACCCCCGCTACCTTTTACTTGTTTACACTAATTTTCCGCTTCTGTCGCCGCCACACCCCTTTTGACGATGAAACCTGAACCCCATCCTAATGCTCATCGGTCAAATGACCTACAAAGCCGTTGCTTCGCGGCGACGGAGAGGAAGCAGAGCACCTGACAGAAATATTGGCGTCACAAGGAGACCGAGGCGGAATTTACACGGAACGCGCCACAGATCAGATCGGACCTGGTCCATACTCATAGTGAGAAAACAGCGCTGCAAAGTGATTCAGATTATTGTGTACATCTTCGGCACGTCCTCCAACTCTCTATGAGCAGTCAGCATCCTCGTGTACATACACCTTAACTTCGACTGTGAGCATACCTGCTTCGAGTGACTTTGTATCAACTTTGTGATGTATTCATCTGCACAGGGAATAGCTCAACATGCCACAACTATCATCTGCAAAAAGTTTACTTCTGAAGTTTTCTTGCATGAAACTTTGATGAAGCAGCATTTATTACTCATTTCTTTGAGCGCTTTTAGGAAGTAGCTTAGAATTTCAATGTAGAATCTGTCAACAGACACTTGAGAAAGGATTTTAGAGAAGGGTGAATGGTTAATTCAGACGGTCAAATTGCACGGTAAAGACCATTGCACCACTGAGTGTAGAAGCAGAATTGGGCTATATTTTCTGTCGAGCTCTTCCACGTTTCTTTCATGGGTGAATCATCCTCAACCCGATCTCTTTCCATCGCCCAGAAACACTTAGAACTATACAAACTCCGTGTCTTCACTGCATCCAAAGCCTCTACAATGTCTTTGTCATCAAATTAGAATCTACTTCAAATAAATTCCAGCACTGCATTTGTCCTCGTTAATGCCAAAATAACTTGCGAGGTAGCCATCAGGAAATCAGGAGCAAAGACATAACTCCATATGCATTTCTTATTTCCGACTTTTCTCCTCGGTTAAAACTTGTTACACATAAGTCTTTCGTTCCAAAATGCTTCATCCACACCTTCCTACGCTGTATTCCACATGTCACTTATTTCCCCACGATTTCAAAGTGACTGCTCTGCCGGCGACATTAATTGTATCTGCGGACGAATCCCGCCCAGCTGAATCCCATCCAATAGCTGACTCCCCACCGTTGAAAAACTCGTCTACCCTTGCGTATCTCTGCCTCCTTCATGTAATGGCACATCTTTAGATATCTATCGGACTTTCGAAACATTAACGTTTGATAAGGAGGGCACAAAGTTTTCTGCAGAGGCCGCAATGATCTCTGATCTTGTTTCCTATAATATCCCGGGATACAGATACTATCCGAGGATATCCGTGAAGAACTTCAACACTTCATCCATTATAATGTTGATTTGCCACCGATAGAACAGTCCCCTGCGGTGACTCACAAACCTATGTCAGTCCCACGAATAAATGTAGATGAGATATATTCATTTAACACTACCATCATTCTTTTGACATCGATCACTTCTGAGGCTAGCGGTGTCTATTTCACACCCACACCCTACACCCAAACATGTATTTACCCATTTACTTCCCAGATGCAGTATATAAATGTGCAGGACGGTGCAAAATTCATTGTTGTTCGTTTTCACGCCTAGATGCGCATTGGTCGACATTTTGCCGTTTCCGCATCAATTTCGGATTGCAATGAATATCCTCCTTTCCAAAACTATCGATTCGCACCTTGGAATATCCATACAACTCCATTTATTTTCTTTATGCTCAGGATTAATAGGAACACGTAACTTTGCAAAACAAGCCCACTTCTTTCCTAGTTCATTTGCAAAGGTTCCCGCCTCGAAAAGTGTTCTTGTCATCCGAGAAGTGTGTTTGTTAAAGAAACATTTGATTAACATTGCACCAGATTAACAATCTTCATAAGTCTGGTCCAACAATATGATGCTTTTCTCAGAGGATTTATGAATTGAGCAGAGCTTACGGTATCGTAAATGTAAGGCATTAATTACCTGCCGCTTTTCGTATCCAAATGCACTCTACAATTATACTATTATTTCCGTGATTCTTATCTCCAGCCACAATGCTTTAACTACCAACCTGTTACTTGCCTGACTATCTCAATACTCACCGTCGGAACTGGGACAAGAGATAACGGTGCCACATTCAAATGCAGAGAATGAGGATGTGTTGAAGGCAAACGCGGCTTGAGTATTGATTCAGACAGATCAAAGTAGCGTTTACTTAGTCATTCGTTACGGGTACTCTCCTACCGGCGTGGACTCAGCACAAGTGTTCCTCATCCCAATCACAGAAGCTGCCTTTGGTTTCCCTAACGTATGTATACTGAGAGGGCAGCGGACCAAATGGCCTCCCGCGGTCCGAAACATCCATCTCCTACTTTTATTTACACCAAGTTCCCGTTCTCGTCACCGCCACATCCCTTTGGATAACAACTCAGCGGCTCAGGATCTGAGGACATTAGAGACCAAATCAGCAGAAATGCAACTCACTCGTCACTTCAGTCATTTTGCAGAAGACGGAAATGAAGTCTACCGAAACCTGCAGTAAACCTTGCGCAAGTCCTTCGCTTTGGAGAAGCATTTAACACTGCAGACCTCAGGAATTCTGATAATCGTCTTTGCGAATTTCTATGGAGAACCTCAGTGCGTTATCTCCTTCTGGGAAAGAATGTCATCTCGCCTCCTGATTTCTAATAAATTTCCATCCGAGGAAACTGCATGTGGAATATCCTCTGCATTCACTCCGGTACAATCGCATATTTATTATTATGTATTTAAATCAGTAAAGCCTGAGCTGTCGAGATTGACAAGCACACTCTTACTCAATCGCCAGGAACTTGCGGACTATTCCAGTGGTGTTTAGTATTGTGGCTTTCAGGAAATCTGCACAGACGTTGCCGCAGAACGAATTGTGCACTGTTATTGTGTAGTGACATTCGGATGGAACCAGTTGTAGATATTAAAATCGGGAAAATGTATACACTGTCCGTGTACCATAGACTTTAAATTTCCTATTTTATTTCCGCATTTTTCTAGTTTTTCTCCTTTTTCATTTCTGTACTTCTGTATTCAAATCGATATATTCATTAAATATATTGTTTTTCTTTTGCTTCAATATCCTGTAATATTATATCCAGACGTTTATCATGTATTACCCTATATGTAATAATGGATCAGTTGCAATATACTTGTAAGGCTGTGATGATAATACTGGAGCAGGATTGTCTTTTCGCAATGTAACATGTCATTCTGAGTGGATTTTGTTGACTGTCCTGTACCACTTTATTTTGCCTGTGTAATACACATGGAATTAATCTGTTGCAGGCTGATGGAAAGTGTTGGATAGTTTCCCGTTTCTCTTTGCATTTTATTGTCTATTTGTTTCTTTGTTTCTTTGTTTATTTATTTTTTTATTTACTTTTGTAATTGCAGTTAATTTTCTTCTGCACACTGGATGTGTACCGCAGTTTGTATCGTCTTTCATTGATTCTACAATGGTTACCATATTTACGGAATATGTCAGCCGGAAAGCGTTCTACAGATATTCTAACTAATAGGTACTTTGATCATAAATTGACTTTGAAAGTCAATTGGGTGTATGGTCAGCTCTGCTTAAATTCATCCGGGAAAATTAGCTTGTTATATTCTCAATAGCTTTTGTATATCCTCACTATGAACTACTGTAAATTTCTCCACAATCAGGAGTGAATGTTTTCTCTTCACCTAATTTAATCTTTTACAACGTATTCATATTCCAGAAGTCCGAGATGCCAACCGTATGTATTCATTAGCCACATCTCCACAGTCAAGTAACGGTAATAGTTACAATTCGCAAACAACTCATTTCAGGAGATTCACTGGTCAAACTGTCTCAGTGATAAAGACGTTAAGTCAGTAGTGTTAGCAATACCGCTAAAAGCCAGTAAGTGCAATAATATATAGGAAATACAATGACAAATCATGGCTTTGTCTTAGATTACACTTTACCAGAACATAGAATTTAGAAGATAGAAATTATAATTTCTATAATGTTTCTATACGGCCACAACGTTGTGCCGACCAAGTAGACTACGCTAGAAATTGTATGGAATTTCCGTAGTGCATAGCCCTCTATAATTCTCAGCTCTTTGTCCCTATCTAAGAGGCTCTTAAAAGACTCTATTGCACCCGCTTCTACCACTGCGGCCGGCAGAGCATTCCACGCACACATCATTCTCTGCGTGAAAAAGAATCTCCCTGACGTCAGGTTTAAAAAGAAGACCATCATATCCAGCGGGCAGCGGAGATAGAGAGAAGAGTGATAGGGCTTTGGGTCAAAAAGGCTTACCCGGTAACGGGACGAGGTGAGGTACTTTTACCTGTGTTAATTGCGGAAACGAAATATGTGTGTGAAGCCGGTGTTCTATGCTCGGTGTCAGATGTGGAAAGTCCTGGAGTCTCCCATCCTCCCGGACGGCCAGAGCTGCACCCGATGTGTCGAGCTGCAGATCCTTAAGAAGCCGATGCAGCTCAATGAACTTCGCCTGGTTACGGAGACCGTGTAGGTGACAGAAAGGAGTTATTGGCAGTTAGTCACACTGGGCCACAGGAGACAGAAAAATCGGTAATAGTCATGAGAGGGAAGGGGAAGTGTCAGGTACTAGGGAGTAGCCGTGTGGCTGTCCCGCTTTACAATAAGTACTCCTGTCTAAGTACTGCTGGAGGGGACAGACTACCGAGGGGAAGTAACAGTGGTAGTGTCTCTAGACCAGAGTTTGGCCCTGTTGCTTAGAAGGGTAGGGAAAGGAAGGGAAAGGCAGTTGTAATAGGGGACTATAGTTAGCGGGTTAGACAGACGATTCTGTGGACGCAGGAGAGAAACTGCGTGGTTTCTCTGAGTGGTAGTTCGACTCACAGGTGCCAGGGTCCAAGATATCCATCAGTGGGAGGGAATATAGCCAGAGATCGTGGTACATATTGGTACCAATGGCATAAAAGAAAAGGGAAGAGCTCCCAAAAACAGACGATAGGGAGCTGGGAAGGAATTTGAGAAGCAAGACCCAAAAGGTAGTAATCTCGGGATTACTGCCTGTACTACGCGACAGTGATAATAGGAATAGAATGAGGTGGAAGATAAATGCATGTTTCACTGATTGGAGCAGGGGGCAGGGATTCACATTTCAGGATCATTAGGACCTCTTTTCCGGCAGGTTGACCTTTATAAAATGGACGTGTTGCACTTGAATCCCAGGAGGACCTGTGTCCTGGCAGGGTGGTTTGATAAGGCTACCGGCGAGAGTTTAAACTAGAATTGTTGGTCGGTGGGAACCGAACTGAAGAGACTGCGGAAGAGGCAGATGGCTCACAAATAGAGAAAACTTGGAGACAGTGTGTGAGGGAGGATAGACAGGTGATAGAAAAGGGACGCGCTCAGGTCGACGGTTTGAGATGTGTCTATTTTAACGCAACGCGTATTGTGAACAAAGCAGATGAGCTTAGAGCGTGTATCAGTACTTGAAGCTAAGATTTTGTGGAGATAATAGAGACTTAGATGGTTCAGGGGCAGGATTGATGGTTTCAAGTGCCGGGTTTTAGATGTTTGAGAAAGGACAGGGAGTAAGGCAGTAAAGGTGGAGGCGTGGCACTGCTGATAAGAAATAGTGTCACGGCTGCAGACAAGGTGGACGACATGAAGGAATTGTCGACTGAGTTTCTGTGGATGGAGGTTAGTAACAGGAAAGGGTCAATAACTCTGCTAGGTGTCCTTGTATAGGCGCCAAAGAGTAACAGGGATATCGAGAAGCAGATAGGGAAATAGATCCTGGAAATTTGTAATAATAAGAGTTGTCGTGGTGGGAGATTTTAATTTCCCAAATATCGATTGGCTTATCCCCAGAGCAAGGGGAGTAGATGGGATGGAGTTTGTAAGGTGTGTTCAGGAAGATCTTTTGACTCAATATGTATATCAGCCTATAAGAGGAGAGAATGTACTTGATTTGGTATTGGGAAATCAATCTGGTCAGCATGCAGATCTCTCATTAGGAGAGCGTTTTGGATATAGTGATCATAACTCAAGTCAAGTCTGTTTTTATTGTCATTTCGACCATAACTGCTGGTACACTACATAGTTAAAAACGGGACAAAGTTTTCAGGACCATGGTGCTAGATGAAACAATACAAAAACTACTCTGAGCTACGTAAAACAACACAGAAATACTACAGTAGACTACAGACCTACCCAGGACTGCATGAAGTGCACAAAACTGTCCAGGCACTACGATGAATAATAAAAAAGACAATAGGGACAGTAGCGGGCAGTAAGTTGGTGTCAGTCCAGACTCTGGGTATTGAGGAGTCTGATGGCTTGGGTGAAGAAACTGTTACAAATTCTGGTCGTGAGCTATACTATCTCCTTTACAATAGCTTGATAGGAAGAGATAGGAATTGACAAGTTAGTAAAGCATTTTATTGGAGTAAGGGGAATTATGAGGCTCAGGCAGGAACGTGGAAGCTGAAATTAGGAACAGATATTTTCAGGGATAGGTACGGAAGAAATGTGTCAAATATTCAGGGGATATTTGAGTGGAATTCTGCATAGGTACGTTCCAATGAGACAGCGTAGTAATGGTAGGGTACAGGGACCGTGATGTAGAAAAGCCGTAGTAAATCTAGTCAAGAAGAAAAGAAAAGCTTAAGAAAAGTTCAGAGAGCTTCGTAATCATAGAGATCTAGAAGATTATAAGGCTAAAAGGAAGGAGCTTAAGTAAGAAATTAGGAGAGGCAGAAGGGTCCGTGAGAAGGCCTAGGCGGGCAGGATTAGGAAAACCACTAAGGCATTTTACAAGTATGTGAATAGCAAGAGGATTAGATGTGAAAGTATAGGACTCATCAAATGTGACAGTGGGAACGTGTGTATGGAACCGGAAGAAATAACAGAGGTACTTAATGAATAATTTACTTCAATATTCACTGTGGAAGAGCATCTTGGTGATTGTAGTGATGACGTGCAGCAGACTGAAAATCTTGAGAATGCAAATATTAGCCAAGAGGATATGCTGGGGCTTTTGGAAAGCATCAACTTGGCTAAGTCGTCGGGGCGGAGAAACCAGGAATGGTACAAGAGTGTATGTTTGTCCATGAGAACTCGCGTGTGTTACCTTGTTCACTCTAATGAATGCAGACATTTCTGTGCACACTGAGGTGCGGTGCCTGGGATCGACAGGTTTGCAACTAAATCGTTGCAACAAATCGTTATATAAAAAAAAACGAAGAACGTCCTATCTCTTCCTATCAAGCTATTGAAAAGGAGATAGTGTAGCTCACGACCAGAAATACGGTAATTTACTCTAAACGTTACACATCCATGAAGCGTATTTCCTTCGCACTTGTTGCGCCTGACATGGAGAATTTGCTTCAATACTGAACAAATGTATGCCACTGATAACTTTTAAACTAATGTACGAATCACCTTTCCCTCCTTCAGTTCAATGAGAGAATGACAAATTATCCGCTGCTATCTGAAAAGTTCAATGTTCGGCAACTTCATGGTGAAAGCTTCGGCTCCACTGTAATCACACGCATTACCTATGTGGATCAGAATCATTACAACACTCTAATCAGACCATTATTATCGATGAGTCCATCATGACCTTTCCCATCAGTGGAGGCAGGTGTTCGGACTGTATTGTACACCATATTATTAATCCACATCGCCACCATCATTGATGTTTGAAATTCCATTTCCTTGTCCGTCTCTACGTCAGCACTCTCGAGAATTCCGTCCAACTGTGAATATCCCAGCCCAGCTCACGCATGGAAGGTAATCATCTCGTACCTCAATACTGACCCCTGTCTATCCTTCGGTAGCTATCTGACTAAATGACCAATTGAATCCCATAACCAATAATTCATTGGGTTACGACGGCATGGAGTCTCTAGACACAATGAATGACTCTATTTATGACAATTTAAATACATAAACACATCGAGCTAACACGTCAGCGCAAAAGAAAAGACAGAAAATATAACGTTACGTTATATATACCATGAAAGTGCAGCTCAGATTGTCAAATAAGTTATTACGACTCTCTGACAACAAGACGAACAATTTTGTTCATCTGCCGAACTATAATTATTATTGGTACAAGTGTAATGAACGCAGATGCTCTGTCGGATTAAGCATTTGCACCAATCCGAGGGTCCTGTACACGGTGATTGAAGTACATTGCTTCATACCCGTGTGAACATTGACGGCTACTGGTCTAGTACGTGAAAGAATGCATGTGTATCATTTGAATGCACATACAAACACCATTGGGGTTCTCCGCAGGTCTGGCAGCATCTACAGAAATGAATAAATAGAAGACGTTTCGGGCCAGGACCCTTCGTCGGGGGTGAAAAGGAAGGAGGAAGATATTAGAAGAAGTACCTTGGCGGAGGGGAGCAGCACAAGCTAGAAGTGGATAGGTGAAGTCTCATGAGTGGGGAAGGGGGTTAAATAACAGGCTGGGTGGAGGTAAGTGAGATAAAATCAAGGGTCCGCAAAAGAAGGAATCTGATAGAAGAGGATTGTGGATCCTGGAAGAATGGGAAGAAGTGCAGTACATGAAGGTCATAGACCGGTCAGGAAAAGTGATAGATTTCCAGCGTCGGGAAACGAATAAGGGGAAATTATCGGAAGTCGGAGAAATCAATGTTCCCGCCATCAGATTGGAGGGCACCTGGACGGAATTTGAGGAGTAGCTCATCCAGTCTGAGAGTAGCCTCGTCGTGGCACACGGGATGAACTTTGACCGACAAGTCCGGCAGGGATTGGGACTAGGAACTGAGATGATTGGCTACTGAGAAATGACGCTTCAATCGATAGAACTGACATGCT
Organism: Hypanus sabinus; assembly: GCF_030144855.1. Taxonomy (NCBI): domain Eukaryota; kingdom Metazoa; phylum Chordata; class Chondrichthyes; order Myliobatiformes; family Dasyatidae; genus Hypanus; species Hypanus sabinus. Next base: position 118,496 of record NW_026781432.1, on the reverse strand, counting down.
CGACACAGAATTAATTAATTTGATGAAGGGTCTGGTCCGGAGTGGTGCACAGATTAATCACGTTTAAAGATGTTGCCTGAACTGTTGAGTTCGTCCAGAAATTTGTGGTTGTTGCAGTTAAACTGATTAACGGTTTGCATGCGTTCAGTATCTGCGTAACCCTGGCTGCGATATTAGTTTAAGTCTCTTCACTAAATTACAGGAGCGTGATAATAACATATTCGTCTTTATATTTCTGTTGTAAGATCTATAACAGAGACAATTCCCAGAATGAAACAGAGCAGCCGAATGGCGTTGTCTCATTGGTCTATCATTACAAAGTCTATGGATTCTCGGAATTGACAAGACCATGAATAATAATCCTTATACCGGGGGGTGAGCCTAAGAATATTTAGTAACAACATTCACAGAATTCTCAAATCATCATTTCTTCTTATTTGAGATTTTGCAACTTTTTGTCAACCTTCCGCATCACAACTGGGATTATATTTCAGTGACATCATGGTTATTTTTTTTTACCCCAGCTGTTGGAAGGCACGTCAGGCTTGTGCAGTATTGGATATTAAGCGTGCTGGGTCAAGTATAAATGAATGACCGTGGAAATTTAGCTGCTCAGAGTTTCTTCGTCAGGAATAAATGCAGCTGGAAGACAGGCAGGATCTCAGACAGAATGTTTGAAGCAGTGTACCTTGTGGGAAAGATATATTACTTGACCATTGCCATTATTGGTGTTCCTGGTAAGAACAGAGACGAACTAACAACTGTTTTTCTGTGAGATCGGTATTTGGACTCATTCAGTTACCGACAGTGTTATGATGGGGTTATATCAGTGAGCGTGGAGCCGACATTGTGATAAAACGGAGCAACACACACAAAACGCCGGTGGAACGCAGCAGGCAGCATCTATTACTGACGAAGTGTCTCGGCCCGAAACGTCGGCAGTGCTTCTTCGATAGATGCTCCCTGGCCTTCTGCGCTCCACTAGCATTTTGAGTGTCTTGCTTGAATTTTCCGCATTTGCAGATACCACCTGTTTGTCGTGACAAAACCGAGTTGGCTGAAAATATCCCGGCAGGTGAAAGTGATGAAGAGTAGAAGATCGGGGAGATGGACTCATGGCAGGCAGTTGTGATTTATCAATGCCCGGTCGCTTGTCGAAGTAAACACCAATAATCCAGCGCACTCGTCACATTTACGGGCTACTTGGAGTTGCACCAACAACGCGACAGGCTTTACATTCAGATTTCAAGATATTTCTACAAATCTGAAGGGAACGCATGACACGAATGGAATCGTCAGAGATATTAAACACAATATTAGAACGTTTTTGACATTAACAGGCATTTCGGCCTAGTAGCGTTCACCAAAGTCTTCTTTATAGTGTATCGAAATAACTATAGCGTTTAGATCTGAAAGTCTCTCAGATAATGCTCTGAACTACTCAGTTAGCTAGTTTGCTCCATGTGTCCAAGGGTTAGGAGGCAACCCGGCGGTGTCCATTAAAAGTCAGACGGAGTAAGGCTCATGCAAAACGCCGCTCTCGGACCACGAACGTCGAAGCATTTGGAATAATGATGCAGTAATTTGCAGCAAACCCTAAAAAAGTCAGATGTTTTCAAGTACCGGTATTGTCTTTTCTTTGGTCGTTGGGTGGGATAAGCAAGAACGTGCAAGATCCCTGAAACATTCAGCGGGTCAGGCTAAACGATTAAAAGTGAAAATTGGAAACGTCTGATCGGACACTTTGACATTTTGTGAAATAACCCCGATCAACAGTAGTTGCAGAATGTAAAATAAGAGAGGCAAATGGGGATTCTGTGGGCGCGTGACAAACGGGGGAATCGAGGCGGAGACAAAGACATGCAAATGGGGGAAAATAATTTGACTTCAACTTTCAATTCTGTGAACGGGCAGAGCTGGAGGGAGCAGAGCTTCGCCGCACGGATAGTCCGAGAAGAAAGGTAACTGAACGAGGCAGTCAACATCGCTAAGAAAGATGCCAAAGTGCCCAGACTACTCATCGGTGGGGGGGAGGGGAGAACAAAGAAACTAATGCTGGGAGATTTAAATTGAATTCTCCAAAGAGCCCTCGATGATCCATTGAAAATGTTCCTTCCCAAACGCTACTCCTCTTCCGGTTCCGAGTACAGTACCCTTTCACCAAGTATGAACTCGTTTGAGGCATCTGCCACACCCAATTTCAACTGTTTAAACTTCCAGAAATGAGCTACTGTATACTTAAAGTTCGATTGTTATGGATTTCCAGTTAAGCCTTGAAACACAGATAGCGGCGAGACAGCAATTCACGCATTATTTTTTTCTTCTCCCAGTGAGTTTCGTGGCGATTGTGATCTTGTCCCGCGGAAAGTGCGACCTCTCCATCTGTACCACTCGCTACCTGGTTGCCATGGCGATGGCGGATCTGCATCTATCGTCTTTGAGATCATTCTGTGGCGGGTCAGTTATTACTACTTTCCTGGACATTACTCTAGTATGAAGTGTGATCTTTCTCCTGAAAAAGACAGCCGCAGAAATGTCTGTCTGGGTCACTGTCACTTTCACGTTTGGTTGTTTTGCAGTCATTTGTTGCCAGAAGCTGAAGGCAAAACATTGCACCGGGAAAACTGCGGCTGTGGTTCTGACAACTACCGGTGTTCTGCTTTTTTGTAAAAATGTGCTCTGCTTCTTTGTAAGTAAGCCTGCGAAAATGATAGACAATATACCCTGGGACTGTATTCCAAAACCGGACTCCTATACTGACACCGCCGTTTTCCGCCGTTATGCTGGCATTTGTTTTAATACTACTGTTTAACGCTCTGACGGTCAGACACATTACAGTGAATAGTCGCGTCCGTAAGATGTTGAAGGGTCAGAGCAAGACAGAGAAATGCAGTGATCCGGAGATGGAGAACAGGAGGAGGTCTGTGACCTTACTTCGCACCATCTCCGGAAGTTTTATCATCCGGTGGTCGGTGATTGTTGATGAATTCCTTTATTACACCATTGCCGGGCTAGATCAAAATAATTACAACGACTCGGAATAGATATTTCAACACACCGGATACATGCTGACGATATTAAGTTGCTACATAATCACGTTCATTTATGGGGTAACTCAGTCCGTTCAGAGCGCAGTTCATCAGCGCAGCGAAATATCCGCTGTCGTCAATAATTCAACTAATTAATAAACACAATATCTAATTCTATCCAGACGAGGTATTAGTATGTTCTGACTTCACACAGCAGAACCTGCCGTTATATGAGAACGTGAAAGCGGCGAGAATAAAACAGGCTCAGAGCCCGAGAGAGACACCGCACAGGAATAGATTCTTCGGCCACCCACACCTCAACACCCCACCAATTATTAAACATTCCCGCTTTTGTATTTGTTTTTAATTCTGCAGCATCATATTCCTGCTCATCATATTCACCAACTGAACACGAGCAATTAACTCCATTCGATTACTTTGCCTTTTGCCTAAGGATGAAATGATAACGAAAGTCAAATAATCTACAGGAACTTACAGTAACCCTTACATGTCCCTCATATTAGATAAATCTGTTATTGAGATTGTGTTAGCACTACAGAACTCGTGCATGCTATTCATAATTGCACAGATTTCAATGGAAGTCCCCCACTCCTAGTCTGCTTCAAGGAAGGAATGACGTTATATGATTTCAAATAAATTTCCATCCGAGCAAACTGCATCCTCTACATCCACTCCAGTGCATTCGCATGTTTATTATAATTTTAGTTTTTAAGTGAAACCTTGTAAAATTGGAGAGACGGGTGTGGGGACGGAGATAAAAGAGATGGGATTGACAGATGGTGGGGAGAGAAACGAGATAAGAAAAACGGGAGGAGAGAGACGGAGAGAGAGATGGTGTGGGAGAGAGATGGGCGAGAACGTAGACCAGGAGAGAGAGACAGCGAAAGAAAGAGACGGGGACAGTGGGAGAGAGAGGGCGAGAGATTGGTCAAAGAGAGACGTTCAGAGAGAGGTAGGCCTGGAAGCGGAGAGGGAATGGGACCAGAAAGAGACGGGGTGGAGTGAGAGAAATTGGAGAGGGGAAAGAGATGGAAAGAATGACACGGGAAAGAAATAATCTGAAAAAGAGTATGGAGGAGTTTAGAGAGTGACGTGGGATTTGGCGTGGAGAATGAGACGGGGAGAGGGCCCTCTGGTAGAGATACAGCGGGGAGGATGGATATCGAGAGTCCAGTGCAGTGTGATGTGTTCCTGGATGGGGAGAGCGACCGCTGTGAGGCCAGGGATCTGGAATGGAGAGATTTGGAGTGGGGAGAAACTACGAGCGGGAGTTCGCGGAGGATGAGAGACACAGAGGAGGAGAGTGAAACCGGGAGCGGAGCGAGAGACGGGAAGGTAGAGGTTGACCTGAGTAACCAAGAGTGGAGAGAGCCTCAGGTTCTAGAAAGTGAATACAGGATAAAGAGAATGGCCGATAGAGAGTCCGGAGGGGCGAGATTGTGGGACAGAGGTCGGGGTTGGAGAAAATTACAACCCTGTTCTTACAACCCGTGATATAAAGACCGTTGCTTTCGACCGTTTATAACACTTTCCTGGGCCTTATGCATATGTGACTTTTCCAAGCTGCCATCTGTGATTTGAATAGAGGCGCTGTTATACTTGACCCGTCCGAAAGTGGGTGTTAACTGTGATTTCCCACATATTATTGTTTACCGTCTAACTTCCTCAAGCACTTTCTGGCATGTTTTGCAAGGAACAAACACTGTTTTCTTAACAAAAACCTAAAAAGGTAATATAAACAAGATAAAGCAAACAAGTTAGCAGGGTTATGTATATTTAAGCGTGTAATTATTAAACCCCAAACTTATTACAGCTCGGGTGGTAAATGATACAGTCTTACGATGGTATAGGTATGAAGTCAGTTCAGTTCGTGATGTTGAGTTGAGTAGGATTGAGGAGAGAGAGAACGATTTGTAATCTAAAGGCGTACGTTGTTAGAAGGCAATTACTTTCATATTCCACAAATTCTGCTACAGCATTACAAAATAACAATGGCAGTAGGTCTTATCTCCGAAGTTGTACCACTCCACACACGAAGGATCACCGACAGTCATCTTCAACCAATATCCTTTCAACACAAGTGGTACCGCACCCGAATTCAGTTATGGGACATCTCTAAATGGTGGCCACAGGATACTCAAACACAATCCACGTATGGATTATCCCCAACAGTAGCTTCTCACAAGGGGGATTATCTTCAAGGGAACCACAATACAGGCAAGTGTCGAATTACCGGTAGATTCCACAAGGTTACCCCAAACGCACAACGTGATAGTCACTTATACAGTTCCACGAAATACGGAATGACTGCAACAGTGACTTCCCACAGGAGTGCCTTTCCGCTGTGAAATACCACACCCAGACAAAGGGTAAACACACACGTGGTATTCACAAATCTTTCCCCCTCACCAGAGAATTCACTCCTGTGGATTAACTAAGTGACAAACACACTTCCGTAGCCGAATGTAAACAAACGCACCCTTACGGTCCACTTAGAGAGAGAGAGTCCAAGCAATGATCGCCTGGTCACCAGGTTTTTCTGTTCCAAACTTTCCTCACCACTCTTTTCTTCCAGCAAAGTTGTACTAATTTACAGAAAACTTGTGAGAGTCATTTATCGATACCCCGGACGATCTCAACTCAACTCTTTTGGGTTACTGAAAGTTTAAACCAGCAACCGAGTCACTGGTGTCTTCCATTGACCGAATCCACCTCGACTTTAAGCTATATCTCTCTGTGCGTCCTTCTTTCTTCAAAATAAGCCACATTCAAAGGACAAAACAAAATTCAACAGGGTGGCGCATACTTCTTCAGCAGACCATCGTCCTTAAAGCAGGGTCAAATGTCGTGAAACCAATACAGACTTCACGAACACTTTATTCAAAAGTCCAGAAACAGCACCCTTCTCAATAGCTTCAATAACATTTACCTCACCCGCTTTCATCTCATCACCAACTTTTAGAGCACTGTCTAACTTAAGTGACTGAGAATCCTCAATTTCCACTGATACCGAGTTTAACCCATTATTCACTTAACCAAGTCCATCTGACACAAAACTACTGCATTCCTTTTCAACAGAGTCCGACACCTCAGACCTTAACTGAGTTTTAACGCAAGGTTCAGTACGCTCTAAACCCACAGGTGTTTCAACAGGCTAATAGGGCCAGCTGCCTGTTCCAGGCTTTCATCACTAGTCCCTGTTTCAATTTCCAGGTTCCCCTGATATTCCCCCTATACTCTTGGAAACACTCTTTCTGAGTAAGCTCAACCTTATGGGTTAAAACAAACTCTCCGCTTTTCTGCTTCGTCAGCGTCGTTTTCGTTGCAACTCATGCTCAGTCTCTAATTTATGTCTATCTAACTTCATTTGCTCCAGTCGCAACTGAATCTCCTATATACCTACAGGAAACGCTTTAAAATCCTCTTCACCAAATTGCTTCGTAGAGATATAGTACTGAACTATTGTCCTTCGAAGTTTCGCATTTGTCATACCCTTTTTTGCTTCCGTAATTTTCAATTGATTAACAACGTCCCACAAATCATCCTTTCTAGCTTTGTTCAAAACCGCAGGGTCTGGCAATGCCAGAAAGTCCCCAATATCTATTTCTGCTGTTTTCGACGCATGAGCAAGTCAGAGAAAGATTTGCCAATAAGATTGATAATCACTCAATCAACAAGCCGGCAAATGTTGTTCATATCCCGGACGCATGCCCCACTTTTGTTATGTACCCCATAACGGATTCAAAGGACCAGCAAAAGTGGAACACCACTGGAGTCTGAGTCTTTGGTCAACAAACACTATTTTATTAGCTCCTCTGAACTCACTCTGGAATAGATCGTCTTACATTAAAGCGCACTCAGACCCTTCTGTCAAGTTTCAAATCTCGAGATGGTTCAGAGCTCAACTACCAACAGAAGTCTACCTATCTTCCTTGAATCACACCGGGGATTCACTTTCCGCTTTTCCTTCAAACTTGCAACAATTTCTTCACTCCTTGCTCAATAACATTAGATATGAAATTGTACCATAGATAAGGAATAACAGTTTGTGGTCTGATAAAGGCGCCGAACGTGTTGGATTGTCGGAGTTTAATTTGACAGCGTCTTTGCATTGAAAGTTCAAACTGCCTGGCACTGAATACACAGAAACAAAATCCATCTTTCCGATTTTCAAGTGGACATCTCTCTGAACTGGCCGCTTATACTCCGCAGAGGCCACAAATTAGAATGGAAGGGCACATCTGGCAGAACACAGAGATTTGACACAATGTCTGCACCACACTCCTTGATACACCAGCTGTCTTTAACGAAACAAGTCTGAAGAACGCGTGAACACAGCAGCAAATGTTACTTCATCTATGTTCTTACTGGGGACACCAATAAGGGAAATGATGAAGTACCCTCTCACACGGTAAAATGTTGCAATCCTCCTCTGTGAGATTAACCTTGTCTCTATCTGCCGGCGATCTCGCTGAAGAAACTCTGAGCTGATGACCCTTCGCGGTCATTCATTCGTACTCGCTGCAGCACACTGAATATTCAATATTACCAAGGCTGACGAATCCCGCATCAGCTCCAGTAAAAAGAAACCTGATGTCATTCAACTAAAATCCCATTTGTGATAAGGTATGGATAACTAGAAAAAAAATTGCAAAATCTCAAAGATGACGAAATGATATCCTGAAAAAGCAATGAATATTGTTGCGAAACACTCTCAGGCTCAGCCTCTTCGTTTCCTGATTGTTACTGTTGATCTTGTTCATTGCTCGGCTCCATGGACTTTGTCACCATAGACGAATGCGATAATGTCATTGGGATGCTCTGTTTCATTCAGGGTTTTTTTTTCGGTTATTGATGATGCAATGTGTTGCAATAGAAACATAAACAAAGAATATGTTGTCTGTACGTTCTGTAATATATTTCAGAGCATTCAACTGTATCGTATCCGATCCTACGATGATACTGAACACATGCCAAACGTTATCAAAAGTAATTAACTGGTTTTCGCCCACCTCATTCAATGCAGGAATAGGATAATACCCAGTACCTCGAAAAAGAGGCTAGACTGGTCAGGTACGTGACGTTTCAAAAAGGAGAGAAATGTTTCAACGGTCTTTTAAATCCAAGCTAGAGGCTAAGAGTGAAGAACTAAAAGCATCTTGGAGAGAAGCCTTTTCATTTTACTGATCGAGGAAAAGAGACTAAACTACTCAGGCGCGTAACGCAATGCACCAAAGGTTGTTGTGTTTTTTTTTTTAAAGACCGCCACATACAGCAGCTGCCGTCGTAGCTGCCATCGTCGGAGTGGAATGAGTCAGAGCGGGATGGCTTTGGCTCAACAGGCTTCTGCGTGAACAGGCAGAGCCGAGGGTAGGTTTCGATAAGTATAGATTTGCTCATTTAGAAGAGAGAGAATGTTAGGCAGGATGTCGGAATGCCCCTCGTGCAGGATGTGGGAATTTAGGGAGACCGCTGGTGACCCAGACAACCACACCTGCAAGAAGTGCATCCAGCTGCAGCTTCTAACAGACCGGGTTGGGGACTGGAGCAGGAGCTGGATGACCTCCGGGTCATTCGGGAGAAAGAGGAGTTTATAGATAGTAGATTCAGGGAGGTAGTTGTGCCAAAGGAGCAGCGCACAGCTAATTGGGTTACAGTCAGGCAAGGTAAGGGGAATGGGCAGGGAGAGGAAGGTTCCCCTGTGGTCTTCCCCTCAACAACAAGTATACCGATTTGGAAACTTTGGGAGGGGGGAATGACTTACCTGGGACAGTGTATGGTATGGTTCTGCAGTGCAGCAGGCAGCCGGGAAGAAGAGCAGAACGGTAGTTAAAGCGGATAGTTAGATTGTTCGATAGTTAGAGGTACAGACAGGAGATTCTGAGGTCGCGACAAAGAGTCCCGGATGGTTTATTGCCTCCCGAATGCCAGGGTCAGGGATGTCTCTGATCACATGCACAGCATTCTGAAATGGGAGAGCGAGCAGCCAGAGTGATGGTACACATCGGTACCAGTGACATAGGAAGAAAGAGTGAGGAGGTCCTGAAGAGTGAGTACAGAGAGCTTGGTAGGAAGTTAAAAATCACGACCTCAAAAATGGTAACCTGAGGATTGCTACCTCTGCCACGTGGCAGTCAGAGTAAGAATAGGATGCTCTGGAGGATGAATGTGGCTGAGGAATTGATGTACGGGGCAGGGTTTCAGATTTCAGGATCATTGGGACCTCCTCTGGGGTAGGTGAGACGTGTACAAGCCAGACGGGTTACACTTGACCTGCATATCCTTGCAGGGAGGTTTGTTAGTGCTATTGGGGGCGGTGTAAACTGGATCAGCAGGGGGATGGGATCCAAGGTGCCAGTGCAGACAGTGAAATAAATAATGTTAAATGTTCATGCAAAGTCACAAATGGAAGTGTTGTGTGTGGTGGTAATAATCTTCTGAGGTGTGTCTACTTCAAGGCGAAGAGTATTGTACGGAAGGCTAACAAGCTGAGGGCGTGGATTGACACGTGGAATTAATGTATTCCAGCGATTAGTTAAACTTTGCTACAGGAGGGGCAGCACTGGCAGCTTAATGTTCTAGGGTTCTGATGTTTCAGACGTGATAGTGGCAGAGAGATGAAGGGTGTGGGGTGGGTGTTGTTGACATTGCTAGTCAAGGAAATTGTTACAGCAGTGCTCAGGCTCGTCAGATAAGAGGGCTTGCCTACCGAGACCATATGGGTGGAGCTAAAAAAAACAGGAATGATCAGATTAATGGCGTTTTATAATAGACCACCCAATGGGGAGAATTGGAGGAGCAAATCTTCAGAGAGATAGCAGACAACAGCAGGAAACACAAAGTTGTGATAGCAGGGTATTTTAGTTGGCCATGTATTGATTTTGGACTCACATACTATTAAAGGTCTAGACGAGTTAGAGTTTGTGAAATGTGTTCAGGTAAGTTTTCTAAATCAATATATAGAGGTTGCGACTAGAAAGGATGCAATATTAGATCTCCTATTGGGAAACAAGATAGGACAGGTGACGGAAGTGTGTGGAGGGGAACTCTTGGTTCCAGTCATCATAACGCTTTTAGTTTCAACTGGATCATGGATAATGACAAATGTGGTTCTCTGGTTGAGGTTCTAAACTGTAAATGGTCAAATTTGAAGAAATGAGAAATAATCTAAAAAAGCGTGAATTCGGGCAGGTTGTTCTCCGGTACGGATGTCGCTGGTAAGTGCGAAAACGTCAAAGGAGAAAATAGAGAATGCTGAGTTTGTATGTTCCTCTCACGATTGAAGGTAAAGTGAATTAGAATTAGGAATTTTGGTTTTCTAGGGATATTGGAATTCTGATAAAGAAGAATAGGGAGATGCATGACATGTATAGGAAACAAGGAACAAATAAGATACTTGAGGAGTATAAAAAGAGTAAGAAAATACTTAAAAATAAATCAGGATAGCTAAAAGAAGACGGCGTTGCTATGCCATTCAAGGTGAAGGAGCTTCGATAGATTAAGGAAGCGCAAAAGGATGGTAAGGGATAAAATTTGTCCTCTTGAAGATCAGAACGGTGGGCTATATATGGAACCAAAAGAAATGGGGAGATCTTAAACTTTTTTTTTTTTTGCGTCTGTATTTACTACCGAAACTGGAATGGAGTCAATGGAAATAAGGCAATCAAAGAGTGAGTTCATGGAACCTATATAGATTGAAGAGGAGGAGGTGCTTGCTATCTTGGGACAAATCTGAGTAGATGAATCTCCAGAACCTGGCGGGGTATTGCCTTGGATCTTGAAGGAGACTGCTGTTGAAATTGCAGTGTCCCTGGTCGGTAAATTTAAAATGTCGATATCTACGACTGAGGCGCCGGAGGATTGAAGGAAAGCCCATGTGGTTCCGTTGTTTAAGAAAGGTTCTGAAAGGAATCCAGGAACTTAGAGCCCGATAATTTTGAAGTCGGTAGTAGGTATACTATTGGAACGGGTACAAAGAGATAGTATCTACAAGTGTCCTATCTACAAATCCCTCTCATTAGGGAGAGAAAACGCAGCTTTTTGCTGGTTAGGTCATGTTTGACAAATCGATTAGAGTTTTTCGAGGAGGTTATCAGGAAAATGGTTGAAGGGAATACATTGACTTCAGTAAGGCCTTTGAGAAGGTGCTGCATTGGAGGTTAGTTAGGAATATTCAGTCGCTAGGAACACATGGTGAGTTTATAAATCGGATTAGACATTTGCTCAATGGAAGAAGTCAGAGAGTGGTAGTGGAGAACTGCTTCTCTTAGTGAAGGCCAGTGACAAGTGGTGTGCCACGGGGATCAGTGCTGGGTCCATTATAACTGGTCATCTATATCAATGATCTGAATGCTAATGTGGTAAATTGGATCAGCAAATTTTCTGATGATACAAAGACTGGAGGTGTAGTGGACAGTGAGGAATATTTTCAAAACTTACAGCGGGATTTGGAACAGCTGGAAAATGTGCTGAAAATGGCAGATTGAGTGTAATACAGACAGGTGTGTGGTGTTTCACTTCGGAAGGTAAAAACAAGGTAGAACATGCAAGTTAAATGATAGGGCACTGACGAGTGCAGTAGAACAGAGTGATCTGGGAACACAGATACGTAATTCTCTAAAAGTGGCGTCACAGTTAGATAGGGTCGTGAAGAAAGCTTTTGGCACACTGACCAATATAAATCAAAGTATACAATAAAAGAAATGGAATGTTATCGTGAGGTTGTATAAGGAATTGATGAGACCGAGTTTGGAGTATTGGTTGCGGTTTTAGTCACCGAATTATAGGAAGGATATTAATAAGGTTGAAACAGTGCAGAGAAGGTTTACAAGGAGGTTGCCGGGACCTGAGAAACTGAGTTACTGAAGAATGTTGAATCGGTTAGGACTTTATTCCCTGGAACGTAGAACATTGTGGGGTGATTTGACAGAGTTGTATAAAATTATGATGGGTATGGATAGAATGGATGTAAGCAGGCTTTTTCCACTGAGGCTGGGGGAGAAAAAAAAAACAGAGGACATGGATTAAGGGTGAAGGGGGAAAAGTGTAATGGGAATATTAGGGGAGGGCTTCTTCCCACGGAAAGTGGTGGAAGGGTGGAACGAACTGCCAGATGAAGTGGTGAATACTGGATCACTTTTAACATTTAAGAAAAACTTGGACAGGTACATGGATAAGAGGTGTATGGAGGAATATGTTCCAGCAGCATGTCAGTGGGACGAGGCAGAAAAATGGCTCGGCACAGCCTAGAAGGGCCAAAAGGCCTGTTTCTGTGCTGTAATGATGTATGGTTCTATCGGCAGCCATTTCAATTTCTCTCGCTATTCCTCTCCGACATGTCGGTCCATGTGCTCATCATCTGCTTTAAAGAACCCATTCTCATTTTGGATAAGCAACGGCTTGTATTTTGTCTAGGTAACCTCCAATCTAATGGCATTAACTTCGATTTTTCTAACTTCCTTATTGTCCCTGCTTCTTTCCTCTTTCCTCGTTTCTCCAATTTGTCCTATAACGCCTCCTCCTCAACTGCCTATCACCACCCATTTTGACAATCTTCTACCCCGCCCCCTCCCATGATTCACTAATATCTCCTTTCAGATTCCTTCTCACTTCTCCAGCATTTTTTTCCTTTACACATGAATTTCCAGTCGTGTCCTTAACCAACCCTTCAGTTCTGCCCTCTGCACCTCCTAGCCCTAACAGGTAAAATTTTCTATGGCATGAGGCTTGAACCGAAACTTCCTTTCAGTTTTTTTTCCTCTCTATTCTCCACTCTGTCTTATTCTTCAAACCCCTCTTTCATCCGTCGTTCGTATTTTGTACTCTCCTGACATATAAGATTCATTCTTCTGTAGCTCTGGACCTATCCGATCCACCTGGCTTCATCTATCACATTATAGTTAGCCTCTTTCCTCTCCCTCACCTTGTTTATGTTGCGTCCTTTGAGTCTTTATTCAATTCCATAAATGCTACCTGATCTGCCGAGACCCTCCCAACATTTTGTATGGGTTGTATTCGATTTTTAGCATCTCCAGGCGTTCTACTGTTAGTGACTTGCTTGTTACTTTTTTTCTATCTTGCAGCGTTTTGTGTGTGCTGCTGAAAATTAAGTTTGTTCATTCTCATTTTTTCGGTAAAGCACTACAGAAAAGGAAATTATGCATATAAAAATAAACAAATTTAGCCTGAAACACACAGGAAGTTACGATATATATAAACACTTTAGATTAGGCTTTATACTTGGACTGATTGTATGCAGAATAAGTACCGCTTATAAGTATCTGTGAATGAGTTGACTCTTGCAGGAAATTGTAAACTAGTTGTTGGTGGAAGTGGGCGGGGTGGGGTGATGGGTTATAGGTTGGATGTGTTGATTAACCTGACGGTTTGTGGGGAAGAACTATGTTCGAGACTGGTGACCGAGGTGTGTCTGTTGGGGGGCGAGAAGTAATCTTCCTCGTGGATGTGCGACAAACAGTCAATAATCAAGTTATAAAGAGTTATTCCTGATAGGGAAAGCGGCTACTGAGTGAATGGTCCACAATAATCGACTCCGAATTCGCCTCTCCTGCCATCTACAGTCATTTATTCGTTTTAACTACATTGAGTGAGGGGTTGTTGTTACTACACCACTCAGCCAAGTTTTCAATCTCCCTTCTGTATGCTAATTCAACGTCACATTCGATACTGCTAACAACAGTGTTGTCATCAGCGTACGTGTATACACTGTCGGAGCTCTGCTTAGTCACACAGTGATACGCGTATCGTGAGTAGAACAGAGGGCTACGTACATATCCGTATTCTGCGTCTGCGCTGATGGTGTTTGGGGAAGAGGTGTTTTTACCAATCCGAACTGACTGAGGTCTACATGTGAGGAAATCCAGCATCCATTAACACATCGTCATGGAGGCCCAGGTCACGGAGATTACAGATCAGATTTTACACGATGATGGTGTAAATACCGAGTAATGACCGATAAAGACTATCCTGATATACGTATCTCTGCTGTCCAGATATTCCAGAGTTGTTTGAAGAACGAACGGGAAAGCATCTGTTGCAGCATCGGAAAGGGCTAATGTTGAAGCATATTAGATGCTCTCTGAAGGGTGAATTGGATGGGTTCCATGTGGCCTGCCGAACACTTCATCATTGTGTATGTACGTACCTGTGGGCGATCATCATTTGGACAGTTTACTACGCTTTTCTTTGGCACCAGCACGAACCTGCTTTAAGCTGGTGGGTACCAGCTACTGCTGGACTTGAGACTGAGGTCACCCGTGAACACATCAGCCAGCTGGTCGGACCTGGTCTTTAGTACTCGGCCAGGTACTCCGTCCGGATAGGATGCTTTCTTTAATTACACTCTCTTGAAGTGAATCCGCACGTCATCAGATACCGAGACTGAAGTATCATCGGGTGACATGGGGTTGCACAATGGTTCCATCCTATAGTGATGGTCAAAGTGAGCATAGAGAACATTGAACTCATCCTGAAGCGAAGATCTTCTGGTCCCTATGTCGTAAGATTTAGTTTTGCAGCAGTTCATGGGATTCAAAGCCTGGCACTGCCGTCGAACATCCCATGTTGATTCAGTCTCGTCCGGAATATCCACTTCACCCGAGAAATGCCTTTACTGAAATCATAAGTGCTCCTCGTGTAGGATTCTGGATCTCCAGACTTGAATGCCTCTTAGCAAGTCCCGGATTTCATTGTTCAACCAGGACACACCAATACAGTGCCGTTTTAATAAAGTCACTAACACCCCTGGTGTAGTCATTCAGTCATGTTATAAGATATTGATCAGGTCAGAACCCACTGAAACCAATAAAGGCAATATTGAAACAATTCAATTGCCTTCAGCGACCATCCATCAGTTGGTATTAACTCTGCAGCCTTTCACTTTCGGCTCTGTCTTTATGCAGGGAGCAGGATCCAGTCCAGTGATCCGATTTGTCAAAATCCGGACTCGGGTAGCAGCGACAGGCCTTACCTATCGTACAGGTCTAATGTTTTGGAACCTCTGGTACTGCGGGCTAAGTGCTGATGACACTTGGCAGGGTTTTATTCAAATGCCCTGGAAAAAAACAGTCCGCCATATTTTGAAAACTTTCGGGATGGGCCGTTTCTTGTTTACGGCCGCATCGTGCTTGCTTATAATCGGTCACTGGTGTTTGTTATCGATATCGATGATCTGTTTGGTAATATGATAAACTAAAACTGCAAATAACAGAGGAATAACAGAGGGTCCTGATAATACCGACCTATAATTCCTTGAAAGTAGAGTCATAAGTAGATAGTGTCTAAGGAGAACTTATGACCTTTCGGCCTTCATATATCAATGTAATGCGTACAGGATTTATGATGCTGTGTTCATGTTGTAGAAGACAATGATAATGTTTATGATGGAGTATTGTATGTGTTCGGGTCACCTACTTGCATGAACGATATCAGCAATTTTGAAAGAGTACAAAGATATATTGAGAGGCCGAAGCCGTGATTTCAGGACTGGGGTCACAGGGAAAGTTTGGGACGGTTCAGAATCGGAACGTTTTCAACCATTGATTTCAATATTTAAAAGACAATGGGATAACAACATCAATAACATGGGAGGACTATGGGATAACAACAACATGCATATCAGCGTTCTGGATAACACGGTCCAGTTCAACACTGACGAGTGAGTGGAGGAGTCTGTTTCAGTGCCGTACTGCTCTATGATTCTCTGTTCCATGATTCTGTTACCGAATGCAACTGCAGGATGGTCTTCAGAGGGGTAAATGTACTTCCGACAGGTTGGGTGTCGAGAGACATCAACATGGGACCTCTTACTTTCTTCTTACCGTCTGTTGTGGGTAAAATATTCAGTTTTTTTGTGCTTTTGTGTTTCACATTTTGTGTGCTAATGTTGTCAGCGAGTTAGGAAATGAAATCGCAAAACAAAATGTCGTTTTCCAAAAGAAACTCGGAATTACCTTTTGAATATTTTTTCCGCTCCCGACTTGACCTTATGTAAGTACCGAAATTTCTGTGATTGAATACATGAACAACCAGGACTGTATTTAAAATATCAGGCTGCATCTGTGGAAGATTATGGTCAACTGACCTTGCGGGTCCAGACATCTTATGTGGGCCCTTCATAGAATCCATAATACACAGATCATCGAGGAGGGGTTCACTGCGCTCAATTAAATATTTTATTCTCATGCACATACAAAGGGTTTCGACAATTACTGCTGGAATGCTCCCTGATATGCCATTAAACCCAAATCTTCGACACAGAGGTATTTCAACAGCTGCAATTAGAAGCCACGGCACAGCCGAAAGCTGAGTTACTGATACTGGTTTCAGAATGCTTATCTGTTGAATATTAACTTACGTACGATACATAACAACCATCGGCACTTTCCTTTCTACTCGAAAGGATTTCTTAAATGTTGTATGATAGTAATTATAGATTATTTGTTAACTGCTCAACACCTGAAAGTATGCCGTGGTCTGTGATAGTTTAAAGTGTGAAAGCATTAAAATGTAAACTATTGCACAGGGACTGGACATTTGTAATTTCAGTTAAAAAAGAAACAGGCGTAATGAGTGCGTGAATCTACGGAAGGTTGGTCTTGTGATTGTTAGGATTGTATTGAAAAGAAGTTTAAATTAATCCTTTTCATTCACGATAGGGTCTCACTGCCTGCAAATGTCTGCATCATTGTGAGAAATGAATTTGCAGGAAGATGTGAAAGTCAGAGACAGCTTCTTTTTCCGAAATTGTATAAAATCTTAGTGTATGGGGGTCGCAATCAAACACATCTGTTTTCCCTTTGTTCTTCAGAATATCTGATAAGGATTCTCACTCTAGGAATTAAATGTTTATTCTGCATACGCCAGATACCAACGACAGTTTTGAAAGAGGAAACGTCGGGCTTAGAGTTTTGTTTTGACATACCTGCGTGTTTAGATTGTGTTCCTTCGTTCGTTTGTTTTGGTATTGATTTCAGAGGGAGACACGGATTCCACACTGGCCATGTGAAATCAAGGCTAAGGTGATCGAGATACTAGTTTATCTATTCTGAGTACTATAAGCCGGCTGACAGTCAGACAAATTCCAGGTGCTGCAGGATGTTCAAATTAATGTCACTCTCTCAGAATACAGTTGTACGGTGTACTAAGAATTTTACCTTCCTTCCAGAACATCTCCATCCACTGGCATTCCTTGCT
Source organism: Hypanus sabinus (assembly GCF_030144855.1). NCBI lineage: Eukaryota > Metazoa > Chordata > Chondrichthyes > Myliobatiformes > Dasyatidae > Hypanus > Hypanus sabinus. The sequence continues at coordinate 101,232 of NW_026781432.1, read as the reverse complement.
TAGCCAGTTCTGAATCTATGCAGCCAGGGTTCACAAGATCCCAGACCATTTGACGTTCTGAATGCGTGCTGCATACGGAGCTCAGAGAAACACCTTAACATTTGATATACCTCAGCTGGAATGTTGTAACTTAATTAGCTCATTTCCTACCTTTTCATCGAATTTATTCTGGCTCATTATCCTGCCTTCAGATATCCATGCTGACTATCCCCAACCACGATTAGTTTCTCAAAATGCTTGTAAATTCTGTCTTTAAAAATAAATACCTTTCCAATAGCTTGCCCACTACTGACCGTAGAATCACTGGCCTGTAATTCTCAGGACTACAGAACATTTCTTGAACAAAGAAATAACATTTGCCATTCTCCAAACCTCCCGCACTACCTCTGTGGCTAGTCATAACGCAAATGTCATGTCCAAAAGCCCAGAAATATCTTCTCTCGCTTTCTCTAATTACCTGGAGTATATTCCTTCTAGCACCCCGGGAAATATTTATTTCAATGTTTTCCCACTTTCTAGCTTCTATTTCTAAGCGTCTGAATGCTCCAGTACATCTGTCTTTTTCGCGGTATCCACACAAATCAACGTCGCACTCACTGGGGAAATATTGAGGCAAAGTATCAGTAAGGACCTTCACTTCCTCCTTGCACTCCAGACACATGCTTCCTCTTTTATCGCTTGTCTCTCCCACTCCCTCTCTCGTCATCATTCTGTTTTTCACCTATCTTGATGCGTCTCTCCGTGGTCCTGTTATGACCCCTTCTACGTCTATTGTTAAATTCTTCCTGGCTACATTCTGACTTTCAGTAACCCTGTCTGATCATTTTTCCCTAACGTTAAGTGTATTTCTGTCTTCCTCTTGAAGAGGTTTTCCTTAACTCTTGTCAATCAAGTTCACTCTACATGGCCATCCGTTTCCCGCCTCAATGAAACAATCCAATACTTAACCCCAATCAAGTGCTCCATAAACAATCACCATATATCGTTGGTGCATCTGAAGTAACACATCACTTCCCAAATACGGCTCACAGATTCCTACCTAATAATGTCAATTAAGTCAGAGGTCCCCAACCTCCGGGCCGTGTAATGATACCGGGCAGGGAAGCATGGAGGGATGCAACGGTAGCCAGCTGTTCTTTAAGAAAAAGGCCGTAATAATCAACGTAATTAATTAGGTGACTCCCGGTACGTAAACGTCGGTCCAGATCAGAGTGTTATTCTGAAATGCAACATTCAAATAAGCGAGAGTTACTCATTTTGGTGGCCTCGTGGACGAAGCTATCCCGGGCCCTGTTGATCCTGGCTTTTGTGCTGCGGTATCATTTCCCGGCTGATTGTCAAGTCTCTACGATAATTTTGAATTCATTCGTTTCTGGAAAACCAAGCACATGATTATTTGAACTTATGACATATTTGGCAAACTTACTCATTTAAAAAAAACGTTTTATTTGAAAACTCTGCTGAATTGCAATTGGGGCTGGGCGTTATCAACAGAGTTGGCCATTTCCCAAATTATTTTCCCAAGTTCCTACCTAATAGCATCAATTAAATACATTCCATACTATCAGCTCCTATGTGTAAGGTTATAGCAAATGTTCATCAGTTACCCGCGTTGAGACATGTCACTTGATGCTTTTCTTTTCCAGGTACGAAATCCCAGAAGGATAGTACTCTATATCTCTTGCCCTCTTATTATGCCAGGACACTTTTCGAGACGCAACTGAGAAACTCTGTCATATCTAAACCTTTTATTCCGTGGAAGTGCCATTAAGTTGCCTGTGAGAACATCCGTCTTAATATGGCACCCGTCCAAAATCTAGTTCCCGAACAGTTCCTCGTTTCTCCGTTTTTTTTCTGCTGATAGGTTTGGGGAGGGGATGCGTGTATTCTTCGCAGTATACTTCCAAAAGAGTAATGACTCCCTTTCTGCTTCAGTGATATTCTTACAGTCTATCAATAGACAGTTTATCCACTGTTTCTTTCCTTTCTACAGCTGTGTTAATATAATAATCACCCCGTGTTTCAGTGACAATCCCTTTACTCTCTTTTACCCAATTCTGACTATTTTCAAAAACTGAACCCGCGGGTGTCCAGAAGCAATTCCCACCCTTATGAGTGTCAATTCTCTGTGATAGTTTGGAGTGCACATCAACATATGTGAAAATCAAGCCAGATCAATGTACGTTTGTCACATTTCCTACCTTAAATAAAGGAAGTAGGCAATATTCCGTGGATTGTGCATTTTCAGGATGACCAGGAGGCAAATGATTGTTTAAATTGATGACAAACCTACTCATGCTTAAAACTGTTTTATTCGAAAGCTCCTCTAAATTTCAATTCGACGTGGGCGTCATTTACACAGGACTCCATTTACCGTAACCATGTATTTCAATCCATTCTTCAGTTCCTCTCTGAATTTCCTTTGTGTCAGTGTATAGATACAAGTATTGGTGCACATGCTCAGAATTTGCAACATGTACCCAAGTTGTTGTAGTATATATACCGGGGTATTCAAATATCTGTCCTGATAGACATAGTTTTCCGGTTGCCATTTCAAGGAATGAGCTACATAGGGCATCCAAAATAATATGAAATTAGCTGATATAGCAAACAACAAAATCATTGACTTTCTGCGGTTTTCCATTTCGGTATCTTTCTGTTTATCACTGCTGTTCCGAAGCCCTCTGCGAACTCTATTTGCCACAAAGATATGTCTGACTGTTAACCCATTGAAGACAAGAATTAAGCTGATTGGTAGCAACGGTGTTAAAATGCTGTCAAACAATTCGATTCCTTTCCACACAAGTGAAGTGGCATATTCATGTGTGAGGGAGCAACGCCACGGCATGTTGTCAATGATGACGTATGGTTCAACGGCGAAGTAAAACAGGGCACATCTCCCGCAGCTCACTATGGCCACCGTCACCATAACCACCGTTGCTGTTTTTTCAGTGCAGTATCGTTCACGCAGCTTTCCACAACATATTGCGATGAAACGATCGAAGGTAAAACTGACCGTAAACCAAACAGAACAGTCCCGCGTTACAACCCTAAATACAAGTGTCAGAGCACAGACAGGAGTGATGAGCAGGTATCTAGAAAAAATGTAGATATTGTTGGTCTGATCCACCAAAGCAAAAACTATAACGACCATCAGATCCGCTGTTGCCATTCCAACCGGGTAACGGGTGATGCATTTGGAGAGGCCGCACTTTCCCCGAGATAGGATCACAATGGCCGTTAAATTAACTACGAGAAATTTGGAGAGGGAGAAAAAAAAACATCACAGAAGTATCAGTGTCTTCAGCTCTCTGATTGCCCACCATTCTTCCAATGCTATGCAGGGTATAGTTGTTTTGGAAGTAAAAAGTAGAGATTCAATGTGTGCCGGCTCCGTCGGTGCACTCCGGCTGGAGGACAATTATGGACTGGACTGGCAGTGTGTTGGCGTCCTACTGACAGTTCAAAGCGGGGAATCGGATTTACGCGATGCACGTACCGGTGAGAAGTCGTTCCCTCCAGAAACAACTCCATTTCCAATATTAGAGGTGAAATTGTTGAAAGGATTATGTGCATTGAACTTAAAGTGATTCAAAGCATAAGTTATTTTTTTGTGATTATGGATGAACTGACCTGCTTGTCGATATTCGACTGGAAGGTCAGTTGAAAAAGCTGCGTATCTGGAAAAGAGACCGCTGCCTTTTAAGAAAGCAGAGCAAGATCAAACCATGAAACTGCAGCAATATTGGCACACCGTATTTGTCAAAGGAGTAAAAAAAGAATCATCACACGGAAAAAAATGTGGAAAATGAACTGAGGTGAGTGAAAGTCCAAACAGTTCAGAGGAACAAAAGCAAGACGATGGCTCTATAAATAGAGTGAAAGTTCCAGTATCTTACCGGGGATACCAATCGCTACAATTGCAGGATAGAAAACGCTCGCGATGAAGTAAATCGCTGGATATCCCATAGTCCGTCGGAAGCAGCGTTCAGTGGTACGAAACGTTCCAACTGCTCATGTGGACCGGAGATCAATTTTACAGAGTTATATAGAATTCAAGAGTAATTCCTCTGAGGCAGTTACTGTGGTTATGACATCAGCCACACAAGGGTCAAAGATCTACACAACACTGACATTAAAGTGTTCTTTTCACTCCGAAACTATGCCATAAATTAATTTCTCCATGGGATGTTACAGGTTATTAAATTTAAAACAAGTGTTAATATGAACATTACCAAAGTAGTTTCCAAGATACCCGGCTTCAGCTGCTGAAATGGAACATTTTCTGATTAGTGTTGTTATTAACATAGACAATTATCCTGAGCAATCAACATGGACAATCTACTTTGAACACGTTTTGTCACATTCGACGGAGTCATTCGTTTCCGACATTACGGGCAGGAGTTTAGCTTAGGAGGTGAAATGGAGTACACGCCTTAATTGACTGTTTCATTTGTTCTTTCCATTCATTTCGAGTGTGTTGAGTGCTGAAATTCGCAGTACCAGCCGATGACATGTATCACAATTAAACACGATGCACATATGTGCTTCTAAGCATATAAAAGAGATCGAGGGCAATATTTCAAGGACTTTTGTTAATAAAAAAGGTATACAGCGACATTCGCTGCGGTTTGTGGTCCGATTGCTGAACGTTCCTTTACAGCACACACATGGACCGTTCGGTATGAAACATAGAACATCAACTGGTATTACACTTGACCAATTCATGAGAAGCATGGGAGAGCCGAATTAAGGTAGGTGAAAAACAGGAGGATGACGAGAGAGAGAGTGGGAGATAAGAGATAAAAGAGGAAACGTGTATGGTGTGCAAGGAGGCAGTGAAAGTCATTTATGATACTTTGCTTCAGTATTCACCAGTGCGTAAGACCTTAATGAATGTGGATACAGCGGAAAAAAGGAAGTTGAGCTGAGGCACGCAGACACTTAGAATTACGACCTGGTAACTGGTAATACATGAATGTAAACCATTTCCCGGCAATAGAAGGTATGGAATCGAGGAAAATAGAGAAAACGAGCGAACATATTGCTGAAGAAATGTAATAGGGATTGGAAAGGCTTCTTGGAGACGGAATTTATGAAGAAACGTATTCTAGTTGGGGACAGACAGCATGTTTTTGTGTCCCTAATGAGGCAGAAAAACTGCATGAAGAAATGATGAAGCAGAAGAGCCGATCTAGGATACATGAATTTTGTAATGTATTAGACTGGGTTCCCTATGTTGCACACTTTCAGAAAGCTAGGTGGCCTGGGGTCTAGTGAAACCAGGCTGCATAGATTCAGAACTGGTTAACCAAGGGAAGGCCGACGAAGTAGTGGATGGAGTGTATTCTGCCTGGAGGACTGTGGCTAGTGATTTTCCACAAGGAAGGTATAATCTTCGGTACAGTTTACAACTATACCTAAAAGCTGCTATTATAGTGTTCTTGGAGACAGACTTTAATTTGACCATCCTTCAGGACATGGATGATTTACTGAGTTAGGGCTGATTTTGAAAGCAGACTGCTTAATTCGAACTGAAGCTGCACGCTATCTAAACTGAAATCACGGTTACCTATTACAGGACGGATGCTATGATTACATCCAAACATGTTTTCCAATGGACCCTTGCGACTCAGGATCAGCTTTTTAAAATACTCAGCAGCATTCTTTGTTGCTTTCCGAATGAACCAGCCTGCCAGAAGGCGAATTTCAAATTCCCAATTCAAGTACACACGAATTTGTCTTGTCAATTTACCTTTGAACAGCTGGTTCATCGTACCCGGAATAGATACACTCATATTTCGGTCCATTTAACGTGGGTTTCACATGTCCAGTGTGGAATCCGTGTCTCCCTCTGAAATCAATACCACAGCAAACAAACAGAAAAACGCAATCAAGATACGCAGTTAAGGCAAAACAAAAATCTAAGCTCCAACGTTTCTTCCTTCAAAACTGTCGCTGGTAACTGGCGTATATAGAATAAACAGTTAACTCCTAGGATGAAAATCTTAATCAAATATTCTAAAGAACAAAGGGACAGCAGATGTGGTTGATTGCGGCTCCCATACACAAAGACTTCATGCAATTTCGGAAACTGATGCAGTCTCTGATATTCACATGTTCCTGCAAATTTATTTCAACCAATGAAGCAGACATTTGCGGACAGTGAGATACTCTCGTTAAAAAATATTAATTCAAACATCCTTTTATGACAATGTTAACAATCACATGAGTATCTTCCGTTCACTCACGCACGCATTACCTCTGTTTCTCTTCCAACTGAATTCACAAATATCCAGTCCTGTGCAATATTTTACATTCTCAATGCATTCGTACTTTAATCTATCGCAGAAATTTTAAGTGTTGAACAGATAACAAATAATCTATAATTAGAATCATACAGCATTTAAGAAATCATTTCGAATCTAAAGCAAATGAACGCTGTAAGTTATGTATCGGCCGCAAATTATTATTCAATATATCTAAAAGATTACGTCACGACGTCACCAAATCTTCAACGACTTAAACGTTTTCTCACATCTAATCACTGACCAAGGATAGGATTGAGATTAAATGAACGATTTGTTGTGTATTATCAGGTTTAATATTCCCACCACTACCGTTAAAGTAACAGATTTTTATACTGTACTGGCCCGTTTGCTACACGCCCCCAGCCCAATCCGGAACTATGGCGTTTACTGCCTTAATGATGGAGTGAAGGTATATTCCTTTAGTGCTTTTCCTCCCTTATAATCAGAGGGAAGAGTGTATGATGATGGCGCCTAAAAGAAACTCGTTTGCTTGCATCTTCTGATTCAGCTCTGTTTCTATCTTTAATAACTCTTTTTCGTCTTTTTCCAAGTTCTGTTGAAGTCTGTGGCTTGGAGATGCACGATATAGAAACATATTAAACTAGGAAAGGGATGGATAATATAGAGGCAGAAACTTTTTTTTTTCTACTGGTAGATGAAACCGAAACTGGGAGACATAGCCTCAAGTTACGACAATGCTGATTTTGGACGGAGATAAGGAGAAAATAGTTTCCCAGAGAGTGGTAAATCTGTAGAATTCTCTGCCCAATTAAGTAATGCAGGCTACTCCAGCAAATATATTTAAGATTATGTCGGACAGATTTTTGAAAAGTGGGGGAATTAAGGGTTAATGGGAAAAGACAGATAGGTGGAAAAGCGCCCATGGTCAGATTGGCTATGAACTTACTAAATGGCGGAGAAGACTTGATGGGCCAAATGCCCTACCGCTGTTTCTATTTCGTAAGTTTTTCAGTTTTTATTCTTGCCGCTCGTATAGTTACATTTGGTTAGCACCTCTAGCGGTGTCCTCTGATCTATCACAAAAGCAACCTATCGGATTTTGTAATTCTTCACTTAAGTCTTCTATCTTTGTATTTCCGGAAAAGTCGAATGTTATGAATATAATTTTGTGGCTTCATAAAGCTACTCTGTGTTGTGGTCTTTTGATATGTCGCACAGGAACGCATTCCAATCAATTTCCTTTCATCTGTCATAACTTTACATTACACTGCCCTCTGGTGGTCAGCTGCTCACCATGCTTATCCGCGGGCAGTAATGTCATGATCAATATTACTCAGATGCTGAGGTAAAAAAAAAAGTAGGGCATGTTATATTCTTCTTTCAGATTCCTGCCCCGTTTCCTACCATTGCGTCTTTCTCCTTGGTCTCAAATGGGTAAGGAAATCGGAGTATTGACAACAGAACTGGGATCTTTGTTTGTATGCTGGCGGGAGATTTATGGAAATAGCCTGCCATTTATCGTCATATTATAAGGAGCTGCATCACGACACCTATCACCAACCTCCTGTTTCAAACCTAGCCCCTGTTTATTATATTTCTGTGAATGGAGATGTTGTACCGGCAACTTTTCTATCGATTGTAAACACTTAATTTGATCTCCAGTGTTACACTTCTATTCTGATAATAATTACGATACTACATTCAAAATTCGCATAAATCATTACATGTTTCACGCTATCCTTCCCCTTCGCTGCGATCTAATTTTTTTTTCTTATCATTCACTCTTTTCTTTCACAAGCACTCTAGGACTGACTCAAATGCATTACTTACACGCTCTTGGCACTCAGCTTCATCGCAAATAAGTTGCCTCCTCATTAAGGTGGACAGCATCTCTTCAAGACGGGTCACCACATGATGGAAAACATGAATGCTTCTTTTAATCTGTCCCGCTGCACTGTAGATTGCTGCCGCAATTCCGCCCAATTCTCAATTAAGCATCATTTTGCTTCGACTTCGTTTTCATTCCTTGCCTCACATCGTTCCATAGGTAATCATCTAAATCGTTATTACAGCGTTTTTATTTTCCTTTAGACATACATGACCAGCGATATCGCCACATTGAGGACAATTCCACGTTACCCTGTGACAATCAGGGTAGAACTAAGATTAGGGAAGTTGTTGATCCTTTTGCAGCAAGTTATTATTTCATTGTTAGTCCAAAAGTTTTATCGGGGATTATATCAATAAAAAAGTAAATTAACTTTCATAATGGCAAAGTGTGTGTATATACTGCTGGGACTTGAGAAGGTAAACTGAAAGGAACTGCTTGACGTTGAGTCAGCGGCGGAACAATGAGGTCTGATTAAAATGTTTATACACGCTGTGTAGGAGGCTTTTCAAACCCAATAGATTAAATTTGAAAGTTCATAGTAAAATTTAGTAGCAAAACACGTAAAACATACAATCTGAAATACTTTATTTTCCCTGCAGGGATATTTAGTAAATCGATAGAAGAGTACATGGATGAATAACCACACAAGATAAATATTGAAGACAAGACAAATGTAAAAAGAATAGATAGTAATGATGTTAACCGTACGGCATATGAAACTGTGAGAGCAATAGTCATGAGTTATATTGGGATTGCCAAAATATAGATTGAAATGGATTTTGCCGACAATGCTAAGATTGACCACAACAGATGTTCTTCCTTTAATTGAACAGTAAAATAAAAGTTAAGGAGGAAGCAGAGTGTATTAGGAATAATAGTGGGATGGTACAATATGCAGAGAAGGACATAGTGGAGCATTAACTCTTACAGCTTATTCATCTGCGAAGGTCATAGCAATATGCAATTAAATATAGAGAAACATCAAGTTGTTTTAATATTGCTCAGCAGAAATTGTCCAATCGAAGACAGATAGAGCAGTCATGTCACTAGTCCTTGTATAGGTATCAATCCCCCCACACCTTTTTGTGGACTCTGAACTGATTCTTGCTCTTGGATAATCAAATCAGGGAAATAGAATTTCAGGTATTGAGCTGCTAAACCTGTGACCATTCCCGGAGAATCAGATATTTGTTCTGCATAGAGCGTGGAATCGGGTTCTGGGTCAAACTAATCTGAGCAATTGAACGTCGACACAAGGAACTTTAGATCATGTTCTGCTAAATGACACCATTCTTGGAGGAGCAGCTACTTAGTATGTAAAACGACAAAACTACCAAAGAAGCAATTTGTAATCCCGAAAAAAAACTGTCTTTGTTGCATTATTTAATTGGTTTAGACCAGTCAGAGTTGGAAGACAAAATATAGAAGGCTGGGGTGGGACAATGATGGTTATAGCCCTGTAACAAGCTGATCCAGGTAGGTTAGGTGACATTAAGCCAATGGAATTGAGATCAATTGATGAGGAAGACAATAAAAGTCAGGAGTTCTAAATGCACTGGGGCGATAACTCTCCAGCAACCAGAAACCAATCAACGTTGTTAAGGACGACCCCACGGACACGTGGAGATCGGTTCCCACGATGAATGTCTGGCCACAGCAGACTCTTTTCTCGTGTAATCAGTTTTCTCTTCATTGACTCTTCATGGAGGGTCAGGAATTCTAGTAGGGTGGACACAGGTAGATAGTTTGTGAACCCACGTGCTTTTTACCTGAGAGTGTAAGATACTTGTCGTTAAATACAGATTCCCTGTGCCTCACTGATCATTATTGCAATAGAATTGACGCCCCTGCGTGGTCTCGAAGATGATTCTCTTTGATGAACTGGTGACTCGAGTCCGACCACGTGCGTGAGGTATTGATAGATCTGATGTAACACAGGCTGAAGTTCACAGGATGAAATCCAGGGGATTTTCCAAATCGAAAATACTTGGATTGTTTTAATTTGAATGGATACCTCTAGAAATTCGCGTTGAAGAAGAGACTGGGAATGTGGAATTTGTATGGCTGTGACGTGAAAGCAACTGGGCATGCCCTGTGTAAATTAGTCCTCATCGAAGCAGTCGAACAGGAAGTTTAAACAATTACAATAAACAGTCCCAGTTGGCTGTTTAAATGAGGATGTGGTCGGGTTAGGACAAAGTGGTATGTCAGAACCGCGGGGATTAGAATCGGAGAAAGACTGTGGCAAAAAGTAGAAGCAGAGCGATATAGGTTAGAAGGCGAGCACAAAATGATCCAAAAGGAAGAAGAGACCTTTAGTGAGAGAGTTACATAGTGGAGACCTGATGCATATGAACCAGTTTCTGCTCAAGTATGAGAAATCACTTAAAGAAAATAAAAACTAAACTACAGTCAGCAGCCGAAGTCGTGAAGGATGAAGCGGAAGCATTGCGGTAACAATGCAGTGTTTTATAAACGGCTACAAATGTGATTCGGAAACCTGCACCGGAAATGAAAAGCAACACTGGCGATCGTGCAAAGTGTGTAAATCAGATTCAAAATTTGCAGGACCAACTTGAAGCACAGAGAGGAATAATTTATGCTTCTGGATTTAAACAAGGAAGGAAGGTGAATATGAACTTATTGATTTGTAGGATTTGATAATTGAAGCTACTTGATACAGTTACGATAATTACAGAGCACCATTTCCCGTGGAATTCAAACTAACACGGTATTACGTTCTGCACGATCCGTATCTCGAGTTACTATCAGAAAGTTGGGACAGGGGCCGCGCATAGTGAACAAATCAAAAACGAACCTCTCATACACCGCACTGATCGAGGTACAGCAGCTTACAGGTATTGCTACATATATCGCGACCTCGGTGCTCGGAGACGATCCGTGAGTTCTTTCCAAGCAACTAGACATGACAGTGTAATATATGGCATAGCTCACTCAGAGGAAAGGAAATTAATGGTAATGTGTTAATATCCAAATATACATTCAGCTTTGCCAGATATACATCCACATGTTCTGGGAACGCAACGTTCTGGGAATGGACTGAAGAACGCAGTAATCACTGCAATGGGTGCTGACAAGGGAGACCCGGTAGACCAGCTATGCAATGTTACCAGAGGAGAGGGGAACATCCCACTGCATTTGCGTCCCGTTTATGGACTGTGTACCAAGGGGTGTTTGGAACAGCATTAAAGTGCGACTGTTTAGAACGGGGTCCTCAGATATATGGTTGAGAAAAGTGGTGACTCACCGTTCCGATAAATCTAAAAGGGTTCTGGAAATATTTGATCGCACCCCTACAAAGGCATGGTCACTGAGGAAAATGAGTAGAGCGCGAAAAAAAGAGATGCAAAGACCAACTAGACTCTGTAATGGGAAGGGGATGTCTATCGAATGTCAGGCTGCCTGTTCGCTTCCCAATGACCTCCCTGTTACATATCAAAGGGGAAGGAATGTCAGAGGATATGGAACAAGGTTAGGAAAAGGGAGAACTGAAGGTGGAGAAATTAAATCATATATCTGAGGTCAATAGAGAGATATTAAGAAAGAACGGCCAAACCGGAGACGAGAAAGAGTAGAGCAATGTGGTTTGTCATTGGAGGGGCCAGAAAGACCGGGATTACAAAATAACATGAGAGAGACACGACCTTACAGGGAATTGTATCCTGAACTCCAATGACCTTGTCAGGCCTAACCAACATAGCTATGTGAGACAAGGTATGATGAAATCGGAAGGCCTCTGGCGAATGGTAGGGTTGGAGTCCACACTGTTAACTTTCTGTAGACTCTGGCGAGTCGCAAAAACACCTTCAACATCACTAATGTAATAACAACGCATAATGGAAGATACAAGGTAAAAAAAAGTGGTACATGCGAGTGCACCTTTGGACGTTATATTAGGAGACCTTGCATTGAAACGTTCGATACTTTTGGCAGAATTACTCGGTGAGCAAGGTACATATACCTGACGTGGTTGTGTGACCAAAGCGCGGCTTTGGTTTGTCCCAGTAAACTGTATGATTTAACAGATGCCAACTCTAATGCAAAACATACAACGCATGCAGATTCCAGCAGGAGAATATCAGGATGGAAGATGCACATGGCTGAAATGTGGATAAACCCGGAGGGGGTGAGCAATGATCAGAAGGTGCAGCAAATCATTGCACAGAAGACAGGGGCATTTGCCAGGTCCAAGCATCCCCAGCCACAAAAAAAGAAAAGGAGAGGATGTTGTAGGTGAGGTAATATAATTTTAGTACAAAAGGAGTACTGAGGCTGGTGGCTACTGCTAATAACTCACCTATTTGGCCATTGAGGAAACCAGATGTAGCTGGCGGTTCACAATAGACTACCGGCAGCTGAATAAAGCAACTCTGTTAACAGCCCCAACTCTTTCAACTGACTCGGAGACAGCGATCAAACATATTGAAAGAGTGCAATTGTTCACAGTATCAGATATAATTAGTGGATTTTGATCTATCCAACTGGAATGAGAGTGTCAATACACGTTACCTTACATGATCAGCAGTATGAATGGACTGCTCTACCACAGGACTACCATAAATCCATTTATAGTTCACCAGTGCTTAGGGGGAAGGTTTAAAAATATTTCAGAAACCCAGTGTTTGGTACAATAGGTAGATGACATACTCTTGCAAACTGAAACCATGCAGGAGCATATCAGCTATTGACAAAAATATTGGAAAATATTACTTGAATTGGGACTAAGGATAAACCCTAATAACACACAGGTGATGGCACGAGAAGTAAAGTATTTACGAATGATCTTAACATGGGGAAAATGAAAAAGTGAAAATTGAAGAGAAAAAGTCATTATGAAACTGCCTATTTCCCGAAAACTGAAAGGACTGTGGTCTGTCTTGGGGCTGGTAGGCTACTTTTGCGATCATAGTGATGGATGTTTGACTAAGGCAGCTGCTTTACTACAGTTACCGAAAACAAATATTGTGTGGGAATGGAAATAAGAACATACCCACTCCGTTAAAGTTTCGAAGCAAGTGTTGCCCGCTGTTCCTGCGTTAAAAACCGGAAATCCGAATGAGATTACAAAGAAGGTGGAAGCTGTCCAAGCTAACACAAAACCTACAAATGCCAAAGCAAAGCAACTTTTTGGAAAGACTATTCACTTGCTGGTGACTACCCCGGAGTATCAAATCGGAACAAGGCACACATTTCCCGATCCAGATAATGGCTCCTTTAGGGAACGAGCAGAGATATGATATACCCTATAGACCACAATCTATTGGAATTGTGGAAAGGTTAAATCGACCACTTAAAATATAATTGCAAAAATGTTGCAACAACGTAGAACAACATGGCAGGTTCTTTGGCCGTGATGATATTAAAAAAGATAGTGTCAGCTTCAGCTGATTACACCCCTTATAAACTCATGATAGGAAGGGACATGAGAGCTTTAGAGGAGTAGTTAGGGCTAACATAGTCAGAACCCGAAATGGAATGGAATGCTTCAGCAAAGTAGTTCCAACATTTCGCGGAGACTGTGAAAGAGGCTAATTGTGTGGCAGCCAACCAAATGCTAAAGACGAAGCAGCAGAGAAAAGCCTATATCTGAAAAGGCAGTCTTTTCGAACTGCTCAGTACAAAGAGAGATGATTAGAATACAACAGTCTACTTCATTTTAAATGGATAGTTTGCAGGACCCTATGAACTTATAGACAAAACGAGTCCATCAATATACACATAAATGATTCTCCAGATAAATGTGGGTGGAGCCATATCAACCAGCTGTTGTTGTTGGGGTGCGGAGGGACAGGAATGTTATCACTATCGGCACTGAGCAATTGATGTAGACGGGGGCACTGAATTGGGAAGCTTCAGGTTGGAGCAACTGTTCCAAGAAATGGGACCGGGAGAGTTCCTTTCAATGTGGTGATTGTCAGTTCCCTCACCTTGAGAACAAGGGCAGTTTTGTGAAAAAATCAAAGGAAAAGAACAACATCCAAGTGCCTGTTCACACTTTTCCGAAGCAAAAGGGCATATGGACGCCTTGAATCCAAAGACAATTGAAAGTCTGGATTGGATGGTCTATAAATACAAGTAAAATATGGAAATAAAATAATTTAAGATTTAAGTTAAAAATAGGTGCAGAAAATGCCGTTGTGTGTTAGAGGTTTACCTGAACATGAATATAACAATACATTTAGTTTTGATGGCATTTACCATGACTGGGCCATGGAGAGTCTTTTTTTTCCAGAACCAGTACAGCGGACAAACATGCCCACAGTGATATTGATATGATTGCTTGGAAAACAGTCAATGAACAACAAGAATATCTTCTCATTGAACACTGGTAATAATGTCTAAAACAAAAGTAATGGATCGCTCCCCCACTTGATTGCTGGCTGGTCACGTGTTGTGGAGAAAGCAAGAGAGACAATCCATCAATGGACTAAACATACTAAAATAATTAAAACCCACGCTCATAAGCCAAAAAAAATATTGAGTGACCAAAGGTCTTCGATAAGTTTTGGAATTGGTGACAGATGTTCAAATATCACCGTGGATCCGAGTAGTATCACATGCTGCTGTAAAACTAATTTAATGTACCCTGATAATGCTCAATGTAAATAAACAGAGAATATGGAAGGCTGAACTAATGAGAAATATTGAAGATAATGCTTTCATAAAACAGCAGAGACTGTTATGAGCATATCGTGGATAACTTTAGTGATTAAATGTTACTATTTGTATAGAATGGAAGTGTTCCTCTCGGACTGGGGTTCCATTGCCATCTAATATGCAGACTGCTGAGTGAGAGGTAATAATGTTTCCAAGAGAAATACCTCTGGATTAAGAGGAGGGAGATTTTGACCGGGTGTGGGGGAAGTAAACAGTCGAACTAATGACAGGGGAAGCAGACAAACCAGTTGATTTTTCCCCCGATTAGATGGAGTCTGAACTGATTCTTGCTCTGTGACAATGTAAACAGAAAAAAATTACACAAGAAGCTTCATGTAATAACCTGCTAAACCCGGGACCATTCTTAGACAAGTAGACTATTTTTTATGAAAATGGTCTGGACTCTAAACTGATTATTGCTCTTGAGAATATAATCAAAGCAACTGAGCGTGGTCACAAGGAAAGTGAGGTAATGATCTGCTAAATTTGAGACTTTTCTTGGAGGAGTAAACTGCCAGACTACCAAAGAAGCAATCTGAAAACTCGTTGGACTCTGTCTGGGTGTCCTCACTTAACTAGGTTGGACCAGTCGGTGTAAAAAGACACAAGTAAGTAAGGCAAGTGTGGGCAAAGCCATGGAAATGTGTTGGCTGTAGCCCTGTACAATGACCAGTAGCAACGTGACGCAGGTAAGACAGCTGACCGTGAACCAGACTGAGCTGAAAGCAGCTGATTGGGCAATCGAGGTCAAGCGAACAAGCGGTCTGATAGGGCAATCGAAAATTGTAAGCACAAACAAATAAAAAGAGGGGTAGCGCAAGCAGGGTAGCCAGTGAGCGAGTGGGCCAGTGAATGAGTGGAGTTTTGAGGCTTTAGCGAGAAAAGGCGGAGGACGTGTATGCTCCCAGGGAGGTATGGCCGGCTGTTTCTTTAATTAATGTGATTAACTTAGAAGTTGGTAATGGAAGCAGTAGATGGAGCAGTCCAGTTCTCCGTTTGTCAGATGTGGCAGCTCAGGGACAGTACAATTGTCTCTGATGACTACACCTGCAAAAAGGGGCATAGAGCTGCATCTCCTGTCAAACCGAGTGAGGGAACCGGAGCTGGAGCTGGAAGAACTTCGCATCATTATGACCTGGATGAAGAGGCGAAATGATGGGTAAGTTTGCGGATGACACGAGGACTGGAGGCGTCGTGGATGGAGCTGTCGGTTGTCGAAGATTACATTAGGATATAGACAGGATGCAGAGTTGGGCAGAAAGTTGGCAGATGGAGTTTAATCCGGATAAGTGTGAGGTGATGCACTTTGGAAGGACACACCAGAAGGCTGATTACAGGGTTAATGGTTGGTTACTTAAGAGTGTGGATGAACATAAGGACCTTGGGTTTCAAATCTATTCATTCTTCAATGTCGCTGCACAGGTTGATAGGATACTTAAGAAGGCCTATGGGATGCTAGGCCATTAATAGGGGGATTGAGTTCAAGAATAGAGTGGTTATGTTGCAAATCTACAAATCTTTCGTAAGACCACACTTGGAGTATTGTGTTCAGTTCTGGTCACGTCATTATAAGAATGATGTGGAAACTATGGAGAGGGTGCAGAGGAGATTTACCAGGATGTTGCCTGCATTGGAGAACAAGTCTTATGAGGCAAGGCTAGAAGATCTGCGTCTTTTCTCTTTGGAGCTCAGAAGGATGAGTGGGAAACTAATAGAGGTCTAGGAGATCATGGGAGTCTTGATAGTGTGGATAGCCAGTGTCAGCACACCATGGCAAGAATAGCAAGTACCAGAGGGTACAACGTTAAGGGAGGGAAGTTTAGGGGAGACATGAGGGGTAAGTTTTTTTTTACACAGAGGTTTGTGGGTGCATGGATTGACTTGCCAGGGATGGTGGTGGAGGCTAAAACATTAGAGGTATTTAAGAGCTTCTTGACTGGCACATGGTTGGAAGAAAAATAGTGGGTTACGGGGTAATTTAGTTTAGTATTTCTTTCAGGAATATGCGGGTCGGCACAACATCGAGGGCCAAAGGACCTGTACCGTGGTGTTGTATTCTAGAGCCTAGTGTCATTCGGGAGGCATAATCAGTAATAAATCGGAGTTTCAGGGAGACAGTCACCCCGAAACATCAGGAAACAGTTAACTGGGTGACTGTCAGGAGGGGGAAGGGGAATAGTCAGAAAGAGCAGAGCTCCCCTCTGGCCGTTCCATCAATATTAAGTATACGGTTGGTAGGGACAACCTAACAGGGACATTTGTAGTGATCGCAACTCTGACACCGAGATTGAACTCTCAGCTCAGAAAGGAAGGTGGGAAAAAAGGAGAGCAGTAGTGATAGGGGGTGCCATAGTTAGGGCGACAGGTAAGAGGTTCTTTGAGAGACATCTAGAATCCCGGATGAGCTGTTGCCTTCCTGGTGCCAGGGTCCGCGATATCTCGGATCGAGTTCTCGATATCCTCAAGAGAGAGGGCGAGCAGCCAGTTGTTGTGGTCCGTATAGGGACCAATGACATAGATAGGAATAGGAATGAGGCCCTGAAGAAGAAATATATGGAGTTCGGAAAGAAGTTGAAAAGAACGATCTCGGGGTAGGTAATCTTGGGATTGTTGCCTTTGCCACGAGACAGGGAGGGGAGGACAAGGAAGTTATAACAGATGAATGCGTGGCTGATAGTTGGTGCAGGGGCAGGGGCTCTGATTGCTGGATCATTGGGGTCTCTTCTGGGGCAGGTTTGAGCTTTACAAAAAAGAACGTGCTGCACCTGACTTAGAAAGTGACCAATATCCTGGCGGACAGGTTTGCTACAGCTGTTGGGGAGGGTTGAAACTAGTTTGCCAGGTTGGTGGTGTGGGAATCAGAATCAGAATGCTAGTGCAGAGATTAGGGTAGAAGGACAAGTGCATGCTGCTAAGTGTTCTGAGTTGGTGAGGAAAGACAGGCAGGGGACAAAACATAAATGTAGCCAGAGCGGTTGAAATGTGTCCATTTCACAGCTAGGAGAATTAGGAACAAAGGGGATGAACTTAGAACATGGAACTACGATAGTCTATAGGCCCCCATTTAGCCCTTTGGACACCGAGGAGTAGATGAGCAGGCAGATTTTAGAATAATGCAGGAAATACAGGGTTGTAATTATGGGTGATTTAAACTTCCATCATATTGACTGGAACCTCCTGACTGGAAGAGGGTTGGATGAGGCTGAATTTGTCAGGTGTGTTCAAAAAGGATTCCTAACACTGTATATAGACCTTCCGATGAGCGGAGAGGCCACACTGGATCTAGTTCTGGGTAATGATCCTCGTCAAGCGGTAGACCTCTTGGTCTGGGAGCGTTTTGGTGAGAAGGACCACTACTCCTTTAGCTTCAGCATAGCTGTGTAAAAGGATAAAAACAGACAAAATGGAAAGAGCTTAACTGAAGAAGAGCTAACTATGAAGGGAGGAGTTAGGAACTGGTTAGTGTAAATTGGAATCAGATGTCCAAGTGTGAAAGCACAGAAGTAATGTGGAGGAGGTTTAGCGGTCACTTGTGCTGTGTTCTGGATAGGTTAGTCCCACTGAGACAAGAAAAAAACTGATAGGAAAAGGGAATCGTGGTTGACGAAACACGTGAGGCAACTCGTCAAGAGGAAGAAGGAAGCAAATGTTAGATATAAGAAGCAAGAGGCAGGAGGGTCTCATGAGAAATATAGAGTAGCCAGAAGGGAGTATAGGAAGGAATTCGCAGAGCTCGAATTGGGCATGACAAAGCTTTGGCATCTAGGATTAATGAGAAACCCAAGGTGTTCAATGCGTTCGTTAAGAACAGCAGAATGACAAGAATGAAGGTGGGGCCGCTAAAGGATAAAGAAGGCAACATGGGCCTTGAGGAGGAAGAGGTTAGGAATAAGCGAAATGAATATTTTGCTTCAGTATTCAGAACTAAAAAGGATCTTGATCCGGTTGAGGTCGAATTAGAACAGACCCGTGTGCAGGACAATGCGGAGATTAAGGATGAAGAGGCTTTGAACCTTCATAAAAACGTCAAAATTGATAGGTACGCATGGCTGGACGTGATATATCCCAGCTATCGCTGGAGCAGTAGATATGATCTTTGAATCCTCTTTAGCTGCACGGGAGGTGGCGGAGTATTGGAGAATGACGAATGTAGCTCCCCTGCTTAAAAAAAAAAGGTAATCGGGTGAATCCTGGGAGCTATAGACCAGTGAGTCCTATGTCGGTGGTCTGCAAACTGTTGGAAAGGATTCTTAAGGATAGGATCTACGAGCATTTGGAGAAGTATAGTCCTTGAGTGAAGGATAGCCAACATAGTTTTGTGAAGGGATGGTCGAGACTCACGAGCCTAATTGACATTTTTGAAGTGGTAACAAAAGACATTCATGACGGTAGGGCGGTAGATATGGTCTACATGGATTTTAGCAAGTTATTGACAACGTTTGACTCATCCGGGAAGACATAGGGCATGGGGTCAGTGGATGTTTTGCTGTTTGGATAAAAAATTAGCATACAGGAAGATAGCAGAGGGTAGTAGTGGAAGGAAAGTATTCTGCCAGGAGTTCGGAGACTAGTGGAGTTCCGCAAGGATCTGTCACGGGACCCCTGCTCTTTGTGACTTCTATAACTGACCTGAATGAAGAGGCGGAAGGATGGGTGAGAAAGTTTGCGGATGACACGAAGATTGGAATAGTTCTGGATGGAGCTGCAGTTTGTCGAAGGTTACATGAGGATACAGACAAGATGCAGATATGGGCAGAAAAGTGGCAGATGGAGTTCAATTCCGATAAGTGTGAGGTGATGCATTTTCGAAGGTCAAACAAGAAGGGTTAGTTCAGGGTTAATGTTCGGTTACTGAAGAGTGTGGATGAACAGAGATACCGTGGGAGTGAAATCCATACATCCGTTAAGGTCGCCGCCCAGATTGATAGGATAGAGTAAGAAGGCCTATGGGATATTAGGTTTCATTAATTGGGGGATTGAGTTCAAGAGTAGAGAAGTCATGTTGCAACTCTACAAATCTCTGGTGAGACTACACTGGTCACCTCGTTATAGAATGGATGTTGTCTGGATTGGAAAACAAGTCTTCTGAAGCAGGGTTAGCAGAGTTGGGACTCTTCTCCTTGGAGCGAAGAAGAATGATAGGGGACTTGATAGAGGTCTACTAGATCATGAGAGTCATAGATAAGGTGGACAGTTAGTACCTGTTTCCCAGGGCACGAATAGCAGACACTAGAGGGCATATGTACAACATTAAGGGACGGAAGAGTATGCGATTTATCAGGAGTAATGTTTTTACACAAAGTACATCCCTGAAATGACTTGCCAGGGATGGTGGTGGACGATAAAACATTAGAGGTATTTAAAAGCCTCCTTGAGAGGAACATGGATAAAAGATAAATAAGATTATTACTGGGTAGTGTGGGTTTAGTATTTTTTTAAAAGAATATATGGGTCAGCATAGCATCAATGGCTGAAGGGCCTTTACTGAGCTGTAGTTTTCTATTGCTGTAGTGCGTACAGGACAATCAACGCTGCTGCGCAGTTTGACAATGTTGTTAACATGGCTTATGGTGTGTTGGCATTCATCAGCTGTGGGATTGAGTTCAAGAGCCGTGAGGTAATATTACACCTATATAAGAGCTTGGCCAGACACCGCTTCAAGTATTGTGATCAGTTCATTACAGGACGGATATGGATACTATAGAGGGAGTGTAGAGGAGATTTACAAGAATTGTGCCTGGATTGGAGGGCGTACCTTTTGAGTATAGGTTGAGTGCAGTTGGCCTTATCATCTTGGAGGGTTGAAGGATGCGAGGAACCTAATGGAGGTGTCTAAGATGATGAAGGACATTGATTAGGCAGATTCAATGGGATCTTTTAAGACCCGCTTAGATAGGTACGTGGAGCTTAGAAAAATAGATAGCTGTGCGCTAGGGAAATTCTAGGCAGTGTCTGGAGTAGGGTACATGGACCACAAAACATTGTGAGCGAAGGAACCTGTCAAATGCTGTAAATGTCTCTGGTTTATGTTCTGCACTCTAATTAAGCCATTGATATTGCTGTATCCCGAAAAAAAAAACAATACATGTTTCAAACCAGAATACGGGATATTCGTTTGATATCTTGAATAGTGTCTTCCACACTATCAAAGGGTTCACAATAGTTCTGGACAAAGATCGGGGGATATTTGCTGGCTTTTCTCTGACAAAGGCACACACACACACACATCGCATTATATATACATAGACATCCATACTCTAAAAATCACAGTAACAGAAACTCACGCACGCACAGATAAGCGCTTACACATACATTTACAAGCGTACAAACACAGCGAGCCACAGACTCGCACAGATACACATAGACACAAAAACACATATGCAAACACAGACATACACACCAACGACGCATGCAAGCGCATACAGATTCGCAAATTAATAACGACCCCCGAAGTCTAAAACACACGCACACCGACCCACACACACGTACGTTGAAAAAAAAAACCGAAGCGCGTACACACACGCACTCACAGTCACACACACACACACACACCATCAGGCTACACTATCTTTTCCACCTCTCCAGCTCCCCAATAGGTGATGGAAAACAATTTCGCAAACTGTAGTGATATAATTTATTTCAAGATTCAGTGACTGCCAAATGGTTCATTTGACGTATTTATTTACAATCAAATCACCTTTAATTCATTAGTCACTTCGGAAAGCTCACTCACAATCTTGGGCGGGAGGCGGGGGTGGGGAAGCGGAACAACACCAACAAATGATCGAGAATTTAATTCATTAAATTCGCTAAAATCTTTCACAGCAGGGATTGCATGTCTGACGTATTCGGTTTGCAATTTTTTTCAACCTTTATTTTTAAATCTATTGAGATCTCTCCCTGTGGAGTCGCTGTATCGTATTAAAATCCGAAGCATGAGAGGCCTGAGCATTTAATTTCGAGAGATCGGCCCAGCAGTGGGAGAAAATCATAATACATAGAAAATGGCTGTAATGTGGTTTAGGTACGACGGCGTGCAGAAAATATTGTACATGTTCATCGCCGTCATTGGAGTTCCTGGTGAGTGGGCAGAGCAATTCATGTTTGCCATTTCTGTGTACTTACCGGTGTGAACATGTTCGTTGTCAATTTACAAGCTTTGAACATGACGAATCGGAGATATCGATCTTGTCATTTCAAATCTCAGATTTATTTTTTCATATTTAATGGCAAATAAAATATCTGCCTCTCCTCTAACTCAAGGAATCAACTCGAACGTTGTTCCTGCTTTCAATAAAACTTCGTCCGGTGTTGTCCCGGTGGACGTTGAGGAGGAGTAACAGGGAGGGATTTAAGTTCTGAAGATTGCTGTTTCCGAGTCATTGACCAGTGAAACTATGTTTGACATCTGGCTATGGAGTCTGTCACACTCGGATGCCACTGCCTGTTGGTCAAAGATTAGGTGTGATCACCTGAACCAGTGTGCAGAGATCTGCTGCCATGGGTTGTCGAATTGAACAGTTCCATAGAATTCATCCATTAACGGAGACTCTCAGCCTCTGGTTACTCAGTTGAGTCTGTTTTCCCTCGTCAGAAGCTAGGGCATCGTCTCGGCCTGAAGAAGTGTCTTAAACGAGTTTGTTCAATTCCATGGGTGTTGCCTGATCTGCTGAGTTCCTCCATTGCTTCGAGCGTGTTACTGCCCTCTGAATCCCTTCTTGGCCCCATCAGATGCTGAGTTTCCAGAGGCCTGAGCACTCCTAGTTAAATCAGAGAATCCGGTACTATCAACGGCTTCGAACAGGAAGAGCACCGATTGTTGTTGTTGAGGTAGATCGATTTTATCGCTGACGATTCCCCGCACATTGTTTTAATTGCACATTAAAGAACGCTGGTCAGAGACAAGCCGACGCGTTTCTCAGGTTAGATGCCGTTCACGAACTGTAGCAACTGTGATGCCCAAATGAACCAAATCCCGTGTTAATTTCCGGAAACAATTTTCAGTAATGCCAAGTGTCTGTTCTCTCTATCTCACTCTCTCCAGTGAATTTAGTGGCAATGGTGATCCTATCCCGGGGAAAGTGCGGCCTCTCTAGCTGCACCACATGCTACCTGGTGGCCATGGCGACGGCGGATCTACTGACCGTTGTGACGCAGGTTATTTTGTTTCAAATCACTTGGTATTACTTCCCATGGACTTTTATGGACATCACTCCTGTGTGCAGTCTTATCAACGTACTAGCATTCACAGCCACCGATTTTTCGGTCTGGTTCACCGTCACGTTCACCTTTGATCGGTTTATCGCCATTTGCTGCCAGAAGCTGAAAACAAAATATTGCACAGGAAAAACTGCGGCTGTGGTTCTAACAACCACCGGTGTAGTGTTCATTCTGAGAAATGTTCCCCGATACTTCACTTTTGAGCCCTGGCTAGTCATCGACAATATACCGTGGCTCTGTAAGATCAGGAAAAATATTTTCACTGACCCCGGATGGGTAGGATATGACTGGCTCGATACGGTTTCAACTCCGTTTCTCCCTTTCATTCTGATATTGCTGCTCAATGCGCTGACAGTCAGGCACATTTTAGTGGCCAGTCGTATACGTAAGGGGCTATTGGGTCAGAGTAAGGAGGAGAACGGCAATGACCCGGAGATGGAGAGCAGGAGGAGGTCTGTGGTTTTACTCTTCACCATCTCCGGCAATTTCATTCTCCTTTGGATGACATACTTTGCAAATTTCATATATAAGTATGTCTCAGAAAAACAAATCGGTTCCAATGATTCTGAACGGATCTTTAACAATGTCGGCTTTTTGCTGAGTGATTTCAGCTGCTGCACGAACACATTTATTTATGTGATAACCCAGTCGAAATTCAGGGAGCAGGTGATCAGTGCACTGCAATTTCCGGTCACATCGCTGCATCAAATCATTAATAAAGCCAGGTAGTGAGCACAAGATATAGGTTGTCGCCCTGAGTCTGGTCTGGCCTCCAGTTCCACACATTCACCTTCTGATCTCCCTGTTGGATTATCCTTTCGAACGGCTGCTCCGAGGAATTAGTGCATTGGGTGGTGGAGGAGGGTGGCGGGTGGAGACGTTTGCGAGCAAAGCACCGCTCTTTCGATGCAGTACCTCATTATCCTGCCAGATGTAATTCAAAGGGCTATTCCGTTCTTTGGATACGTCCACCTATTCCCATTCACGTCCTCACAGTAACCCCAGAGTGTGGCGTTCTCAGTCATCTGCTCAGACGTCTCTTCGTATCGAGCAAAATAAAATTATTGTGAAACTTACCGAAAAGAATGTTTGTGTTTTGTACGACGACTTAAGTGAAGGTTTGATGGGTAAGGTAATAAAAGGTTAAGTCATATTATTCTTCAAAGGATTTCGTATTTAAAAAGCCATTAAAAGGAGATAATGTTTCGAAGGGATATAAAACTTGGAGATGTTTGGGGATTTATTAAAAAGGCGGTTTGTTTGATGAGTGCAAAATGAAATAGATGAAATGAATTAATAAATGAAATAGATAAGTTAATGGCCAGGTGATTAGCTGCCATACATATCAAAGATAATTTAAGTGAAATAGTTCAACAATATGTGGATAAGTTTCTTAGGGAATACCCTGATGTGTTGGAAGTCAACTGTGGCAATGGTACTCTTACTGATGGCGAGATTTCTTTCGGTGAATTTAAGCAGGCCATTATTAATGCACGTCAGACGTCCCCAGGATAGGATAATTGGACACGACAGGAAAATATCTTCAGATAATATTAAAATTTCTGAATTGCGTTTGGAGGTTAAGCAAACCGTCCTTCCTCATGGAAGCTGGCGTTATCAGTGCCTGTTCTCAACTCTGGGAGCGCCCTAGCACATCCTCCAAGCTGTATATTTGATTGTCTCATTGCTGTAAGCTTACGGAACACATGGCAATCGAGTGTTTGAATTATATTTTGGAAACAAGATGAGATATGTCGTTTTATCAAAGTGGATTTCAGAAGGGTAGAATGACATTCGATTCAGTTTTATGTCTGGAAACTGGTGCTAGGAAAGCAGATAATTAAAGGTACTGTAATGACAGTATTTCTCATATTAAAATGCGTGTGACGTGTCATGGAAGGAAAGACATTTTAAAATTTGGATATTAGCAGTAAGGGGGGTATGTTTATTGTTCGGAGTTTATAATTTGGACGATCTTAGTAGGTAAGGGTGAGCAAGTTATTTTTGTTTTTCTGTGAAGAAGAGATTGGGTCCCCGCAAGGCCGCATTGGTAGCCCCTTATTATTTAATATTATTCTTAATGATACTTTCTCTGCGATAGGTACTATAGTGGGTTCTTCATTAAATACAGATATTGGTGCTTTATTGATCAGAGGTAGAAATTTCGATCTGACTGTATATGGGGTGCGCTTTACAATTAACGATTTCGAACAGTGGACAAGTAGATGGGGATTTCAGCATCCAACAGTTACGTACTTTACAAACAGGTTAATAGACCTGCACTTCATTTTAAATTAACTGATCATACTGTTGAAGTAGTGTCTGTGGCAATATTTCTAGCCTTGTGACTGCACAACATGCTGATATGGAAGCACGATATTAGTAAAATAGCTGGTAAATAGGAAGGGGCATTAAATCCCTTTAGGCATTTCAGTCGGTATTCTTGGAGTGCTACTTGAAAATATTTCTTCAAAATTTTTATTTTTTAATTAGATCCGTTATTGATTCTGTCCTTGTGGCTTATGGAACAGCTCCATCTTCACCTTAATATGTTTGGATGTCATACAAGCATAGGGTTTAAGTTTGTGTTGTGCTGCCGTTAAGTCGTCCACAGCCTCGGATTTACTGATTAGAAGGGGATTAATGCTCTTACAGTTGCGGTGGTTACAGCTGATGAAAACACACTGGATCAATTTGCGGGGCAAAGGAATGATCATCAGGTCCAGAGTAAGTTGGACGACAGATGCCAGCATCACAAGTAGAGTGTTCGTAGTTTTGCATGAGCGGCTTCCTATCACGCGAGGAACTTTGCTTTGTTGGAGTCTTCATTATGTCCCACTGTCGCGTTCTCGGTAACCCCAAATTTCCCACTATGACTTCAGTTGATTTTAGGTGACACGACTTATTAAAGCTTAGGTATTTCGCTAATCCTGAGAAGCTGTTTGGCTCATCGATATATTAAGGGAAATTATTCTAATATGTTAAGTACTTTTACAGTTCGATCAAAAGATAATTTAACTGGAAATGTTGATGCTGCTGATTTTGTGCCCGAATTACAGGGAATGATGAAGACACGTATTACTAATCATTCATCAGCATCCTCGATTGTCATCATGTCTCGTTTACTGTGGGTGGTGGATGTCTGTCCGTATTAAGTTGTAATTTACTCAGATTCCTTTCGGTTTGATGAGTCTCAAAACAGGTAGGAGGTCAGATGTACTGTTGGAAACGTATCAACCTTTTTTTTCATACACTAAGTATCGGGTTACATCTTTCCTATATGGGTCACTGCTTAGCGAGTTGTTGAGGGAAATGAGCGGGTTGATTGACTAGTTAGGAAATTGGTTAATAATTCCACTTCGGAGGCTTAATAAATACAAGCTTATGGCAAAACTATTGCAATAATGTGCATAAAGGGAGACACCTTTACAGAACACATAAAATTATTGGGTTTATGGTGGAAGGGGTTGAACAGGAAATGAAGGAAATACATTGACGTGACTTATAACTGGAGAAAATATGCTTAATCATTCCTTATATCGTTGGAAAACATCATTCTGGTTAATAATAACAAAAGTAAGAGGAGCAGGAGTCGGCCATCTGGCTCATCCAAACTGCTTGCCCATTCAATAAGATCACGGCTGATCTGAGCATGGACTCATATCCAGCTACCCACCTTTTTTCCGTAACCCTTAATCCCCCTACTATCCAAATATCCCTCGAAACTTGCCTTAATTATATTTAATGATATACCCTCCGCCGCTTCACTGGGCAGAGAAATCCAGACGTTTTTACACGCATTAGGAAAATCAGTTCATCCTTTCTCCCTTCCTAAATTTAGACTCCCGAATCTTAAAGCTGGTTCCCGTAGTTCTTGTCTCAGCTGCCAATGAAAACAACTTTCCTGCCTCAATCTTACCTTTCCCTTTTATAATTTAATGTTTCTTATAAGACTCCTTTCATTCGTCTGCTTTCCAACGAGGACAGACCCAGGGGAGTCAATCTCTCCTCATAGTCTAACACCCTCATCTCTGGAATCAACCTGGGGAATCTCAGCTGCACCAGACCCAAAGCGAGTATATCCTTCTTCAAGTAAGAGACCAGGACTGCATGCAGTACTCCAGATGCGGCTAATCGGTACCTTGTGAAGTTGCAGTATAACCTCACTGCTCTTAAATTCAATCCCTCTAGCAATTAAAGTCAACATTCTTGCTGCACCTACAACCAAGATTTTTGCGAGTCATGAACGGGCACTCCCAAGTCCCTCTGCACAGCAGCATGCTGCTGTCCTTTACCATTTAATAATCTCAAATTCCATTATTCTCCCATTGTACATAACCTCGCATTTATCATCAATATACTCCATGTGCCAGATCCTTTCCTACTTACTTGACCTATATATATCTCTCTTCAGACTCACCGTATCCTCTGAAAAAATTAGCTTTTCTAATCAATTTAGTGTCATCAGCCAACTTAGTCACACTACGCACGGACTTCTCTTCCAGATCGATCCAAAATGTCATGAACAATTGTGGGCACAGCACCCCCCCCACCTGCGGCACACCGTTCTCCATAGATTACCAAGAAAGTATCATCCATATACCCCAACTTTCTGCTTTCTATTAATTAACAAATCCTCTATCCATGCCAATTCATCATACAGGACTCGATGAAGCATCATATGGATAAGCCCTCTGTGCTTCACATTACTGTACACCTTCAGAAAATCCAAGTAGATTACGTCCACCTGTTTCTTTTATGGACTGCGGATTGTGATTTCTTCAAATAACTCCAAAAGCTTTGTTAAACAGGACCTTACTTCGCTGAATCCATGCTGCTTCTGCCTGATAGATCCATTACATTGCTGTTGCCTCTCGAATTCTTCTAAAATTAAATTTTCAAGCATGATCTCAACTACAGAACTGGCCTATGCATACCTGACTTTTGCCTACATATTTTTGAACAGCTTAATGACTTCCGCCTTCTTCCAATCGCCGGGGCCTGCGCAGAGTCCAGAGATTTTTGCTAAATTAACACTAAAGCCACTACTACAAATCTGCCATTTATTTCAGTACTCTGGGACACAATCCATTAAGACCAGGAGACTTGTCTACCTCTTGGTTCACAAGTTTGTTCTGTACTACTTCTTCAGTGATAGCTATTGCATTTAGGCCCTCAGATCTCATTGCATCCATATCATTTCTCTTCGGCATGATATAGTATGTCAACAAATACACTAAAAGGCGTCCATAGACGTCAAGTGAAAAACATTCTGACAGGCTGCCTCACTGTCTGGCTTGGGGACTACTGCACAGGACCAAAAGAAGTTGCCGATGATTGTAAATGTAGTCAACTCCATATTAGTTATTAGTCTAGGATATCTTCAAGGAGCGATGACTCAGAGAATCAGCGGCCATTATTAAGGACCTCCAGCACCCAGAGCCTATTTCTCAATTTACCTTTTGTTAGGAGGCACAGAAACCTAAAGGCACAAACCCAGCGATACAAGTACAGATTCATTCCGTCTGCCAACCGATTCTTAAAATGCCATTGAACCCTTGGACACTACCTAACTTTTTTAATATATTGTGTTTTTGTTTTGCACGATTTTAATCTATTCAGTATGCATGCACTGTATAAAGTATACTGAATAAGATTTATGTATTTATTTGTTTATTTATTTATTTATCTATCTATCTATTTATTTATTTATTTATTTATCTATCTATCTATCTATCTATCTATCTATCTATCTATCCATCTATTTATTTATTTATTTATTTATTTATTTATATTTATTTATTTATTTGTTTATTTATTTATCTTTTTATTTATTTATTTGTTTGTTTGTTTGTTTGTTTATTTGTTTATTTATTTATTTATTTATTTATCTATTTATTTATTTTTAATGTTACCATTGTTTTACATTGTGTATTGCATTGAACTGCTGCTAGTATGTTAACAAATTTCATGTCACATGCCGTTAATAATAAACCTGATTCTGAAAAGTGATTCTGATTCGTCACTGGAGATTTTGTAACGGGGAGCTGTCAACCCCATTTTCTTGCTCCTCCGCTTTTGGGTGAGTCAATGCCCAGCTCTCGGAGGCGTGTTACTCCACTATCTGCTTGGTTAGTCTTGATCTCTTCAACTCCCGGTCGGTCGCTCTCGTCTCTATGCTGCACATCTCATCCTAGCTCGCGGCATCGTGGTGCTGTGCTCCTTTGCCACCCGATCAACCAACTTCGTCGGGTAAGCAACACACTAGCCTCATTCCTCAGTCATTCCCCTCGCCGTGTATTCAATCCAAAACCCTTACACCCCACTTTCCCCTACGTCTATCTATCATCTTCAGCCAGATATTTTCTGACATGAAGTGCCAAACGCTCGTCCACTTTATTTGCAGTCCTTTCCTCATCCCATCAGTAGCAGCACATTTACCTGACTGTCTTCTAGCTCAGCTACCACCACAACCAGGACACAACCCACAACACCCACAAACTTCCTATTGTGTCTTTAATACCTGTTGGACGCCATTTCGCCTACTCATTCAGTGACATCCGAACAGATATCAAAATGTTAGTGTACAATGCAGTGGTAATGCCAAAGCTCCTGTATGCATCAGAAACCTGGACGACACACCGATGGTATCTAAAAGTACTTGAAAAGTTCCATCAATGCTGTCTTCGAAACATCTTAAATATCAGCTGTGAAGATAGACGAACCAACATCAGCGTGCTAAATGAAGCAACAACAACAAGCATTGAAGCCTACGTCATCAAGAACCAACTAAGATGGAGCGGTTATGTTTTTCGGATGAAAGACGAACGTCGGCCGAAACAAATCTTCTACTCCCAGTTTAAAGAAGGCAAACGTAAAGGAGGCAGACAACAGAAGAGATTCAAAGACGTCTTAAAAGCCAACATGAAGAAATGTAACATCGACATCAACAATTTGGAAACCAATGCCAAGTAGAGGAAACTCTGGCAAGCCATCATCTGAGAAGGTACAGCAACTTTCGAAGCCAACAGACGTGCAGAATGTGATAAAAAGAGAAGGAAATGGGAAGAGAGGCAGCAACAACCAAAGACAAATCTGCCATCTGGAACTACCTGTCCTGAATGCTGCAGAACTTTCAAAGCCAAGATTGCACTCATAAGCCACTTGAGAGCCCATAAATAGTCTAGTCAAATCAAGTCAAGTCAACTTTCATTGTCATTTCGACCATAATTTCTGGTACAGTGCATAGTAAAACTGAGACAACTTTTTTCAGAACCATGGTTTACATGACACAGTACAAAAAAACTAGACTGAACTACATAATAACAAAACACAGAGAAAGATAAACTAGACTACAGACCTACACTGGACCGCATAACTTGCACAAAAACAGAGCAGGCATTACAATAAATAATAAATAGGACAGTAGGACAAGATGTCAGTCCAGGCTTCGGGGATTGAGGAGTCTGATAGCTTGGGAGAAGAAACAGTTACATAGCCTTGTCCTGAGACCCCGAATGCTTCGGAGCCTTTTTCCAGACGGCCGGAGGGAGAAGAGATTGCATGATGGCTGCATGGGGTACTTCATAATGCTGTTTGCTTCACGGATGCAGCGTATAGAGTAAATGTCCGTGATGGCGGAAAGAGAGACCCCAATGATCTTCTCAGCTGACCTCATTATCCCCTGCAGGGTCTTGCGATCCGAGATGTTGCAATTTCAGAATCAGGCAGTGGTGTAGCTACTCAGGATGCTCTCAATACATCCCCTGTAGAATGTGATGAGGATGTGGTGTGGGGGATGTACTTTCCTTAGCCTTCGCAAAAAGTAGAGACGCTGGTGGGCTTTCTTTGCTATGGAGCTGGTGTTGAGAGACCCAGGAGAGATTCTCCGTCAGCTGAACACCAAAAAATTTGGTGCTCTTTACGGTCTCTAACGAGGAGCCATCGATGTTCAGCGGGGAGTGCCCTCCTGAAGTCAATAACCATCTCTTTTGTTTTGTTCACATTAAGAAACAGGTTGTGGGCTCTGCACCAGTCCGTTAGCCGCTGCACTTCCTCTCTGTAAGCTGACTCGTCGTTTTTTTCTGATGAGACCCACCATGGTGTGTCATCGGCGAAATTGATGGTATGGTTCGAGCTGTGTGTTGCAGCACTGTCGTGGGCTAGCAGAGTGAACAGCAGTGGAGTGAGCACGCAACCCTGGGTAGCCCCAGGTAGATCATCCCCACCAGTCCCAAAACAGAGGTCAACGGGTAACCTTGCCCAGACCTCAGATAATATGCAAAGTACTCAATAACTTCAGTCTGTGTATAGGTTTAGCAGCGGACCAGATGTATTATCCCTCAGAACCCCATTCTACCTCCTTTGCCAGGAAGACATTGACATCTTTACAAATCAAGGAATTGTCATCATCTGCTTCAAATATGCCAATTTATTTAGAATTTGTGACAACAAATGCCATAGCCGCAGCAATCCCTTGCTAAAGACATTTCGACTCACCACGAAGTGGTCATCTTTCTATTCTGAGACGCTGCTCCCCAGTCGCCGACTGCTCCACTGTAACAAACATTCTCCACACTTCCACTGTAACTAGGCCTTTCAATATTCAATAATTTTAATGAGATTTTCCTGCAGGGAACACAGGAACAGAGTAATCAAACGCCCCTCACGTGTTAACTAATCCATTCCTGGCACCAACCTTGAGAACCTCCTTAAGAATCTCCAAGTGCATCTGTGACTGCTGAAGATCTTTCACCCATAGAGATGCCTTTATCGGTTCTTCCAAGGTGCCATGATGATTCACATTCTACACAACATTCTATTGAAGAACCGTTTTTCCTTTCTCCTCAACACTTGTCCAAATCCTTCTGCAAAGTCTCCGTCTCCTCAGCACTGCCTACCTTTTCAATTGTCTCCGTATCTTCCGCATACTTGGCCATTAACCCGCCGGGTTCATCAGTTGAATCTTGCTCATATAATGTGAAACGAAACGGTCCCAACGCCAATCTATGGAACACAATGCCCAAGAATGAAGATGTATGCGTCTTCAATACGGACAAATATTTTCATCAGAGTCAACGGAATTGAACTACAGTGTTTTTCAAGTTAATGTAACAAAGAAAGTGAGCCAGTGGTATATCCTAATCCCTGGACACAGAACCTCTGTATAAATCAGGGTTGTTTCTAATGCATCAACTCAGAGTGTCTGCCGGACCGATGACTTCAGGATCAACAGAAGTCAGATTCTCACTGGAATGGTGCACTCAGTCATCTGGCGAAAACACGAAGTCTACTATCCTTTTATTTCAACGTTTGGAATTCCCGGTAAGTCGTCTGTCAGCTAACTTTGGTGGGAATTGAAATTTAATTACAATGTTGTCATTGTTTCTGTCTCTTGTTTGATTGTCATGTGTCCAGTCCGAGGATTCCGCGTTCCCGGAATGGAATGAAAATACCGGGACTTTGGATTCGGGAAACTGGATCAAAAAACAGACTGCAACATGAACTGAGCGAATCCGCCAGCATCTATAGAATTCAGCGTTTCAGGCACTGTTCATCGAGATGTTTGGTTTCGGGTCTCTATCCCCTTGGTATAACAGCGACTGCACGGCATTTGCAAACATTATGTTTATAGAGTCCACAGAAATTATTTGAATAAATACTGTGCATTTGTATGTGAGCGGCTGTCCGAGTTAAGTTTAACAATCAGACCATCGACTGGTACCAAAGGTGAGGACTTCAAAGTTGCAGCATAAAGTTTGTGGATTTTTAATACGTGTGCGCTGTGACTGAATCTGAAACAATTGATGGACAACACAATGAAGTCGTTGCGGAGCCAATTAACACAGCCAACATGTAGTTTCATCGTTATCAATAAGTGAAATGCGTTGCATTTTCTGGACATCTGACACTATTATAGTCTGCGGCACTGAGTCTGCTACTGGACGTTGAATTCCGCTCACTAGTTTCTACAGGATGGATTCCATGGGAGGTGTCATGTCTGCCTCTGCGGTTGTGTTAGACTGCGCTGTATCTGTCGGAATCAGTCAATGTTCTGTTGCAAAGATGGAAGAGGAAGCAACACGGTAATGCTAGAAGTAATAAGGTCCAGGCAGCTTGTCTGGGAAGAGAACCCAGTGAATACTCGTGTCAGCATCCTTCCTGAGTAGAGACACTTTAACTGCTTTTAAACATAATTATGTTCTGCCTAGATGAGCGTTTCCAGTTTTTCCAGTTTTTGTTCCGTCCTTAGGCTGTTCTGTTGCTGACAGGCTGTGAAGGTGGCATGGAAGTTGATGATTGTCTAACGGAATAAACCCGCCATCAGCTCCGGACTTACTCACTTCATCCATTCGAGACGCGGGAGAGACCTGGTAGAAAATTTTCCAAACAGTATTTACTCTCAGGAGGTAGTTACCTACTTTTAACTTTTAGCTAGTACTTCCATATTTCGGTCATAGGTGAGGAATCCGCATTCAGATCATATTGAACTTACTTTACCAAGTAAACACTTTCCTGTCTCGCCAGCTCTGCGCCCTCCTTCGACGCGACCACTGCTAAATGCAATACTAAAGTGGAAAATACAGGATCCCCTCAAACTGCTTGCATTGGCTTCTTCTCAATAATTTTTCAACTTGTTCCCTGTCTCTCTTCCAGCGAACTTGGTGGCGATTGTGATCGTGTCCCGGGGAAAGTGCGGTCTCTCCATATGTGTAACACGTTACCTTTTGGGAATGGCAGCGGCCGTTCTCATGGTCGTTATTTCGGATCCGTTGCTGACGAAAATTCCTTGGGTATATTTTCCCCGATCATTCCTGGACATCACTCCTGTATGCAGATTCCGGGCATGGCTGATTTTTGCGAGTACTGCGATCTCTGTCTGGCTGACTGCCACATTAACCACTGATCGGTTCGTAGTTATATGCTGTGACAAGCTGAAAACAAAATATTGCACCGAGAGAACGGCGGCTGTGGTTATCGGGACAGTGAGTGTGCTGCCCTGTTTGGAGTGTGTCCCCTGGAGCTTTACATTGGAGCATACGGTATTAATTGACGGTATTCCCTGGTATTGTGTTTATAAGCAGAGCTTCAATAACTCTCCATCATGGGCGGCATTTGAGTTATTTAACCGCATTTTAACTCGCTGTGTCCCATTCTTTTTTGATTTTGCTGTTCAATATTCAGATTGTCAGGCGGATTCTAGCAGCCAGTCGAGCTCGTAGGGAGCTCCGGGGACAAAAGAGTGGAGACAATGACAAGGACCGGGAGATGGAGAACGGACGCAAATTCATCGTTTTGCTCTTCAGCATAACTGGTAGTTTCATATTGCTCTGGATAACACAGGTTGTATTTTATATCTACCAACGTATTTGTATGAGAACTGTTTATTCTCCCACAGAACCCCATTACATCATTGAATACACAGCGGGAATGCTGCAGGTCTCATTTCCTGCACCAACACTTGTATTTACGCCCTGACTCAGAGCAAATTCCGAAAGGAACTGAGGTATGCGATGACTAACACACTGAATCGGATTTTGAATCTCATGAAACTTTAGAAATAAACGCTGCCGGGTATTACAGTTCGACTGCTTTTATGTTCCCAATTCTGTACTTGCATTTGTTTGCAAATGAGATCAATGTGATGAATATTCTTACAAAACAAATGCGAGAAAATATACAGATGCTCGAAATACAAAAAAACAAAGCACACGAAGTCAGCGTCCCGATGGAGAGTTTTGGCCCGAAATATACACTGTTTATGCTTTTTATAGAAAACCCCTTTGCAATGCACCTCCCGCGTAGATTATATTGAAGCTTGAGATGAACGTGTTACCCCCGATTCGACGTTCTGACAAAACAGCCTGATCTTTTTAATATGTTTTCGTCTTCTTCAATCACTCCTGCTCCTGCCATAAGCCGCCTTTTCCTGGCGCCTCTTTCTCTTCCAGTAGCCGACGAGGATGGGAACTCAATTAAGCAAGTTCCGAAGAAAGGGTAACTAAGATAACCGAGTAAAATTTGGAACCGTCCTACCTGAAGACGATGGGCGGTGTCGTCCGAATCACGACGGTACTGTTCTAGCTGCAAGCTGGGTAGTTACCAGAGTCCTCCCTGAGAAAGGAAGGTAGTCCGTAGCCTAGCTTCAGGCTGATGACTCAGAGTAAGCCAAGATTTCCTGCATTGCTGAGGCTGAATGAAGCCTGAGAAGAAAAGAAGATAGGCTGCGAATAAAGAAAACGGATAAAGTTAAAAAAAATAGAAAAGCTTAGCTACGGGGAGAAACGACGGAAGGAAACATCAAGCTGCATAAATGGAGACAGAGTAAATACTCAGTGTGTACATACTCTGCATAAAGAAACGTTCTGCTGTCCGAACTAGAATTAAATTCCTAAACATGAAAAATGGGAAGTGCCAGCAGTCGACCTGCTTGCACTTACCTTAATAACACGAAGCTGTTCTGAGGTAAGACAAAAGCTTTGAATGCTCAACTGCAGTTAGGAAAAGAGATACCTTGGTGTCTGAGACCATAGGACGCTGAAAACAGCTTTGCTGGTTGACTCTAAGAAGGTATTGGATTTCATCAATCGGGGAATTCAATTTAGGAGCCAAATGATAATATTGCAGCTAAATTGAACCCTGGCCAGACCCAACTTGGAGCACTGTGCTCAGTTCTCATCGCTTCACTACAGGATGGATGTGGAAGACATAGAAAGGATGCAGAGGAGACTTACAAGGATACAGCTTGGTTTGGGGAGCATCACCTATGAGAATAGGTTGAGTGAACTCGGCCTTTCCTCTTTGTGGCGACGGAGAATGAGAGGTGACCTGATAGAGGTTTATAAGGTGATGAGAGGCATTGATCGTGTGGATACTCATAAACTTTTCCCCAGGGCTGAAATGGTTGTCACAAGAGGACTCAGGTTTAAAGTGCTGGGGAGAGAGGACTTATACACTAGTGACTGTGTGGAATGGGCAGCCGGCAAATGTAGTGGAGGCTGATTACGATAAGTTCTTTTAAGAGTCTTTTAAAATGGCACATGAAAGTTAGTTAAATAGAGGGCTATAAGTAAGCCGAGTAATTTCCAAGGCAGGGACATGTTCGGCACGAATTTGTGGGCAGAAGGGCATGCATTGTGCTGTAGGTTTTCTATGTTTTCAAATATTTACTCGGCCTGAAAACTACGCTGTCCTTAATAAAATATTATATAAACGAAAATTCATGCTGCACGGCAGAGAAAGGATGTGAGTAGCAGCACTTCAATTACTGCTACTGCACAGCCGCCCGACCCGTCCCCACGCCCCCCCCCCACGTAACTCAGAGAGAGGGCAGAGAGATAGCGTTGGCAGTAGGATGTCAGGTCCCTGTACTCTAAGTGCTGCGATCAGGGGTTGAAGCATAGTATATAACACGTCACACTTCATGGCAGTCAATCTCATTCGTCTGCCCGCCGCCGGACAGTGAGCAAATGGTTTTGCTGACCACTGCTCACCATTGCGTACCTTTACCCTATATGGGCCAATATAACAGTGACTTCACATTTCCACTATATGAAATGAAATCGATCGGCAACTTGAAATATCAATATAATATATTACACAGTAGACGTTTGTCAATATGGTTGGCAGCTTCTGCCTTCTTTATCTGAAGACATACTTAACAGGCGCATAGATGAAAACATTCGCCCTGAAAGATGTCTGAATCCCGCCGCTAATTCCCATTTCATGGAACCGGAGCTTTAGCGGCTCAATGGTACTGATAGCATCGCTGGTTGTGATAGTCATCAAATAGTCA
The DNA here is from genome assembly GCF_030144855.1 of Hypanus sabinus. Lineage (NCBI taxonomy): Eukaryota > Metazoa > Chordata > Chondrichthyes > Myliobatiformes > Dasyatidae > Hypanus > Hypanus sabinus. The sequence continues at coordinate 64,376 of NW_026781432.1, read as the reverse complement.
TTGAATTTGACATGCATCCACCTCGATCTGTCCGAACCAGTATCTTTATTACACTGCAACTCATAGCTCTCCTGTGCAACGACGGTTCTATATAATTTCTGGGCTTCGCTTCTGGAACGTCACCCGTCGATCTCCATTATTGAATTGACTCTCACTTGGCGCTGACAATATTGGGTCGGTGTAACACTGCGATATTTCAAGAAGTAAGTGTAAAAGAAACTCGCTCGTGTGCCGGCAACGGTATCCATTGAAAATGAAAGCCCCCGCTGGGGAATCATGTTTAAACATGCTAACGTCCTTGATTAGTAACAGCATCTAACCTTAACGGAATAAAATGAAGGAAATGTGGTTTAGAGCGGTAATTAATCAGCCATAATGGAATGATGAAACAGACAGAGCATACCGAATCGCCTTTCAGCAAGATCTATTTTATTCTTCTGAATCCTGTCACAGCTTCTTTTTCTTCCACAATCATCGGACTCGGCATTGGACTTCATCTTCTACTTACCAACATCCATCTGTAAAGCAGTGTACCTCGTTATAATTGAAACTCCTTTGTATAAATTTTGTCGAATCTGCCTTGAGACGCTACAAAAAAGACTTAAACCGATTAGAAGACTGGGCAAAATGGCAGTGTGAACACATTATCAGGTAATGTATGGGCCTGAACTTCGGTGAGGTGCAAAGGGACTCAAGATATTTCGTGAAGTTACGAAAGCACAATAACGCTTGTTTTCCCTCAGGATGCTGAATAAAGCCGGTTTACCTCAACAGATGCTGGTGACCTTTTCCCGGCTGCACCATAGAGAGCATCTTAACACACTACATCTCTGTGTTGTATCTAGGTTCTACAGGAGCTGATAGGAAAGTCTCTAGGGCACAGAAGATCATCGGGACACCGTTTCCAGCCCTAAAGGACACCGACAGCTGACGCTGCCTGAAGAAACTTACAAGCACCTGTCAGGACAATACACACCCATGCAAACATCTGTTTAATCTTCTTCCGTCTGGCAGACGTTATAAGAATTTCTATGCACGCACTTCAGACTGAAAAATAGCTTTTTTCCCCAGAGCTATAATTGCTCTGAACCAATTGATGAAGCATTATCCATAAATTTGTTGTATTACTACTTTCAATACTGGTTTTATTGACGTCATGCATCTAAGCTACGCTTTTGTACTGCTAGACATTGCTTGTACTGGCTGTTTACTGGATTTTATTTATTGGTTATTTATTTTTCTTTGTTTTATAGCATTGCATACGAGAGATAGAAACTCCTTTTCGCTGCATTGGTGAATGACAAATTGTACTATGCAATGCCAATAAAGATATTTCAATTTCAGTTTCAATTTCATTTCGAGAGGAATCGGATATATTGGCATGGATGGACAGTTGAAGCTTTAAACTGCACTGATGAAGCCCTATCTTGAGTATTGCCAGCAGTTTGTAGCGCCTTGTCTTATAAAGGATGCTTTGATATTGGAGGGCGTTCAAAGGTAGTTTAGACCATTATTCCGGGATTGACAGACTTGCCATTTGAGGAGCATTAGATGGCCCTGGACCTCTACTTGCGTTAAGTAATTCAGAAGACTGAGTGGTGACCACATAAATCACCCGCTGCGACCCTTCCTGACTATTAGCCCGTGACTAACCATATCTAACACTCGTGACTTCCGGCGGCTTAGGACCACCTGCCCTATGACTGAACTGAGCTTCCTTGCGTTTCAGCAGGTGCTGCTAAATATCTTGAACCTCCTCTGGAAGCAATCGGCGAGCCGTCACTCGAGACCTCGGTTGCTCTAATAGTTTGGCAAGTACTCTTAAGGAAATCAAAATCAGGAAAAGGCTTCTTCGCATTCCAAGATTCCGGATCGGAGTCCTACAATTACATTCAGGCCGGTCTACTATTACAAATAGGGCCAAAACATGATGCCCGTCCGTCAATTACCTCTCGTACCTCATCCTCAGCACGATCACTCCCGTTCTCACCATCTCCCGCCAAATTAGCTTAAACTCTCCCGAAACGCTCTAGCAGATATTGTCTAGTATAGATTGTCCCAATAGTAATATTCACAACTGTTCTCATCCCAAAGACGCTACGCATTATTTTTAAATAATTATGCCTTCACAGCAATATGTACGTAAATCTCCAGAAAGCCACAATACTAAACACCACTAGAATACTCCCAGAGCTCTCCTCAATTAAGAAGATGATTGCACTCGACTATGCACATAGCTCACGATTGACCCGATTGAGCTGGGAAAAAAAAACAACAACTTTCTATAGTAATCAGAATTAAAAGGTTCATTATCCTAGTAATAGACGGGATTGGTAATGCTTTCAACCAGTTGCATGTAGTTTGGTGCTCTGTAGCTGCCGAGAAAACAACAACAACAGCAACAACAACTTCCTTGAATGCCTTCTATGTGATTTTCTCCAGTCCCACTAGAAATTCGTCAAATTGCCTGTCATTGATGACCCCTTTGATTTGTGGACCAACAAAAATGTTTTCCTTTATCTTGGCACCAGTTATTCCGAAAAGCATCTGTCTCAAATATCAAATACTTCATAGAAATGTTTGTGCCTGGCGATAGCAAATTCCATCTTTACAGTCCTGAACCCAATAATTGTTACTTAAACCTGCCCTGCCATGCAGCAGCCGCGCCGACTAAGCGTGCTCCAGCATACTGGAACAAGCTCGGAATCTTTCCAGCTTACATTGTCGGCAACATTTTAATTCACTTGAATTATGTGTGGTGGTTCAGTCCGAAGACCGTGGATCGGTCAGTGGACTCCGGGTTTTCCGGCGGTCCCTTGCTGCGGTTGGACTTATCTAGTAGCACCTGAGGCTCATGTTGTAATTAGGAATATAGTGGCCCTGGCATTGAGTATGGTTGGGGGATCGTCTTGTCAAGCTTTCTTGTCGCGACACTCACGGCACAGACGGACTCTGCTATCCTTGGGGCTGCGTTGGAGAACCATGGCATCTGGGAACCGTGCTGGTAGTTGTCGGACCGGTCATTGCGGTACTGATACAGCTGTTTCCAGGGCCAGCTCGGTGGCCGTCAGCCACTCCGAGTGAGGTAGGGATCCGGTTGCTTCTGTAGCCAGCGAAGGCGGCTGGCAGTAACGGATTCTCATAGCTACCTCGATGCCGAGATGAAGCTTGGTGTTTGTCTATTCCCGTCCTCGCCTCCGTTGCCCAGCGGGGAAAATCTCTCTTGTCTTGTCTTCTGCCGTTCTATAACGGCAGAACGGCCTGACCCACCCGACGGATTGTCCTGCCCCACCTTGGTATAAAATTATAGAAGAGTCCCGTTTCATGACAGAGTCCTGTTAAAGACGAGTCCCGGCTTGTCGGAGGACAAGTCCCGGCTCTATCTTTGTGTACTGTCCCGTTTCATGTCAGTGTCCTGTTTACGATCAGTCACGGCTTGTCGGAGGTCAGGTCCCGGCTCCATGTTGATGTGCAGTTCCTAGTCTGCCTCTAACCCCAGCCTCCGAGTTCCTCAAGCCTCGACACAAGTATGCAGCCTCAATCCTCGACCCAAGCCACCAGCCTCAACACTCGACCCAAGCCATCAGCCTCTTCGACCAAAGCCTGCAGCCTCCAGCCTCGACCCAAGCCTCAAGACCCCGTCACTAGCCAAGTCTCGTCACATCTTCGCCTGGGTTTGGGGGTCCGAGCAGGAGGCAAGACAGAGGCTCTGGGTCCTTGTCCAGTCTCAGGCTCGGAGTTCACTCCAGGCTCCTTGTTTCCCAGTCCCTCGTCCTGCCCAGTTCCTAGTTCTACAGTGTCTGCGACCTGCATTTGGGTCCTGATTCAACACCGGACTTATGAAAAAGATTTTCTCAGATATTCCTTTTTTCATTCCCTGAACATTCCGGCATATGTGGGGCTTCCTGACACTCTTGCTGCTCCAAAATCGTATCAGGAAAGGTTTAGATTGGGTGTACATCACAGTTCCTCATTACTGACCATTAACGTCACTTATACATATTTATTTCTCACTTGCGTTTTCCCATTGTTCAGTTTTCTCCAGCATGATTCTCCCACACTTTCTCAGGCTGTGCTGACATGTCAGAAACTGTCTGACATGTAGTGGGCGGGATTCTCCCCGTATCCACACCTTCCTACTATCCGTCTTCTTCTCGCTCGGTGCCTCGATTCCAGTGTGGTAAGTACAGTACCCGAACTTCACCTGCAAACCATCGGAAGCAGCTTGTGCACAGCGGCCTGTCAACATTCCTTGCTGTCACTTACTTCCACCTGTCTCACTTGATATCAGTACAAGATTTGATAGCCTAGGCCCGCGCCGTAGGTAACGTGTAGAGTGTGGTCTTTGGGTAGTGTGTAAACCTTGTTAGGGTTTCCTGTGGTGATGGAATGTGCTCATTGGATTTTGTGTTGCAGGTTTCAGATCAGGAGGCTGCACTGTTGGGTAGATGTGTCTTTATTGGGAGCTGGTGGGTAGACAGTGTATTCTTTGAGATAGTGTGGTGAGATGGAATATTCAGTGGTGGAGGCTTGCAAAGAGAAGTGTTTCAATGGGTACCTCTAGTACGGAAAGCGCTAGGTGATTCGGAGAGACGAATGGAGGAGTGGTGGTGTTTGTGGGGGCCTATCTGAGGCCGGAGGAAGGGTCAGATTAGAAGACTTCTCGGAGACACGCTCAATCAGTTGGAGAGTGTGGTGCAACAGGATTGTTCTCTTATTGGGAGTCATTGTATAATACTACTTAATATTCAACACCTAATTTCATCAGTTATTTTTAAATTTATTCTGTTAACCTTTATATATATCATTTGGAGTGATTCTCCTCCAAACTTATCTCGCTCTTCATTACTGTTTTTGTTTTACTTTATTTACAATGTTCAGTTATTGCAGCGACAAAACAAAATGAAGACGTAGAAAACTATACAAAGGAAATACAGCTCCAAGTGGTGCACAGACAAAACTAATCAAAAACATAAAGGCTGCCAGACAATATACAAGATTATATAAATAGACTTTCTAAAAGAAAGAGTTGACATATTAGTGGTATCACGGAAGCAATGTAAAATAAAATGAATAAAGGAATCCGGTTAGGCACTACACCCACTCTTGAGCTGGGCAGGGCAGGATCACTATGTATGTAAGGTCATATGACACTGAGCCAAGACAGGTCCCCGTATTCTCTCAAATATATTCTGTGTATTGGGTTTTTGCTGACGCGGTCTTTCCATTTATATAATTGACAAAATCTCCTTGAACCAGTGTGCAAAGATAGGTGGATTAGCAGACTTCCCGGTCAGAAAAATAAGTTTCTTAGCCACCACCATTCCACGATGCAGAGCAATGCTCATGCCGTGCGACAACTCAAGAGTGACTGCCGAACATCCAAAGATAGCGAGGTCGTGATTGGGCTGAATGTCTCTAGAATAGGCTTCTCAAAGCCACTCAAAAATTGCAGTCCAAAAGTTGTATAATGTAGAGAAAAACAAGAAGAGATGAGTTAGTGAGCCCTCAGCAGAGCGGCACTTGTCGCAATCAGGAGACACAGATGGGAAGATCCGATTCAGTTTTATTTTTGAACAAAGCAATCTGTGCATCACCTTGTACTGGATTAACCTGTGGCGTGAATCTATAGAACAGCAGTGAACCCGGGCCATTGCCTCCTCCTAAAGTTCCGCTGATATCTCTGAGACCAATTCCCTAGCACAGGTTTCCCTAACAGATTCTGTAGAAACCAAAGGAGGAAAGGAATTGACAAATTTTGATATTAACTGTTTGGAGTCTGGAGGGTGTAAGAGGTTTTCAAGAAAGGGATGGGTGGTTGGAATAGGCTCGAAGTGTGGGCGCTTGTCCTTACCGTAGTGTCTAACTACGGATTTAGCGGGAAAAAATGTGAATTTTAAAGATAGAACTTAGTGCTTAATTGTATGAATGATGCAAATTGGCTATCGATGTACAGATCTACGAAAGTTTTGCTACCCCCTCTCTCCAGACTGCAAACACCCCATATAATTGTTCAGGCTTAAATGAGTGATAGTGACAAATGGGAGCATATATGGAAACACTGGGAATTTGGTGAGCCACTTTTATTTGATTTAATACTCATAAATAATTCTTTAAACTAAAGTTTTTTTGGATTAGCTTAACTGTTGAGGCATAAGTTGAAAACAGAATAGCAGGAAGTGAAGAATATTTAACAACATAGGCTACCAGCTGTAGCCATGGAAGTTTTTCTTCGATCTCAGCACCTCCACATTTCCAATATGAAAGAATCCTGGAGTTCGCTGCCCAATAGTAATGTTTGAAAATTGGCAGACCAAAACCGCCCTTCTTAAGTGGTTTGTGAAGGTGAACCTTAGATATCCTGTGCGATTTATAGCCCCACAAAAAAGGGCAATATGACAGTCAAGTATCGTAAATAAAATGCATTTAAGTATATAGGCAGGTTTTGAAAAATATATAGAAACCTTGGTAGGCTCACCATTTTGAACGCATTTACCCGTCCAATCATGGATACGGGCAGTGTCCTCCAGGACTCGATATTTGTTCTCACTTTTTGTAAGGATTCTGTAAAGTTAAATTTGAAAAGATGCTTTGTGTTCTTAGTCAGTTTAATCCCCAAAAAGGTGAAACAGTACTTCTCTACTCTAAAAGTTTTTTTTTTTCAGAAGTCTTCTGCAAACTGATCCACTAAGGGCATAAATTCGCTCTTTCCCAATTTATAGTATAGCCAGAAATACTCCCGAAAGAATTTATATATTCTAGTAGGAAGGGAATAGCTGGATCGGCTAGACAAACAAGGAGGTTGTCCGCGTCAGGGTCACACGGGACTCAATATTGCCCAACTTAACATCTTTAATGTGCGAGTGGCCCCTAATGCCAATTGCCTTGGGCTCCAGCGCGGTGTTAAACAGCGGCGGGGGTGGGGGGGTGGTGGGGGGTGGGAAGACAATGGGTCCCCTTGGCGAACACCACATTGCAGAGAGATCGGATTGGATTTATACCCATTGGTGAGAATGAAAGATTTTGGATTAGTGTATAATATTTTAACCCGTTCTACATAAGTGTCGCCGAATCCAAACTTCATGAGTATTGCAATTAGATAGATCCACTCTATTATATCCAATGCCTTGTGACATCTCGGGACAGTAGAGCAGTTCCATCAACTTTCCCATAATCGACGTACAAAATATTGAGAATTTGGCGGACATTACAAAAGGAGTACCACCCCGGGAAAAATCCCGTTTGTTCCGGATGATTGACATTTGCTATATGCTTACCGAGCTCACTAACTCTTTTGTAATTACTTTCGTCATAATTTAGTTGTGCAATGGGCCTATAACCTCCAGGATCCGTTTTATTTTTTTTTATAAAACACAAATATTTGCTTCACTGAGAGAGGGTGGGAGCCTCCTCTTTTTAAATGTATCCCGAACCATTCTCAGCAAAATCGGTGTGCGGACATTCGGAACGCTTTGTAGAACTCTGGCCCGAACCCGACCGGTCCATCTGCCTTACCGGCGGGAAATGCTTCGACGGATTCCTATAACTCAGATAGCGAAAAATCCAAATCCAAATTCTCCCTGAAAGCCGCATCTAATTCTGGGAAGTAAAGAAGATCAAAGAACTTATCAAAATCTTCCTGTGTAGCTGTTTATTTGGAGGTGTAAATTTCTGAATAGAACTCACTAAATCGTTTGTTAACATCCTTTCCCTCCGTAGGCAATAAGCCAGATTTGGATTTTATTTTGTAATAGGCTCGTTTTGCTTGTTCTCCTTTTCACTGCCATGCCAATAGCTTCTGTGGTTTGTCACCCAACTCAAAATGTCGATGTTTATGTTTAAGCAGTATGTTGGCAATTTGTTCCCATACAATGGAGTTGTATTCGTATTTTAATTTCAGAATGGTATTATACTCTGATTGGAGCAGATTAAGCCTGTTCAACCGCTAATAATTATTTCTCAATCACTTCAAATCTACCTTGCTTAGCCCTTTTCAGTGTTGCTTCATAAGAATTAATTTGGCCTCTGATGTACACTTGAAGTGTTTCCCAGATTGCGGAGTCATTCAGCTCGCCGTTGCCGTTAGTCTCAAGGTACTGCAAGATGTGCATCGAAATATATTCTGTAACTGCCTGATCCTTGAGCAAAAATGGATCAAAGCGGCAGTTATATGCTTGCTTAGGGACGGACGATTGAGATTGACAGGACTATGGTCAGATATTAATATGCTGTGATATTTGGTGTGGTCAATATTAGAGATTAATCTAGAGTCAACTAAAAAAATAATCGATCCCTGTATGTGATTTGTGTACATGAGAATAAAAAGAATAATCACGGTCAGATTGGTGTTGTAGTATCCAAATATCCACCTTCTTCGACTTCATCAAATTATTAAGAGTTTGCACAACAAGAATATTGGGAGGGTAGGGTGGTAGAGGAGAGGCTATCTAAATACGGGTTCAGGTAGCAATTAAATTCACCCCCAATCTATATGTGGCCTGAATCACTGTCTGGGGTCAAGTCAAACAGCTTACGGAAAAAAAAAACAAACAAACAAACCTGGATTATCCGAGTTCGGTCTGGAATAGTTTACCAGTGTAATGGGAGGTGAATTAATATGTCCTGTTAAAATTATAAATCTGCCATTGGATCACTTGTAGATGGGTGAAAACTAAAAGGCTGTCTTACGGAAGAGAATGGCGACGCCTTTGGAAGTGAAAGGTACCTGATAAACCTGTGAAATCCAATTAGCCCTGAGTTTCCTATGCTGAGTGGCGTTAACGTGAGTTTTTGGAAGAATATAATGTACGATTTCAGTGACTTCAAATGTGTGAAAACGTTACCTCGCTTTTTTGGTTGACCTAAACCGTCCACATTCCAAGAGAGCGGGGATATGGAGTGGAGAGTATTATTTATTTGAAGTACCTTTTGCATTATAATGAAATGCAAACTTAATATTCAGTCTGGCAGCCAGCAAAAAAACAACAAAAAAATGAACAGTTAACAAATATCTCAACAGAACCCCCACCCATTGCTTCCGAAAACGAAACAGAGTTACCCTCATCCTAATCTGGGACCACCGGACTAAAGCGGAAAAAACACCTCCAACTAATAGTCCCTCATTAGCACACATATTAAAGAACAAATTGAGGATAGAATAAAGAGCTGTCATAATTAAGGACATTTCCAACCTTTCACTGCTGCGGGTGGAAGTTTCCACTTGTTTTAAAAAGGCAAAAACAAAACAGTGTCTCAGAATATTAATGTCAGCTGCCTCAATGACCATCGCACGGTAGCAATCACATCTACAGTGATGAAATGCGTTGAGAGGTTTGTCATGACTAGTCTGAACTCCTGTCTCAGCAAGGACCTGGATCCACTACAGTTTACCTATCACCACAACAGGTCAAAGGCAGATGCAATCTCAATGACGCTTTACATGGCCTTAAACCACCTGCACAATACCAGTTGCTGTTCATCGACTGTAGCTTAACATCTAATAGCATAATTCCCACAATTTTGATTGAGAAGTTGCATTGCCTGTGATCTGTACCTCCCTCTGCAATTGGATCCTCAACTTCCTAACATGAAGACCACAGTCTCTGTGGAATGGTGATAACATCTCCTCCTCGTTGACGATCAATACTGGTGCACCTTAGGAGTTTGTGCTTAGTCCACTGCTCTACTCTCTCTATACACATGACTATTTGACCAGGGATAGCTTACATACCATGTAAAAATTTGCTGATGGCAGAACCATTGCTGGGAGACTCCAAGATGGAGAGGAGAACGCGTATAGAAGTGAGCTATTCCAGCCAGTGGACTAGTGTCGCAACAGCAACCTTGCACAACGTCTGCAAGACGAAAGGGCTGATGGCGTTCTTCAAGAAGGGAAAGACGAAGGAACACATACCAATCGTCATTGAAGAACCAGAAGTGGGGAAAGTGAGCAAGTTCCTGGGTGTCAAGATATCTGAAGACCTAATCTGGTCCAAACACATCGATGCAGATGTGAAGAAGGCAAGGTAGAGGCTGTACTTCATTAGGAATTTGAATAGATTTGATATGTCAACAAAAACACTTTAAAAACATTTCAGGATTCATAGTGGAGAGCATTCTGACAAGGATGCATCACTGCACAGGACTTAAAGTCCATCTTGGGCGTCAGCCTACAAAGTAACAAGGATATCTTCAAGGGAGCGGTGTCTCAGAAAGGCAGCGTCCATTATTAAGGAACCCCGGCATCTAGGGCATGCACTTTGCTCATTGTTACCATCAGCTAAGAGGTACAGAAACCAGAAGGCACACAGTCAGCGATTCAGGAACAACTCCCACCCCTCTGCCATCCGATTCCTAGATGGATATTGAACCCGTGAACACTACCTCACCTTTTTAACATATATTATTTAAGTTTGGCACGATTTGTTAATCGATTGAATATACACATACCTTCATTAACTTACTTTTATTTTCCTCTATATTATGTATTGCATTGAACTGCTGCTGCACAGTTAACAAATTTCATGACGCATCCTGCTGATAATAAACCTGATTTTGATTCTGAAAATATCGGTTTGCAATCGGTACTGCAACGCTCTGGTGAGAGCAAGGGGTATGTCAAGGCACGGATGTCATTATTCTTCACTGAAGCCAGGACAGATCTCAATTTATGACGCTTGTTCCTACACGGACTTGTGTCACAGATTTCTGAGGTCAAAAGAGTGGAAGTTCCCCAATACAACGGCATTTGTATTTTAAGAAAAAAAACTGTCCCGCACACGTTTCATCTACAAAACTACTTTATTATGAGGATATGAAACTGGCCATTAAACATCTGAAAAGCAATTTAAAGACCGAGTGCAAAGAATAATAATGCGCTTCTCTCTCTCTCTCTCTCTCTCTCTCTCTCTCTCTCTCTCTCTCTCTCTCTCTCTCTCTCTCTCTCTCTCTCTCTCTCTCTCTCTCTCTCTCTCTCTCTCTCTCTCTCTCTCTCTCTCTCTCTCTCTCTCTCTCTCTCTCTCTCTCTCCCCTCTCTCCTTCTCTCCCCACTCAATCTAATCCAAATACTCATGACACTCTACTGTACATTCACAATATTCAAAATTAGGCTTTTGAAACAAATTTTAATATTTCCTTTAAACGATAAATACGCTCCAACGTCACTGCACACCAAGCATTGCCAAGCTTCGTACGTGCCTGCCTCGTCATCGAACAGAACATTCCGCCTTCACACTTCTCCCAGAACCGACTGCCAATTCTAAAACTCTCTGGCTGTCCAGGGAATCCGTTCTCCTTTCCTCAAGGTTCACCATTGGCTTTCATCCCACTGCAGCTTAATCTCTGCATAATCGGAATTTGTGAGCAAATCTCTGAAATGATTCACCTCTGCCCTTTCCTGTGGTTATTTTATTACCGCCGGCGTTTACATTTGACTGTCAACTCGGTCGGTCTTTTGAAGCGACAGAACTAAAGAAAAAACCTGCACACTGAAAGATTACGAAAAGGGCATGAAATTTTGACAGTGATGTATTGCGTTGGGGAAAAAAGAGGGTCATTATTACGGGGAAGTAATTTTTTACCACGAATGAAATAAAATGCAAAGGAATGGAGGAAAATCTCGTTAAACAAGAGCAGGAGTATCTGAAGGGGACGAAGAACCGTGGCGGAATGATTCCAAAGGAATATCATTTGACCAGTTAACTTCCGGCTTCTGAACATAACCTCTGCAGTAGCAAAATCTAATCACCCGCTGAACGTGTCAGAGAGTCGACCAGCTTCTCTGAGCTTCGGGTCAGCAGCTTGAAAGTGATTAATGGGTTGTGTGAAACTCGGACAGACTGCGCTGCTCGGAATTACTCGCACATTGAGCGGATTGACCGGAGCTGCTGCTGACAGGATGATCAGTGACAGTATTTTATATACAGCGAAGATGCCCACGGTCCCTCCACAGTACCGTAGTAATTATATGAATTTCCATTCACTGCTGCCGCAAAAAAAGGAGCTGATATCTTGACTTCAGATTGTGATGTTAACCCTGATTCTCATATGGGTCTAGGTTATCGACTAAGAATGGGAAGGGGTCAGGGAAAAGTGGGAGGGAGAGGGGAGGGAGCGGGAATAGACACTCTGTAATCGATAAAATTTTCAACATCGTTTTCTTCGGCCAGATTTGCAACCTGTTTTTCCGTTATATATGACAATACGGTATTGTGCAAAATGCTAGGGCTACCTAACTATATGTATGTTTGCCTAAGACTTTTGCAGTGTAGTGTATAATGATCAGGGAAGGGAGCCGGCCCTTGATCTCAACAGTCATTGTTGGGCAAATTTATCGAATGGAATTAAAGTTTATGTAGAGTTCGTATTTGAAGTTCTATTTGCGTCTTTCCCCTCAAAATATACAAAGCTACCAAATGTCATCGTTATCTGTGTTTTCTCTGCTGTTTCCAGAGTGATATCAGCCCGCAAATTCTGCCGTTGATTCTGATAATTGATTTTCTTGATAGAGTTCCCGAGGAGCAATTATTTACTCCTCACTGAGGAGCACAAAGAACAAATCCGATTAATTATACGATTATAGCGTACGCTTCCGGATGTGCCTCAACGGATTATTTTTTGTGCTTCTCGCAGTGAACCTGGTGACGATTTTAATCCTGTCCAGAGGGAAGTGCGGTCTCTCAAGAGTTGTCACTCGCTACCTGGTTGCCATGGCAGCGGCGGATCTTATGGTGGTTGTCCTGGACCTGATATTGAGCAAGATTCCGAATATTTACGTGCCAATTGAACTTCTCATCTGGGCTGCGGGTACACCACTGTGTAAAATCCACGCCGTCCTGCTATACGTCGCCACAGATTGCTCGGTGTGGTTCACCGTCACTTTCACCTTTGACCGGTTTGTGGCCATTTGTTGCCAGAAGCTGAAAACGAAATATTGCACCGGGAAAACTGCGGCTGTAATTCTGGGGACAGTGACTGCCATCAGCTGTTTAAGGAACATTTACTGGTATTTTCGGCTCTCGCGGTATTATGCAACGCTGATCGCTCCATTTATTTGTATGGATACCGTGTATTATGTTCCTTTATTTGTCGCAATGTCAATTGACTTATTTCATTACCTTCTCACCCCTGTAATCCCATTCCTGCTGGTTCTGCTGACCAATGCATTAACCGCCAGACATGTTTTAGTCACCAGCAGAGGGCGCAGGAGACTCCGGTGTGCTGACAAGGGACAGAGTGCCAGGGACCCGGAGATGGAGAGCCGCAGGAAATCCCTCGTTTTACTGCTGATCATCTCTGGCAATTTCGTCCTGCTGTGGGCACCGTTCACTCTGTATTCTGCTTGGAACCGACTGTCCGCTACCTCTGCGGTAACATTTCCTCCTGATTCTCTGCGAGAACTGGGCTTGTTGCTGCAGCTTCTGAGCTGCTGCACGAACACGGCCCTTTACGCCGTCACCCAGACCAAGTTCAGGGAGCAATTGAAGGATGCGATAACACATCCATTGGCTCTCGTTGCTGCGAAAATGTCATGAAATACCGTTGTTTCCCTGCCTGGCCCAAGTAATTCACCAGTTATTGCAGGCAAACTCTGCACCAATGGAGCCCGGCGATCTTCTTGTTCGTCTTATTTTTCGCCAGATTTCCCATCGCACATCATTCCTCACTCTGGCTCAATGACGATCATTTTAATCGTTTTTTTTTTTTCCCCCCTGCAGTCGCCGGTTTCTATCCCCCTCTGTTCCCCATTGAATAGATATGCGTTTGTTAGTGTAGATCAGCGACATCGTTGTGACCCATAGTTCTGCAGCCAAAGTCCCACTGTCCGCCTGTTCCAGCCGCATTGCTCCGATCCAGCGTTAAACCACTCCTGTGTTCCCGAAACCTCTCTCGTTTAACGGTGACTGGGAACGATCCCGTTCACCAAGTTCGCATGTCATGCTGGAAATTAGCTCTTGTCCCGGGTATCGCTCGGATATAGTCAGAATTGCATCTTGCAATCACAATGTTAAGGGGAGTTTGAAAAAAACGAAGTTAGTGTTCTGGAAACGCGAGTGAAAATTCGCAACGTGGGGTGCAGTTGCTCCCGTATCCTTTTTTAGCATTAACCGGCGAAGGGACCGCAGAGGACAGACACGTGGCGGGATTTGCAGTGTCGCCCGACAAGGCTATTGCAAGGCCTGGATTTGGGTAAAGGAACAGGTGTTGGTACAAAGCTTCCAGCTTTATATGTCTATCCCAACTAAAGTTGTTTGAGTTTCCCCCACTGTGTGGTGCTGAACTTAACTATGTTTGAAAACACGAACGTTATCAGGTTTTATCCAGCGCGGATGGTTCAAGAGGGCCGAATCTTTCCAGGTTGTCTCTTTTACTGAGGCCGGATTAGACCGAAACTATATCACTGAATGTGTCTCACTGAGCAGAGAGGAAGGCGAGCAGACCAAGGAACTGTCTTCTGGAAAACATAGGAAAGCACCAGTAAAGCTACAGAGTACAGCAAACACATAACTACAGGCTGGGGCGTGTCTTCTATCCCGCCGATAAAATATTATTGAAATGATCCCGTGTACGATAATATAGACTTTTCACCTCCCAGTTTATCCCGATGTGATTCTCCTCCTTTTTGTCGCCTTGTTCAGGGTAACTGTAATCGTTTCACTTTATTCAGCATTGTTACTGTGTGACTTTGCTCTGTTTATTGTATTCTCGGCTCTATATAATGATTTGACCTGTACACAGGACTGGATTTTCACAGCATCTCAGCACATGTGACAATATTAAACTGATTGCAATTCCATCCACCTCGAAAACAAATCTGAATCATTCTATCCACGACGGGGGAGTCACAGTCTGTGGATAAATCAGGCCCCTCACATAGAGTTGTCTTGCCAGGACCACAAGAAAACTTGGATATCATAGATTTGCCAGTTCACAGAGTACGAAACGGCGGCACGTAATTTCCGGGTAAGGTATTCTCCCTGAATGGCGAAACTTTTATTCCCCTTCTATTCAAATGTTCACCCAGATCCTTCCGATTTGTGAGACTCTCTGCCTCCGCCGGACGCTTTACACAATTGGTTTCAGATCTGTAGCAACCCATCCGGTGAGGAACAAAGAGATCCAATATTCTCTGTGTTCGCAACACTTCATAATCATTTATGGTGCCTGACTGTTGACGAGTGGGATGTATTACAAACTGGTTATCGTCTGCCTTTAATCGTTAACCGCTCAGCCTCAGGGTGTTTCGCTACAGCGGACACAATCCTATAGAGTTTATCTGTTTCGTGCTGGTGTAGGATTACTCCATTCACATGTACCGAGTTTGAGTGGACCTGTGCCTGGATTTTTGTTCCATGAAACTCCAATGATCACAGAGTGGATTGAGTGGAAAAAATGGAAAGCAATAACATGTCTCTGTTATTGCGAACTGTGTCTCGTGTAATTGAAGAAAGCATGCTTTCCTGTTTAGATGGTAATGTTGGGTTTGTGATTCATCGTTCAGTGGCTGAGGAGCCTGTTGCATCCAGGAAGCCGTTCTCATCTCACACCGGTCGGGGAAAATACAGCTCACAGTTTTTGGTAAAACACACAAAATGCTGATGGAACACAGCAGACAAGGCAGCATCTATAGGAAGAAGTACAGTCGACGTTTCGGGCAGAGAACCTTCGTCAGGACTAACTGAAAGAAGAAATACTATGAGATTTGAAAATGGGAGGGAGAGTGGGAGATCCGAAATGATAGGAGAAAACTGGACGGGGAGGGATGAAGCTAAGAGATGTAAAGTTGATTGCCAAAAGAGTTAGAGAGCCTAGGGAGAAAGATAGGGGGTGTATGGGTAGGGAGAACGAGAGGAATATGGAGAGGCAAGGAGTGATTGTGAGATGGGCAGAGAGAGAAGGCAGAGGGGAAAATGGCGGAAATATATATAGATAGTTAGCCAGCTAGATAGATAGAGAGATATATAAAGAACGGGGTTAGAAGGGGAGGGGGTAAGAACGGAAGGAGGGGCATTAATGAAAGCTGGAGAAATCAATGTTCATGCCATCAGTTTGGAGGTTAGCCAGACGGAATATAAGGTATTGTTGCACCAGACTGAATGTGGCTTCATCTTGACAGCAGAGGATGTCACTCTTTGGTGCCTTAGCTATAGGGATCTATGGACTTAATACTCCAGAACAGCTTGTTTCTTTAGATTTAGCACAGACCTAATTACATTGGCGTATGTTCCAAACTTACCAGACTTCCCCATATCTCTGAAAGTCATTTAGAGTCATTGGAGCAGCCGGTAAAATGGGCTGTAAATTGGTGGATTGAATTTCGTGCAGGTAACTGCGAGCTGTTGCATTTTGGAAGGGCATACACGTTGAATGCTGGGGCACCGATGAGTGCGGTGGATCAAGCGGATCCGGGAATAGAGATTCATAATCTCTTAAAATCTGCATCACAGGTCGACAGGTTCGTAAAGATTGCTTTTGGTACATTGACCTTCATATGCAAAAGTATTGAGTATCGGAGATGAGACGTGATATTGGAGTTGAATAAGACGGTTGTGAGTCCGATTAGGAGTATTGTATGCATTCCTGATCACCTTTCTGTAGGAAAGCTATCAGTAAGATGGAATTGGTTCATAGAGGTTTTAGGAGAATGTTCCCGGGTTTTGAGGACGGAGTTTTAAGGACAGCTTGAATAGTTTATTACTTTATTCACTACATCGCAGGAAAATGACGGAAGATTTTGTATGGATGTAAAACATTTTGAGGGTATGGATACGGTAAGTTGAAACACTGAGCTGGCTGTGTGGGTCAGAGGTTAAGTGTGCAAGTTTAAATGTTTAAAGGAAAGATGAGGGGATGTTCCACTCAGAGTGTGGTGAGAGTGGAACAGGCTGTCAGTGGAAGTGATGACTGCAGGATCGATTCCAACATTTAACCGAAGTTTGGATAAGTACTCGGCGGGAGTGGAGTGCAGGGCTATTTTCATAGTGCAAGTCGATGAGAGTCGGCAGAATAGTTCAGCATGACATGAAGGGCCTGTTTCCTGTTGTACTTCTCCATGTCTTTAGAATTTTTCAGCTCGCCTACTACATAACGCCGTGGGTTAAGATATCTCTCAGCCTTGGAAATTTGTTCTGACGTAAGGACATCAGAATGCAGAATTTCCTCTTGTGGAAACTGCAACTGCAGAGACTGCTTTCCTAACGGATATCAACGAGAAGTATGAATTTTGAGTCCTCTTCCGTGACCTCTTCTCTACATTGAGAATATCCGTCGAGCCCCCCCCCCCCCCCCGCAGTATCAGCACTTCCCACCAGAGTCTGTTTGTCCACGTTATGCTGATAATTAAAGTAAAGCCTTCGCATTAATATTAATGACGTCAGCCAGGGAGTTCCCTTCATCCCCAATTGTTCATATTGACATGTCACCGCGACTTCGTGCAAACAGTATGCTGTAAATTCAGACGTTTCATGAATGAGATAAAACTTTCACCACCGTGCATGAAGATTAACAATTAATTTTATTGCACTTCTCGAAAGTGAGAGCGATCACTGGCTGGACTTCCTCCTTCAAAGTGACCCATCTGTTCAACATACATCAAACAGAACGACCACGACTGCTTGTGGCGCATCACTGACCACTCTGGTGTTGTCACTGCGTATTCAGATCGGTCATTGACCAAAACAGACAGGGTCACTCCCTCAATGTTGGCAATCATGTGAGAAATGTTCGTATCAGGTCCGTGAATATCCGCACAGATCATTGTATTGCTCTTTCAGAACTGTCCTCACTAACTAAAACTGTAGTTACATTTCCAGTCCCAGCTCGGACACAGCACTGATGTTCATATTTAAACTCGTTAACAACTGGTCTGCACAAAAACCCCACAAGCTCTGCAAGGAATCCTAATACTGAGAAGACGCATTTTAAAGATTCGTGAATGTGAGACTGTACGCAGCAGGGAAATAAATGAAGACTGATCTCCAGATGGAGAAGGATGTGCATCAGTTCCCATTGGATCGGCGCACACTCTGAATTTGGTATACTGGCCTCGTCTCTGTGAATTCCTTGAGAGCCACCACCAGGATTGAAGAGGTCGGTAGATTTTAACACAAACTGAATGCAATGCTGAAATGTTAGAGCCATCAAAGCCGTATTTTGGACGTTCAAAAAGAAACATCAGTACAATAAGCACAACAGTCTGTGCTTTATAAACACTTCGGTGCTGTTGTGGGAAATAATGGAGACAGAAGCTTTTAACCCGCCCCTCCCCCACCTACATGGCTTTATACATTTCATTCTAGCCTGCCTTTATTTCCTTCGGCTTCATATTCTGGCTTGTTCCCCCTTCAGTTCCAGTGTGATTAGACTATTATACACAGGAGCAAGAGTAGTCCACTCTGCCGGTTGACCCTTCCCCTCCATTCTATCATGTTTTATTTATTATTTCTCTCAACCTCATTCCAACCTGATGACATGAGCATTGATTTCTCTAAATTCCGTTAATCCCCCTCCTTCCCTTCTTACCCCATCCCTTATGTATTTCTCTATCTAACTGACTATCTATCTATCGACTTAATTATCCCCTCCCCCCCCCCTTTTTTTCTCTCTTTTTTTTTCTCTCAGTCAAATACCTTCATCCTGATGCATCCGGACGACGTCCCCAAAACGGCACTAATCACCCCGTTCGGCATTTTCGAGTTCCTCCGCATGCCGTTCGGCCTGAAGAATGCCGCACAGACGTTTCAGCGGTTAATGGACGCGGTGGGACGCGACCTTGACTTCGGTTTCATCTATTTGGACGACAACCTCATAGCCAGCAGCAGTCGTCAGGAGCATCTGTCCAACCTCCGTCAACTCTACGCCCGACGCAGTGAATACAGCCTAACAATCAACCCGGACAAATGCCAGTTCGAGTTCTCTGACGGCGGCGAGTTTTCGACTCCATTCACAACTTAGTGCACCTCTCCATCAGGTCAATCGTCCGGATGGTAACCAAAAGGTTCCTTTGGCACGGGCTCCACAGGCAGGTCAGTGAATGGACCAAAACTTGCATGCACTGCCAAAAAGCAAAGGTGCAGCGGCACACAAAAGCCCCGCCGCAGCAGTTCCACCACACCCGCCGGCGTTTCGATCACATTCATGTGGATATCGTGGGCCCAGTGCCAGTGTCGCGTGGAGCGCGGCACCTCCTAACCATCGTTGACTGGTTCACAAGATGGCCAGAGGCGAACCCGCTCACCGACACCACCTCCGAATCTTGCGGCCGGGCACTGATTGCCACCTGGGTATCTCGCTTTGGTGTACCGGCCCACATTACCTACGACAGAGACGCCCAATTCACCTCCAGACGGTGGTCAGCTATGGCCTGTCTTTTGGGGACACAACTGCACAACACAACTGCCTACCACCCACAGTCGAACGAACTAGCGGAGCGTTTCCACCGTCACCTGTAGTCGGCTCTCATGCCCCGCCTCAAAGGGCCTAACTGGGTGGACGAGCTTCCCTGTGTCCTACTCGGAATCCGCACGGCGCCCAAAGAGGATCTCCACTCCTCATCGGCTGAGTTGCTGTGCGGCCCACCCCTGGACGTCCCAGGGCATTTCATACCAGCACAAAGGGGGCAAGAGGAAGAACCCACAGGAGTCCTGGGCACTCTACGTGAGAGGGTTGGTAACCTGGCCCCGATACCCACCATAGGATGAGCAGAGCCCGACCTGCGTACCCAAAGTCTTGCAGAACTGTAAGTTCGTTTTTGTCCGACGGGGCGGACATCGGGCACTGCTACAGCGACCCTACGAGGGTCCGTTAACGGTGATCAGAAATAACGGGTCCACATTCGTACTGGACATTGTGGGGAAGGAGGAGGTTTTCACATTGGACCGACGCAAACCGGCCCATGTGGACGTGGCGCAGCCAGTCGAGATTCCGGCACCGCGGCGCGGAGGCAGACCTTCCAAACAGAGACCGACCCAGACTGAGGACATTAGCGGGTGTATCGCCGGTTCTGAGGTGGGTGGGGCTATGTGGCGTCCCACTTCCCAACGCACTCGAACCGGCTCACAAAGCGGGGCGCGACGGCATATAGGCCAGTACCAAAAAGGGCGCCAAGCCTGCTTCACCAGCAAGGGAAAATACCCGCGCTCGGGACGGGACTGTGAATACGCGCCCCCTACAGCACTCTCGCCCGGGGAGGGCGAGATCAGGAAGGCTTTAAAACGAGGCCGCGAAGTTTGAATAAATCTCTTTTTGCAACTGTAGCTGACCGACTGGGTGTCGTTATTTCAGCGCTGGGTGTAGCACACCGCTACAAAACATTCTTTTCGACATTGTAAGAAAGTTCAGTTTATTAGTTTTGTTTCGTACAATTTTACAGTTAAAAAAGAGGAAAGGAGTACCGTGCAAAGTTTCGGCAGCCCTTGAGATGTGAGCTCTCAGACAACTTTTACCAAGGTCTCGGTTTCTTGCTGTGGAAGAAAACTCTTTATTCATAATTACCAGAGAATAATAGCTTCTTGATTATTCAGGGCTTGAAGGGATACGGGAACACGGCAGGATCTTGGGACAGAGTGGAAAATCGTTTCAGACATGCTGAAATGTCGGAGAGGACTCGACACGCAAATGGGCTAATTCGGCTCCTGTATCTAATACTACTATGTTCGTATGGTCGGAAATGCTTGCAGAACTCACGGTTCCAAGGAAATAATCATTCAAAGTTTCTATCGGAGACTTTTCAAATTAAGTAACGCCTCGTCGAGCGCCTATATAGCGGTGGTATTCCCAAGTGGCCAACCATTTCAATTCCTATCCTTCATTCACACTACGACATGTCTGTTCATGACGTCCTGTGTTCTCCTGATGAGTCCACTCTCAGTTTGCAGGAGCAACACATCATAGAGCATCTGCGTAAAATCCAAGCCTTTGTCATGGATATGGATTTCTGCAAGTCACTGTATTTCTCCCTCTCCTATCCTTCTTCGTCAGATCCAATCTGGTCTTTAACTCTTCTCTGTAGCCAGTTACTTTCCTCTGATACCTTTCCCCCTACCGGTTTTTCTATGATGGACTTTTCTCTCTTGTATCAGACTTCTCCTTTTTCTGAACATTGTCTTTTCAACTTATCAATTCCCAGTCTCTTATTTCGTCCACCTTCACCAACCACCTGGTGTCTCCTATCAGCTTCTAGTTCCCCCGTCCCCCACACCCCCCCCCCCGGCCCAACGTTCTTATTCTGGCATCTTTCCGGTACTGTTGAAAAGTCACGGCCCGAAAACTCAAATGGTCATTCACTTTTGACCTGTTGAGTTCCTTCAGCTTTTGCGTGTGCATCAGACTGATGCTCTCCCTCACATGGTAAACCGGGCTCCCGTCACGTTTCGCACCAGTATGAAGGAAATCAGTTCAATCACCATATATGATCCTCCATCTCCGTCGAATCTTCTCACAGGATGAGGCTTTTCATTCCAGAACGAAGATTTCCTCATTTTTCAAAGAACAAAGCCTCCCGAGCTCCACCATCAATGTTTCCCTAAACTGACAATCTTCCATTTCTCGCATATCTGATCTTAACACATCCTTCCGCCCCCTACCAGAAATAGCTTTCCTCTTGGCCTCACCTAACAACTACCAGCCTCCGTATGCAGTTCATAATTCTCCGAAACCTCCGGTACTTCGACGGGATCACATACCCGAGCACATCCGTCCCGCCCCACCACCCATACAACCCGCACCACACATTTTCTGCTTTCCACAGGGAGTTCTTCCTACGAGACTCTATTATTCTTTCGTTCCATCCAACCCTCTGATCTCTTTCCTGTCACTTACCCTGCTAAGTCTAACCAGTGCTACACCAGTCCTTGCACCTCCTCCATCACTACCATCCAGAGCCACAAACAGCCCCAAAGCGGAACTTCACCTGTGAGGCTGTTGCAGTCGTATAGTCTGTCCGGTGCCCCCGGTGTGGCTTAGTCTATATTGATTAGTCCCAACGTAGATTTGGAGACAGTTTCGCTGTCCCGCCGTTTCAGTGGAAGAGGCGGAATATTGCGGTGCCCATCCATTTTAATCCCACTTCCCTTTCCCGTTCCGAAAGGTCAATCCATGGTCTCCTCTACAGTCCGGATGGGCCCACACTCCAGTTGAAGGAACATCACCTTATATTCCGCCTGGGTAGCATCTAACCTGATGTCATGAACATCGATATCTCGAACTTACTGTAATGGTCCCTCCGCCCGCACTTTCAAGACTCCCAATCCCATATTCCCTCTCTCACTGCCTGCCGATCACTTCTCTCTGGTGCACCCCCCCCCCGCTTTCTTCCATGGCTTTTGTTTTCTTCTGCCGGACGCACCCTTCACCAGCCCCCTGTCTCTTTCACCACTCAACTTCCCAACTTTTCAATTCCTCCCTCCCAGTTCCGGATTCTTCTTGTGACGTCAGTTTTCCAATAGGTTCTCCGTTTTCTCTCCGTCACCGAGATGCAACAGTTTTGTAGGTTACGGGACCAATGATCAATTACGGTGGGGAGCGAGTTTCATTGTCGAACGGTGTGGCATAAGAAGAGCGAAAATATGGTGATAGAAAATAAAAAGCGGTGTGAGCTTAATAATTGGAAGAAGATGTAGTTCGGAGACGGCGGGTGCCAAAGGGTCTGTTCGCCAGTTGTATCTCTTTTGGAGTTTTATTCTACCTGCTTCTATATACTCCGATGACCACCAGTTCATATTATGAAAATGGGGAGCACCGCCTGTCAGATGAGGGGAACTTAGATATTTTGTTTATTAATTAGTTGCATAATTGATATCAGGGGATAAATCACAACGCTGATAAACTGCTCTCTGAACTTGGACTGAGTTACCGCATAAATAAAAGTGTTTGTGCAACAACTTAAGATTATTAACATATATCCCGATTGATAGAATATGTATTCCGAATCGTTGTAATTATTTTGATCTAGTTCTGCAATGGTGTAGTAAAGGAATTCGGAAACATTCACTGACCATAGGATGATGAAGCTTCCGGAGATGGTGAGAAGTAAGACAACAGACTTCCTCCTGCTCTCCATCTCCGGGTCTCTGTAGCCCTGCGCCTTGCTCTGACTCCTCAGCCCCTTACGGACGCGACTAGTCACTAAAATGTGTCTGACTGTCAGAGCGTTGAAGAGTAGTATTAACACGAACGGGAGTAACGGCGTTAGAACCGTAGAAAGCGAGTCAAATCCCACCCACCCGGGATCAGTATAGTAGCCGGCCTTTGGAACACAGTCCCAGGATACATTGTCAATCACTTTCACAGGTTGATACATAAAGAAGTAGGGCACGTTTTTAAAACAGAGCAGAACACCGGTAGTTGTCAGGACCATAGCCGCAGTTTTCCCGGTGCAATAGTTTGTTTTCCGCTTCTGGCAACAGATGGCAACAAACCGATCAAACGTAAAGCTGACGGTGAACCAAACAGAACAGTCTGTCGCTGCCTCTGCCAGAGCTGACATCGCTCTGCATACGGGGGTGATATCCAAGAAAGTCCCGGGGAAGTAATAATAACTGATCCGCCACAATATGACGTCAAAGATGATGGTTAGTAGATCAGCCGTTGCCATGGCCACTAGATAGCGGGTGGTGCAGGTGGAGATACCGCATTTTTCCCGGGACAGGATCCCAATCGCCATCAAATTCACTAGAGGAACAGCAAAATTAATGAGTGAATTACTGTTTCGCCACTTCGCTGGTATCAAGCATAGATATGCTGGAAATTTAGAACAATCAAACGTTATAGACAACTGAATGCTGTATTATGAAAAGGTGTAAAGCGGGAGTCCCAGATGCCTCACACGCGTAGGGCACGGTAGTTGGTTCTGGAAGAGTATCGGTGTTTGGGATCTGTTGTGAACTGTTCACCAAAGGCAACTCACAAATCAAAACAAATCTTCCACCATCAGGTTCCCGCCTGATTCTGAAAGCCTGGATGCCTCGGCAACGTTCTCAGCGATGGTGATTGCCGCGTTCCCGTCACGTATGTTCTGGAATCTCCCCACGGAATGAAGTCTCGAAACCTCCGCCCCGATCATTCAGAAATTTCAGAGCAATTTAATGTCACCCTCTTTTTTATGTCTTCGGCGCCACCAGAACCCCTGTTTGCTATCGGCGACCAGGAGGATCGCTTCTTTTAAATTCTGCGATTGACGGACTTTCCTTCACAGCGCGTTAACGTATCCCATCAGAAATCCTGAACTTCCACTCTGTAAGATTGTGCCTCACCTGCTGAATGTTTCGGAACTGCTCGACATTCCGGTTTAAACCATCCTATTTCCAAAGGGAGGAGAATGTACGTACTTCAAAAATTCTGTGCCTTCTGGAGTTGCTTCAAGTTATTCCACCATTATTGTAAATGCTTCGATGATTATTGTTCGATAGCAGAGTATCGCACGGACATTAACCCGTCTGACCTGTATACTACACCGGTCGGTTGGCACTTAACTCTCTCTTCACTTCACGGATAACACTGGTACACTGAAACGCATACACACCCTGACTTCAACTTCCGAATGTCCAAATGGTTCGGATTCTAACACAAAAGTGATGTCTACCGCTCCCACTGAATCTCACCGAGGTTTCGCTTCCAGCGTCGCCTTCAAACCTACAACTATTTCTTGAAACGCAACCACTACATTTAAATTTGAATTTATAGCCGTACCTCTATTGTTAGAGTATAATACCAGGAAGCCCGTAAAGACTCGAGCGCGCTGGGTAATCGAACTTTACTTTGACAACAGCTTTGCATTGATAATTCAAAACTGTCTGCCATTATTCCACAAAATGAATCCATCTCTCCGATCCAAACTCTGCATCTGCTTTAACTGACGGTTTATTTTCAGTCGAGGCAACGGATCAACTGCAAGGGGACTTTTGAGCAAACAAGCAGTTTTGCACAATGTCTGCACCGCAATCGATGATAAACAGGCATCACAACGCTGTCGGTAAGAGTCCAAAGACCGAGTACAGAAATCACTAAATGTTACTTCGACTGTGTTCTTACCAGGAACACCAATAACGGCAACGATCATGTAATATATCTTTCTCATACTGTAAAATGATTCCAGCATCCTGTGTGAGAGTTAACCGGTCCAGCTGCCCGCGATCTCGCTGAAGAGACTGTGAGCTGAGGATTCTCCAGAGTCGTTCATTTATACCCACTCCAATACGCTGAACATTCAATTGTGAACAAGGCTGACGTGTCTCCCAACAGCTGGGGTAAAAAATAAACATGATGTCATTCAGGTAAAATCCCAATTGTGATGTGGTATGGATAGCATTACACGAAATTGCAAAATCTCAATGAAGAAGAAAAGACGATTGGAGAAGTCAGTGAATGTTTTTACGAAACACTGTCAGGCTCACCTCCCAGTTTCATGATCGTTTTTATTAATAATGTCATTTGCTCCCTATACTTTGGCACCATAGACCAATGCTATACTGTCATTAGGCTGTACTGTTTTACTCTGGGGATCGTCTCAGTTATTGAACTTGCAATAAAAATATTAAAAATATAGAGAATGTCATTTTAAGGCCCTGTAATATATTGAAGAGTCTTAAACTAATATAGCAACCAGAAGTACGCAGATAGTGAATGCATTCAAGCATGTAAATTAATGACTTGCAACCAACACTAAATGCTGAAAGACCTGAACAGGTAATCACTTGTGGAAAAAATGATAAACATTCGACGTTTCAGGCCGCGACACCTGAGCTCCAGCCGCAAAAAAAAAAAAAAAAACGGAATTTCCGAGTGGCTAAACTCATCAATTTCTATCCTTCCCGTCCGAAATGTTGCTCCATGACCGCCTTTTCTGCAGAGGCCATTCTCAGGCTGGACGAGTAACGGTAAGACCATAAGACGTAGAAGCAGAATAAGGCCATCAAACCAGCTCCGCCATTAAATAGTAGCTGATCATTTGTCCCCTCCTCAACCCCATTCCCCGGCCTTCTCCCAGTAACCTTTAATAAAACAAAGATCGAAACATAGAAACAAAGAACAACTACAGCACAACACAGGCCCTTCGGCCCACTATGCTGTGCCAAACAAGTTCTTACTTTGGAAATTATCTAGGGTTACACCCAGCCCTCTATTTTTCAAAGCTCCATGTATCCACCCAGGAGTCTCTTAAAAGACCCTATTGTATCCGCCTCCACCACCGTCGCCTGCAGCCCATTCTACGCAGTCAACACTCTCTGCGTTAAAAACCTACCTCCGAATTCTTCTCCGTACTTGCTTCCAAGCGCCGTAAAACTGTGCCTTTTCGTACTGGCCATATCAGCCCTGGGAAAAAGAAAAGAAAAGCTTCTGACTATCCACATGATCAATGCCTCTCACCATCTTATACCCCTATATCAATTCACCTCTCATCCTCCGTCGCTCCAAGGAGAAAAGACAGAGTTCACTCAAACTATTTTCATAAGGCATCCTCCCCAATACAGGCAACCACCTTGTAAATCTCCTGTGCACACGTCCAATGGTTTCCACATCCTTCCTGTATGACGCGACCGAAACTGAGCACAGTGCTCCAAGTGGGGTCTGACCAGGGTCCTATATAGCTGCAATATTACCTCTCGGCTCCTAAACTCTATCTCACGATTGATGAAGGCCAATGCATCGTATGCCTTCTTAACCACAGAGTCAACTTGCACAGCAGCTTTGAGTGTCCGATGGACTCTGAATCTAAGATCCCTCTGATCTTTCACACCGCCAAGACACTTACCATTAATGATACTTCCTGCCACCATGTTTCATCTACCAAAATGAACCACCTCTCACTTATCTCGGTTGATCTCCATCTGCCACTTCTGACGCCAAGTTTGCATCTAAATCAATGTATCGCTGCAACCTCTAAAAGCCCCTACACTATCCACAATACCCCCAACGTTTGTGTCATCAACAAACTTACTAATCCACCCACCACGTCATCGTTCAGATCACTTGTGAAAATTCCTAAGAGTACGTGTCACAGAACAGATCCCTGAGGCACTACACTGGTGTCCGACCTCCACTAAGAATATGACCAGTCCACAGCCACACATTGCCTTCCGTGGGCAAGCCAGATCTGGATCCACAAAGCGATGTCCCCTTGGATCCTCTGCCTCCTTACGTTCTCAATAAGCCTTGCATGGGCTTGCCTTGCCTTTACCAAAAGTCTTGCTGAAATCCATCTGCACTACATCTAAGGCTGTGCCTTCATAAATTTGTTTAGTCACATCCTCTAAAAATTCAATTTCTAAGACACAACCTGCCTAGATAAAGCCCGGCTGACTATTCCTAATCTTATTCTGCCTCTCAAGAATTTCTCCAGCACCTTACCAGCCACTGAAGTAAGGCTCACTGGTCTGTAATTTCCTGGGTTATCTCTTCTCCCTCTTTTGAAAAAGGGAATAATATCTATAACTGTCCAATCCTCCGGAATCACTGCCGTCCCCATTGATGATGTAAATATCATCGCCAGTGATTCAGCGATCTCCTCAGTCGTCTCCGAAAGTAGCTTGGGATACATCTCCTCTGGTCCCGGTAACTTATCCAACCTGATGTTTCCCGAAAGCTCCAGTACATCATTTTCTTTAATACCTACATGCTCATGCTTTTCAGTTTTTTTAAGGTTTTATGTTTCTTCAGGATTTTTTTAACATTTAAAAGCAAATTCAACATTGAAATATTGAAAATTGAAATTTGAACAGTGAGGCATCAAAGGCCCAAAGAGAACATTGCAATAACACACTTGAATCGGACGCGCCGGTACGATATTTCACCACTAATTATTAAAAGCAATACATACAAGGATAATGACGCATGTCATTCACAGAAGTGAAAAAAATAAACAGTTGACGCTTCTGTCCGAGGTTCTTCTTCGGAAATTCAGGATAGAAATTCTGGCTGAGGGCGAGAGAGATGCAAGAAGGTGATAGATGAAGTCAGGCGGACAGGAAAGCTAAAAGACAGAAACATAGAAAACAACCAGCACAAAACAGGCCCTTCGGCCCTAAAGTTGTGCCGAACACGTCATTACCTTCGAAATTACTACGGTTACCCATAGCCCTCCATTTTTTCTAATCTCCATGTACCTATCAAAAAATTATTAAAATAACCTATCGGATCCGCCTCCACCACCGTAGCCGGCATCCCATTCCACGCACTCACCACTCTCCGTGTACATAAAAAACTTACACCTGACATATCCTCTGTACCTACTCCCAATCAGCTTAATTCTGGGGAGGAACGAATCTGATGGGAAAGGAAAATAGAAGAATCGGAAATAGTAGGAGACCCAACAGGAGGTGTTCAGCAGGCAACAAAACGTACGAGTCCAGAGTGGAGAATAGAAGAAGAGGGGAGGGGAACATTGTATGTTTACGGGAAGTAGAATTGTGGTTACCAGACGGAATATAAGTTGTTACTCCTCTTCCACCGTGCAGAAAGTGGAGAACCTGCTAGGGGTGGGGTGGGGGCAGGTGAAAGTTAAACATAATTTTATTGGCAGTATGCTTTTTGGAAATGACCACAAATGTACCCACAAATCCGCTGTTTTCACTAAATCTGTTCGCATCGCAAATCAGTTGCCACCCATATATCCCGAAGTAGCACTAAATCTGCGCAAACCCAAAATCGGTGCGCACCCCAAACCCGCTGACACGCCAGATGCATAATGGTTTATCCTAGACAAGCAAACATTTCAATCAATTCAGAAAATGACCGTCTCGAGGTTAGAAAGCCAAAATCCTTTTTCAGATCGGCGACACACCCAAATCTGCGTGTCATCCCAAATCAGTGTGCAGCCCCATTTTCAAGAGTACACTCCGAACTGGACACTGATCACTAAAATCCGCCCGCACCCCCAAATCTGAGCACATCCTCAAAGACGAGAGAACCCCACAGGCATATTAGATGACCCAGACGGATAATCATGGCAAACACAAAATGGCTGCCTTAACAGTAAAAACCACCACGTATCCCAAAGTCCCTACGGACGTAACAAGATCGATATGCGCTCACAAAAACGTGGGGACTCACATATTCGCTAACTACCCTAAATTTCCTATCCCTAAAAAGGTGCGCACCCTTATATCGGAGCACTCCCCTAAATCAGTTTGCAACCCTATCCGAGAGAATGCTCCTGAACATGCCCAGATCGATATGAACCACAAGACCGTGTAGAACCCGTAATCGACGATAAAAAATAAAATTGCGCAATCGCCAATTCAGTGCGAAAACGAAACCCACGGACTTGGCCACTTGTTCATCAGATGTCCCCGGAGTAACAATCAATAAAAGCAATTGGGAAAATGGCAGCCTCGACATTAATAATCGGCACGCAAATTTTGTTCTGTCAACTCACCAAATCTATGTGTGTCTCATGATTGAAAAGGCAACGCAAATCAGCGAACATCGTCGTCAACGTGCATCGTCGAATTGGTGCGCATCACCAAATCCCTGCGCAGCGCAAACACGCTGAAACCCCCACATTCATTTGTGGGGCTCGTTGTACACAAATTTTGTCTTCTTGTGTATGTCTGAAATTATTCTTTTGAGATAATCTAATTAGCGTGTGTGTGTGTCCACGGTTTGAAGTTGTGGGGATGTATTTGCATTTGGAGATGCACACGGGATTCTCATGTCTGCGGTTTGGAGGTGTGCTGAATCTCAAAGTTATTTCATTTAGATCACGTGAATAATGAATTTAATTGGAAATTTGACATGAAGTATTTTAAATGTTACTTCCTCTCGGATAATCTAATGTACAAGTGAGTTTCTCCGCGGTATGATATTTGCATGAATTTTACGGTGTGCTCCCAGTGGTGGTGCATATATTTGAGGTGTACATGGATTTGGGATTGTGTACATGTAAACACGGATATGGGGTGAGATAAAGATTTGGGCGTGTTGACGGATCAGAACTTGCACATGAAATTTGGGCTGTGTGCGGGTTTTAATGTTGAGGCATCCATTTTCTGAATTCTTGAAAGGATTCTAATCTGCAAGTCAGGAAGATAGCGGTTTTGGGGTGCGCACTGAATTGGGCCGCTCAGATATTGGGCAGTGTCTGAGAATAAGTGGTGCACACTGCTATGATGTGAATTTGAATTGAGAATACGCACGGATTTAAAATTCAATCCTCAATTATGGGGTAAGTACTGATTTTGGGTCTTCGCAGATTTTGGGGTTGGCGGCAAATATGCATAAGGATTTGGGGATACGCGCAAATTTTGGATTTTATGGTCAATTACGGGGGTATAATTAGATGTTGTGATGTTCGTATATTCCGGGAGTGATTTGTTGAGCGATCAACAGTTGCGATCGTGTTTTGGGGTGCGTGCGAATTTTAAACGTCGAAACAGCCATTTTCTGAAATGTTGGATATGAATGCTGCCTTGGAATAATCTATCATATATGTGGTGTGTCGGCGTGTTTTGAGTGCGCACTGATTTGGTGATGTGCACAGGTTTTGTGAATTCATGGCGGGCAGTTTGGATTTATCAAGGCAAAGCCTCTGCTAAAGTGTATTCCGATAATCGGGTGCGCTGGGCTACTTTACAGAGTAATGGTCTAATCCTTTATCAACACTGTAAAATACTTTAAATTCACATTTAAAGGTACTGCGCTGTGCTTTTAGAAATTGCTGCAAGTTTGAAGGGAATGCGAGAAAAGAACCGCCGGTGAGATTTAAGGAAGAAACTCATACATCACTCGAACTTTAGTCTCAAACATGGCCATGCACACGTATTTGGAGATACACACAGATTTGGGTGTGTTGGCGGATCAGGATTTGCACCAGAATGTGTTGAATGCGGATTGTTAACGTCGAGGCTGCCAATTTCTCAACTGTTTCGAATGTATCTTGCTCGGAAGAATCTCAAGGCCATGTGGGGGTGTCAGCGGGTTTAGGGTGCGCGCTGCATTGGGCATTGCGCGGAAATTAGGCGTGTCACCGAAAATGGGTTGTACGGGGTCTCGGGGTGCACATGGATGCACACGGATTTTAGGGCTTCTTCTTGAATATGGGGATGAGCTCGTATTTGGGGATAGCATATTTGGGGGCTTGTAGGTGAATATGGAGTCGCCACATTTCTGTCGGTGTATCTGGGAGTTCATAAGGATTTGGGTTGATCTGTGTGTGTCGGTGGTTTTGATGATGTACCCACGACCTTTGAGATGATTGGGGCTTTTAGTATCAAGGCAGCCATTTTATGTTGAAATAATTCCTCGTCTGGGTCATCGAATGTGCGTCCTTACATGAGGAAGTGCGCAGATTTTGGGACTCACACGCATTTTCGAGATACTTTCATACTACAGCTGAGTATGAGTTTGACCATCCTTGACCATGATGATAATGTTATTGTCTCCGGAGCCTTAACACGGACGAGTATGATCATGTAACAGCATGTCCCGGTCATTCATAGGAATGCATTCCTAAGACACCCATATTTTAACTTGCTCCGCTGTCCATGGAATTCAACTGGAGATTAACTTAATGCCTTGAGTCGGCTGAATGCGATTAGCTGGATCAAAGGCACGAGTATATGCAGTGTTGAATGCTGTACATTAATGCCCCATATAACTGAATACCTAACAAAACGTGGGGCGGGGGTTGGGCGGGATTAGTCCAAATGCTGGAGAAGGTGCCATGCAGCATCTTTGGAAAAGAACGCAGTCGACGTCTTGGGCCAAATCCCCTCAGCAGGACTGGAGGGGAAAAAAAGCAGAGGACTAGATTTGAAAGATGGTGTGAGGGGAAAGAGAAACTCCAGACGACAGCTGAAACTTGGAAGTGGATGGATGAAGCAAAGTGCTAGGAAGCTGATTGCTGAACGAGACAGAAGGCTATGGAGGAAAGAAAAAAATGGGATAAGGGGAGCAGGACCATAGGGAGGCTATGGCAGGCAAGGAGATATTAAGTGAGTGTAACAAAGGTTTGAAAAATGGTGAAGTAGAGGTTTGACAAAGCAATGTTCATGCCATCAGTTTGGAAGCTAACCAAACGGATTATAGGCTGTTGTTCCTCGCACCTAAGTGTGGCCTTATCGTGGCACTGGAGGAACTCATGAATGGACATATCGGAATGGGAATGGGAAGTGGAATTAAAATGGGTGACCACTTGGAGATACCGCCTGTTCGGCGGATGGAGTGCAGATGCACAAACCCCCAATCAGTTTGCATCCCTTTAACGGAGAGGATACACCTAAGTCTGGGCAATTTCCAATTAAGTTTGCATCTCAAACCCATGTGCATCCCAAATACGCACACATCCTTGAAAAAGAGCACACCGAATATACACGTGTGCATCAAACCTGCTGGGAAACTCATAATCACAAAAAATAATCATTTCGATTGGTGTACATGATGGCTTCGTAACTTATTGTGCTTCGCAAATTTGTAGGTAACGTCCTAAATCTATTATGAAAGTATGAGTAAATGATGCAAAATTTAGACAAGTCACAACTCCAAATCCGAAGACACCAAAACTCTGTGAGATCTCAGAAATCCGAAAACATCCCCATAAATCTGCGCAATCCCCAAATCAGTGCGCACCTAAAACACGCTGACACTTCCCAATGCATAATGGAGTATTTCAGAGCAGGAAACATTTCAACCAGTTGAGAAATTTTCTGACTCGACATTAAAAAATCTTCACAAATACCCCAAAATTGTTTACAGATTGGCAGACACAATGTGTATTTGCTTCGCACCACAAACCCCTGTGTACCCCTAAACTCAACAGTACAAAACTAAATCTGCACAGATCACGAAAACCCGAGTGAACCCCCAAATCTTCGCCGATCTCTAAATAAGAGCGCACCCCAAAATGCAGGTACACCTCAAACCAGACATTGGATGATCCAGGCACGGGATGGTTACAAACACGAGATGGCTGCCTTGACAGCAAAAATCCCGAATCATCTCAAAATCCATGAGGAGACCGCCGAATCCGTAGACATATCAAGATCACGCCAAATCCGCCTGAAGCCCCAGATATACCCACAAAAACATGGATATGGATTGCTCACGTACTTGGGGATAACATGTTTGGGATGTGTGTATGGGTGCATTGATTAATGTAATTGTGTAAAATGTAAATTGACGAAAACATGAAGATAATCACAAATGATGATTCAGTGCCAGATTCATGGACGAAATTTGTAAAGTGTATGAAACTTACGTTCTCACACTGTAGAAGAGACAGACAGGTAGAGGATGAATTATGTCACCAGACTGCCCATTACTTCGCAGCCTGAAATTTTTCTTCACAACTTTCGTCCACCCTCAGGCAGCTTTGACATGCGCACACAATTCTTTTACATCAGCAAAATCACGCACGCAATACTCAGCAGAGATGTTCCTTTTCTCACTGTGTGTTGCCTTGGACCTCCCATTTCTGTAGATTTTCTTCAGTTTGTGCAACAGTAGAATCGTCATTTGACCGTTGTCACCCGACCTTGTTCTCTTTTTCCTATCTCTATTGGTGTGTGTGTGTGTGTGTGTGTGTGTGTGTGTGTGTGTGTGTGTGTGTGTGTGTGTGTGTGTGTGTGTGTGTGTGTGTGTGTGTGTTTCTCAGAAGAGACAACTTAAATGTTTTTCCACATATTCTGTTCTTGCTTGAATATTGCCCGCCATTGTTCCGCACGCCACCTGTTCTGCCGCTGACGGGGGCGCCATGGGAGTGTACGAATCCCGCCAACAGATTTACTAATTTGATCCAACCACTGCTAAGGCAGCGGTAAAAAAAAAAAATGAGTCTGAGGAGGATGAATACCGGGCTTTAGATTTCCTCTGTCACTTCAGATTTCGGAATTAGTATCGGCATCATGTTGACTTCATTTTGCAATGTAAGATCCTCTTCTGTCTCTGGATGACATGCGCCCTCTCTTGGCAATTTCACTAGAGGGATGGGGAGGAGAAGAATTTCATTTTAGCCAGAACTTGGTGAAATTGTGGAATTCATTGTCATAATCAACAATGGAGGCCAGTTAATCGAGTATATTTAAGTCTGACTTTGATAGATTGTAGGACGTGAAGTGAAACGGGGGAAGGCATGAGACTGCGGCTGAGAGGGAAAATGAATTAGCCATGATGAAAAGGCGAAACAGACACACTGGGTCAATTGGCTTAGTTCTGCTTCTCTATCTTATGGACTTATCTGCGGAAACCTCTAAACCCTGAGCTACGGGAGGTGGTGGTAATCGGAACGGTCTGTGGGGAAGAGTTCAAGTGGAGACAGCTGAATATTTAAATGGTAGGGAACTGATGCCAGTGGGGTCCCGGAATACACAAGGAGGGTTGATCAGGTTTGATTATCCAGGGCAGCGTTTAGGGTTCAAGTGGTATCCTCTGCTGTGATCTACTGCAAGCCTTGGGAGAACCTTGCAAGGACTCAGTATCAGGGTACTGGGAATCACAAGCTGCCGGTCTCCTCCACGTCCCTCACTGCATTAATGGGCAGGATGAACAATGAATCTCCCAAAACCGCAAACCCTCCCTGCACATTGAATGATCACACCGCCGAATTTCCATCACTTCCTCGGGGAAGAAATAACAACTGCAGAAATCTCAGCCAACTCCATAACGGGCACCAGCATCTCCAGTAGAGAAGGCATCTGCCAACCGCGATGATCAGAAAGGCGGCATCCATCATGAAGGATTTCCTACTTTGGAAGCTGCAGTCAAAGAGGAGTAAATGGAGCCTGGAGACCCACATTCCAAGTTTCGGGCTTTAATCATCTGTGTGGACAATGAACCCATATACACTACCTCACTATTTATCATCTTTATAAGAACTAAATATTTAATTGAACTACTTATTTAATATTCAGACCTAACTATGTAGTTTAATGACTTGCTGTTGTATAACAATAGACTTTCCAACATGAGCCGGTGTTTTGAAACCTGGTTCTGATTCTGATCTTCCCACCGTTATACAAACTTCACTCCCTCCCTTGAACCTCTCTGACCGATCTCTACGAACCACACCAACCTGCATAATCACCTTCATAATCACCATCACACCCCCTACCCAACGTCAGCCACACGCACGCCCCCCACCACCAGCGATCACCACCACAGTCAGCTCCAAGGCCTCCTTCCACCGGAAACCACACGCCGTCTCTTCCCTGGACCCCCGCAGATCGGACTTTTCAAACTCCTGTGACCCCACCATAGTCACCTCCAAGCTCCCACTTCTCAAGTTACTGAACAAGTTTCCGAGCTTTCACACTGACTTGACCCGTTCTCTCCGTGAACACTCATTTACCTCATTTATTGTAGGAAGCGTGGTGAAGAGGACTGCGGTGTTGAAAGGGGATTAAAACGCCAGAGCAGCAGAGTCGAGATTCCGTGGGTACTTAGAAACACCCGAATGGTGTGTTCCCTCCCAGGTGCAAGGGTCAAGTTTACTCAGGTAAAGTCTAGGGCATTGACGTGGAAGTGTAGGCAGTCAGATATCTTGATACATGTCAACACCAATAATCAAAGTAAGGAGGTCTGAAGAGAGTGTAGGATGATGTGAAAAAAGGCAGAACAGGACATCGACGATTGTTACCTCTGGAAACCTCCCTGAACCGTACGGAGGATGAGAAGAGAATAATTTGGCATGCTAATACGTGGCTGAGGAACTTCTGCGGGGCGCACGGATTCAGATTACTGGTCAGTGGGACCACTTCTTGGGAGAACACAGCCTCAAGTTCGAAGGAAGGAGACGAAAAGGAATTTATTCTACCAGAGTATGATGAAACTGTGGAAGTTATTGCCAAAGTCAGCTGTGCAGACGAGGAGCTTTGCTCAGGTATGAATTCACATTTTCACAGAGAATGGTGGGGCTGCTTGGTGGGTTCGAGTGACATCCTCTGCTGAGACCTACTGTGAGTCTAGGAGCCCAGGCCGGACCGGGATATCGGTGTACTGAGGGTCACAGTCTATGTCTTACGACCGCGCCCCTCGCTGTGAGAACGGGCGGTGAAACTCCCAAAACAAAAACTCCGCCCTGAACCTTCAATGATCACCCGGCCGAACTTCCATCACTTCCTAGAAAATAATAAAAACAGCTGCAGACATCTCAGCCGAGTGCATCACGGGAAACAGCCTCTCTGGCATCGAACGCATCTTCGAAAATTGATGATTAGAAACGGGACATCTATCATTAAGGGTGTTCAATCCTGAACATACCCTCTTCTCATTGCCACCGTCAATGAGGAGTTGACAGAGTCTGAAGGACCACATCCCCAGATTCAGGGACAGTTTATTTCTCTCCAGCACCAGATTTCCTACTGGAGAATGCACCCCTCTGCACTACCTCACTATTTACCCTCTGTTTACGAACTACATATTTACCTTAAAACACTTATTTTAGGAAAACATTTCAGGAATTATTTTACTGAACTGCTGCCGGAAAACAATAAATTCCAGACATAGGACTGCGATACTAAGGCTCGTTCGGATTCTGATCTCCGCACATTCAGCCACATGCCACTCTCCGCAATATCCACCTCCAACTCCCCTCCATTACCCATCGTCAACTCCACGCCACTCTCCCCCTGACCCTTAGCTGATCGGTCTCTCCAAACGCCATCACCGCCATACCCACCTCCATCCATCCCACCGACAACCTCACGCCTCTTCCTCCCTGGACGCTCGCCAAACGTCTCTCAAAAGCCCCCCATGATCTCCAATCACTCCATAGTCACCACTATCACCCCCTCATCACACAACCTTTACTAATCACATTTCCGAGCATTCACCCTTAATTTTGACCCAACTCTTTTCTCTTCCCGAGCAGTCATTTATTTCCACCTCCCGCCCTTACTCTCAGCCTGCTTCTCCTTGTCCCGCAGTGAATGTTCGTCTCTCCACAATTAACATTAATGTCCCTGAGTCCCACGCACCCACCGGCCCCGTCCTCCATCCCTGGTGTTACTGTCTCTAAGTGAGACTGGTTCGGTGATTGACCCCGTGGTGATTTGCATCCTTGGGACTGGAAGAGAAGGAGTGTGAGAAAGCCTTCTGCCCCAGAATAGGGGAGACCCTGTCTGTCAACCGACTAATATTCAGCGAAACTCTGCCCAGCTCAGCCATCGCTACAGACCAGAATACTTGCACTGTAGGTGACATCATCATAGCAGGAATTTGTTTAGCCCATCGGCCTTTGAGAGAAATCCCGCTGGTGACATTCTCTGCGTTGGTGTGTCTATGCATTTCCCCACTCACACACTGCCACACCCCAAGCGGCTTCACCAGCAGCTGGCAGCTGCCTCAGAGTGACTAGGCGTTGGGAGGGAAGCGGGATGGGCTGTTTCAGGCCACTGCATTGTCTGCTCTGGGAGCAGGCGACTCTATGCACTCGGTAGAGCTTCACAGACCTTCCCAAATGTTTGCCGGTACCGAATACAGCGAGTTTCTGTCAAGAGACGGAGACCAGTTTAATGCAAACAGCGTCAGCTTTATTGAGTCATGCAGCTGGATGGAGTAACGGTTGTACTACGGCGGGGCAGCGATCAGCGGCATAGTGTACAGTCAGTTCCGATACCAGAGAAAGTGAACACCGGAAATCTTTAACCCTTTCCCATAATCAGAGCACAGGAGAATCAGTGTAGTTGCATAGACACAGAAGCAGATCACATCGAACACCCGCTGCCCGTTCTGCCCAGTGTGTGCACCGCTCCAGCGCCGACACGCGGGCGGTGAGACAGAAGTGACCTGTGGCCCCCATCTTCCCCAGTGCGTTCCCCGAAGAAACCCAAACATCCCTTAAAACCCCAAGCGTCAACCTGCGTGACTCGATGTTTTTAATGTATTCCGGATCTCACTCTTGCACCACCAATGCAAAAGACACCGGGGCAGGACACATCTGTCTGTTCCCGACATGGGCACAGTTTTCTCAGGACTGCTTCCCTTATCAACGCGGTGCGATGTTCCTGGGTCAGTGGAGGACCATGGTGGCCGGAAGTCCTCGAAATGGTCTCCTAATCTAGCCACATTGCGGTTACTGTGAGAGTGGGTTATGATCCGTCACGTGTTATTTACAGGGTGCCGAGGCCAGGCTGGGTGAACAGGCCATTTCTGTGATTACTGAACAGCGGTATGGGAACAGATTGTTAGCAGAGAGCGTGCTGAAAGCGGTGATTGATACGAAGCAAGGCGGGCGATCCGGGGCTCGTCCTCACATGAGTGGGCAATCCATTTCGCCAGTGGCAACGAACCAGACCTCGTTACTGAAAGGTGAAACAGAGAGAGGTGAGGGGAAAGTTCCTCAGTGCAACCGCTGTCCCTTTATTGATGGGATTGTTTTGGTCAGCAGAGAACCGATCTCAGAAAGAGGCAGTGCTTGGCCGGGTGAGTGTGGAGAGCCGGCGGCACAGATGCGCTGGGCAACGCATTCCTACAGTTAGAGAGCATGGAATCTGCGATCAGACAGGGTTAAAATATCGCTAGGAAGGAGATTAACTACCCAGGTGTTTTCCACTTATATTGGGAACTGAAGGATTACGTGTGTCATGACAGGACAGATCAGGAATAACAGAGAAAATATGGGCCTGGTATCGGAGAGGTAGGAAAGGTCATTAGTGAATACTTTCTCTCAGTATTCACGAGTGAGAAAGACCTTGACAAATGTGTCAAACTAGAACAGGCTGATAAGCCTGAACAGGTCGACGTTTAGTAGGATGAGTGCACGCAGCATAAGCAATAAAATGGACGATCTGAAAATTCAGCTGCAGATGGGCAAATATGACGTTATGGCTATCTCTGAAATTGGCTAAGGGATGGCTGCCATCGGGATATACGGCATATCGGAAAGATAGGTTAGTATGCTGAGGGGGTTCTGTGGCTCTGTGTGTAAGAAATAATATTAAATAATTGTAAAGCGGTGACATAGGATTGGCAGGTGTAGAGTCTCCACGGGTTGAGTTAAGAAATGGCAAGGGTAAAAGATTCCAATGGCAGTTATATACAGGCCTCCAAACAGCAGCCGGGGTGTCGGTTCACAAATTACAGCAGGAGATGGAAGATCCGTGTCAGAAAGGCAATGCCATCATAATCATTGAAATATTAACATGGGAGCGGATTGAGAAAGCCAGGTCAGTACTGGTGGAAGATCCGTGTCAGAAAGGCAATGTCATGATAATCATTGGGGATATTAACATGGGAGCGTATTGAGAAAACCAGGTCAGTACTGGTGGACTCAAGAGAGAGAATTCGTAGAATGTTTAAGGGCTGATTTTCGTTAGAACGGCTTGCTATTGAGCCCACTAGCGGATCGGCTGTGCTGGTTTGGGTGTTGGACAATGATCGGAAGTGGTAAGAGAGCTCAAGGTTAAGGAACACTGAGGAAACAGAGATCACATTATTATCAAGTTCGTGTTGAAATTTGAGAGGGATAAATAAAATCCAACGTGTCGGTATGTCAGTGGAATAAAGGAAATTACAATGGCATGGGAGGGAAACTGGCCGAAGTTGACTGCAAAGGGACATTTGCAGGAAAGAAAAATAATGATATATTTTCAAAGGGGAGAAGGACACTACCGTGGCTGACAAGTGAAGTCCAAGCCGAAGGAAAAACAAAAGAGGGGGCATAAACTGAAGCCACAGCTAGTGGGAAGATAGAACATTGATAAGCTTGTAAATACTTGCGGAAGTATACAAAGAAGGTCATTTGGAACGAAAAAAGGAATTACAAGAGGATGCTGGTGACTAATATCAATGAAGATACTAAAAGCTGTTTTAAGTACATTATGGATAAAAGAGAGTCGAGGGTAGATATAGGATTAATAGAAAATGACGCGGGATAGATTACAATGAGAGATCCAGAGATGACAGAGGAACTGAAGGCGTGTTTTTTATTAGTGTTCTCAGACTGCAGTATACGGGACATTCAACGATGACAGGGAAGTGAAGAAACTGCAGTGAAAATTACGACTGAGAAGGTACTCAGGACGTTTAATGATCGGAGTGTGGATACATCTCCTGGAATGATGGATTGTACCCTCGATGTTCTGAAGGAAGAAGCTGGAGAGAATACGTAGGCGTTAAAGATGATCTTTCAAGAATCAATAGATTCTGGCATGGTAGCAGATGACTGGAAAATTTCAAATGTTACTCCATTATATAGTAAGTGTGGGAGGCAGCAAAAAGGAAACAACAGACCTGTTCGTCAGACATCTTGGGAAGTTGTAGGTATTGATTGTTAGAGGTTAGATTACGGAGTACCTGGAGCACATGACAAGATAGGGTAAAACCAGCACGGTTTCCTGAAAGGAAGATTCTGCCTGTCAAACCTAGCACAATTCTTTGTGTAAATTACAAGCAGGGTAGACAACGGAGATGCAGTAGACGTGCTTTACTTGGATTTTCAGAAGGACTTTGACAAGGTGCCGCACCTGAGTCTGCTTAGCAAGATAAGAGCCCATGGAACTATAGGTAATTTACCAGACTGGGTGAGGAATTGCTGGTCGGCAGAAAACAGAGTGTGGGTATAAAGGGTATCTATTCTGGCTGGCTGCCGGTTACCAGTGGAGTTCCAGAGGTGTCGCTGTTGGACCCAGTCATTTGGACGATGCATGTCAATGACTTGAACTGAGGTACGAATGGATTTGTGGCTGAATTTGCCGATGATGCAAAGATAAGTAGAAGAGCGGGTAGTGTTGAGGAAACAGAGAGCCTGCAGAGAGAACTACGCAGGTTGGGGGAATGGGCAAATAATTTTCAAATGAAATACAATGTTGGAAAGTTTATGGTCTTGCACTTCGATGGAAGAAATAAATGGGAAGATTATTATTTAGATCGGGAGAGAATTTAAAATGCAGAGATGCAAGGGAGCTGGGAATCTTTGTGCAGGATACCCTAAAGGTTGAACTCCAGGTTGAATCCGATGTTAAACAAGGAGAATGTTGTGTTGACATTCATTTATCATGGTACAGAAACATATAATCATAGAAAACCTAGAGCACAATACAGGTCCTTCGGCCCATAAAGCTCTGCGAAGATGTCCTTACCTTAGAGCCAACTAGGCTTGCCCATAGTCTAGTTTTCGAAGCTCCATACATCTACCCAGGAATTTCTTAAAAGACCCTATCGTTTCCATCTCCACCACCGCCGCCGGAAGCCTATTCCACTCATTCACCACTCTCTGCATGGAAACCTACCCCTGACATCTCCTCTGTAGCTACTTACAAGCATCTTAAACCTATGCCCTCTCGTACTACCCGTTTCAACCCTGCGAATAATTCTCTGACTATCTACATGATCAATTTCTCTGATTATCCTGTTCAGACCTAACTGGCCATCTATCATCTTCTTTCGCTGCAAGGAGAAAACGCCGAGTTCACTCAGTCGACCCTTATAAGACATACCCCCAATGAAGGGAATATCCTCGTAAATCTCCTTAGTGCCCTTTCTGTTGTTTCCACGTCCTGCCTGTAGTGAGGCGACTGGAACTGAGCACAGTCCTCCAAGTGAGGTCTGAACATGCTCCTATGTAGTTGCAACATTACCTCTCTGCTCTTAAACTCAGTGCTGCGGTTGATGACGGCCAATGCACTGTGCCTCTTCTTAATCACAGTCAACCTGCGTAGCAGCTTTGAGTGTCATATGGACTTGGACCCTAAGATCCCTCTAATCCTCCTTACTGACACGAGCCTTACCGTTAATGTTATATTCTGCCACTATATTTGATCTACCAAAATTAAATTATCTGCGAAACTTCACACTTATCTGCGTTGAACTCCATCTCCCAATTCTCAGCCCAGAATTGCATCCTATCAATATCCCGCTGTAAACTCTGAAAGCCCTGCACGCTATCCACAACGCCCCAAACCTTTTGTATCATCAGCAAATTTACTAACCCATTCCTCCACTTCCCCATCCAGGTCATTTATACAAATCAGGAAGAGTAGGGGTCCCAGAACAGATCCCTAAAGCACATCACTGTTCACCGACCTCCATGCAGAATATGACCCCACTACAACTACACTTCGTCTTCTGTGGGTAAGCCGGTCCTGGATCCCATGCCTGCTTATTTTCTCAGTAAGCCTTGCATGGGGTATCTTATCAGATGTCTTGCTGAAATCCATATACACTACATCTACTGCTCCAATGTGTTTAGTCACATCCTCAAAAAATTCAATCAGACTCGCGAGACACTACCTGCCCTTGACAAAGCCATTCGGACTATTCCTAGTCATATTCATAAATATTCTCCAAATATTCATACATCCTGCCCCTCAGGATCTTCTCCATCAATCTACCAAACACTGAGGTAAGGCTCACTTGTCTATAATTTCCTGGGCTGTCTCTACTCCCTTTCTTGAATAAGGGAACAACATCCGCAAACCTCCAATCGTCCGGAACCTCTCCCGTCACCATTGATAATGCGAAGTTCATCCCAAGAGGTGCATCAATCTCTTCCTTCGCTTCTCACAGTAGCCTGGGGTTCAGAATTCTTCCGTATCTTTCCCTGAGAACATCTGTTTCCAAATTATGCTTCCATTTTCCTGTCTGATAGCCTCGTATTTCCCCTTAGATCAATTAGTCGTTTCCCTAACTTGACTGTTTCTGTTCTTCTACAATGCTATGGTAAAGGAGATAGAATTGTGAACACTATCTCCAAAATGCTCTCCCACCGAGATATCTGACAATTGACCAGATTCATATCCCAATATCAGATCACGTACAGCCTCTGCTCTTGTAGGCTTATCTGCATAATGTGTCACAAACCCTTCCGCAACACACCTAGCAGACTCCATCCCTTCTAAATCCCTCACTCTAGGGTGATGCAAACAATATTTGCGAAACTAAAATCTCTCACGACAACACCCCTGCTATAAGCACCTGACATATAATATAAGAGAAGGGATGTGATTTTGACGCTCTCTAAGGAACGCGTGAGAACTTACTTGGAGTATTGTCTGCAGTTCTGGACTCATTATTTTAGAAAGGATATACTGACATTGGAGAAGGTGCAGAGAAGATTCACAAGAACAAATTCAGCAATGAAAGTGTTACTGTATTAGGAACATCTGGCAGCTCTGGGCTGCATTCCCTGGAGTTCTGGAGAATGAGGTGGGAACTCACAGAAACATTTAGAACATTATAAGGCGCGAATAGATCAGATATGGCAAGTTTTTTTTTACCATGGTAAGGGAATCTAGGAAAATAGGGCATAATTTCAGGATTGAAGGACCTCCTTTTGGAATTAACATGCCGTCAATTTACTTCAGTCAGAGGGTGGTAAATCTGTGCAATTTGTTGACACAAGCGGCTGTGGAGGCCAGGTCATTGGGTGTATTTAAGGCAGAGATAGATAGATTCTGGATTTGCCAGGACATAAAAGGGGATGGGGTAAAAGCAGGGGAGAGGGGATGACTGGAAGAATTGGATCAGCCTATGATTGAATGGCGTAGCAGGCTCGATGTGCCGAATCTCTCTTATATATTCTGGTCTCATGAGCTGAATCCATTCTAAAACTTGAGGACAGTTACTCCCTGGTGCCGGAGGAGATGTACTCCAGATTTCTACGGGAAGCACGTGAAGGATATTGCGCGCTTTTGGCGATGGACTTTGCGTTCCTACTACCCTCTTCAGTCGTACCGGGGGATAGTAAGCTGCAAATGTTTTCCGTTTTTTTCAAATAATCTAATAGGGAAAACGACGAGAATGATACAGCAGTAAAGTCCCTCACGAGAGTCTCATCCAGAAAGTTATGAGGCATGGGATAAGTGGAAACTTGGCTGCTTGGATTAAAAAAATGGCTTAAAGGATGAAAGCAGAAGGTAGTTGTGGAAGGAAAGTATTCTGCCTGGAGGTCGGTGACTGGTGGTGTGTCGGAGGGATCTGCCCTGGGACCCCTGCTATTTGTAATTTTTTTAAAATGACCTTGATGTAGAGGCGGAAGGATCGGTGAGTAAGTTTGCGGATGACACGACGATTGGAGGAGTTGTGGACGGAGCTGCGTGTTGTCGAATGTTAACAGAGGATATCTGCAAAATTGGGCAGAAAAATGTCTTATGGAGTTCAATCCGGATAACTGTGAGATGATGCATTTTGGAAGGACAAACCAGAAGACTGAGTACAGGATTAATGGTCAGTTACCTTAGAGACTGGATCTACAAAGGGACTTTGGGGTTCAAATCCATACATCCCTCAAGGTCGCTGCAGAGGTTGAT
This sequence comes from Hypanus sabinus, assembly GCF_030144855.1. Lineage (NCBI taxonomy): Eukaryota > Metazoa > Chordata > Chondrichthyes > Myliobatiformes > Dasyatidae > Hypanus > Hypanus sabinus. Next base: position 20,202 of record NW_026781432.1, on the reverse strand, counting down.
AGGGTAGTTTAGAAGGCGTATGGGGTGCTAGGCTTCATTAACAAGGGGATTGTTCAAAAGTAGAAAGGTCATGTTGCAACTCTCAAATTTCTGTTCAGACCGCACTTAATTTGTTCAGTTCTTGTCACCTCATTATAGCAGGGATGTGGAAGCTATGGAGAGGGTGCAGAGGACATTTGCCAGGATTTTCCCTGATTTAGAGAACAAGTCATATGAAGCAAGGTTATCAGACTTGGGACTTTTCACTTTGGAACATAGAGAAATGACCGGGGACTTGATAGAGGTCTACAAGACATAGATAGGGTGGATAGTCTGTACCTGTTTTCCAGGGGACCAATAGCAAACACTAGAGAGCATAGGTACAAAATTAAGGGAGGGATGTATAGGGGAGACATCGGGGGTAAGTTTTCTACACAGAGGGTTGTGAGTGCCAGCATTGACTCGCCAGGGATGGTGGTAGAGTCTAAAACATTAGAGGTATTTAAAAGCCTTTTGGACAGGCACATGGAATAAAGAAAAATAAAGAGTTATAGGGAAGTGTGGGTTTTGTACCTTTTTAAGGAATATGTCGTTCTGCACAACATGAAGGGCTGAAGGGTCTGTACTGTGCTATAGTTTTCTATGGTTCTGCAGTAGATATGTAAGCATTTGAATTAATATAGTCTGAATAGAGATAGTCAGCATGGTCTTGCCAAGTGCAGGTCGTGTCTGAAGAACGTGATTAAATTCGTTCGGGTGCTGCGACCAGGTTGCAGGTTTGTACGATGATGGTGTATACCCATATTTTATCAAGAGGTTTATTAAGATTCCTCATTGTTGGCCCATTCAGAAAGTCATGTGATAGGGAATCCAGAGAATCTTTTCTGTGTGGGTAGGGAACTGGCTTGCCCAAGACAGAGTGTGCTAGCCGTTGGAGATTATTCCACCTGGAGTTCAGTGAGATTCCGTGTTCCGTAGAGATCTGATCTGAGACTCCTGATCTTTCTGAATTTTATAAATGATTTTGATGAGGAAACGAATAGACATAGACAAAAGGCAAAATATGGATGCTAATGGATAATGTTGTGAGTTGTCGCAGGTTACAATTGGGCATTGATGGATGCAGAGCTGGGTTGAGAAATGGCAAGTCAAGTTGAGCATGGGGAAGAGAGAAGAATTGCACTTTGAAAGGTTGGATTAGAATGCAGAATGCATGGATTATGACAGGCTAATTGAAAATATTGAGGAGAAGAAGATCTTTTAGCCTTCAATTAATCTTTAATGTTTCCGCGCCATTTAATAAAGTAGTTAAGGATGTGTATGAATGGTTTGGGATTAATCGGCAGGGGAGCACGTTCAGTAGCCACGAGGTACTGTTGCAGCTCTATAAACCTCTGGTTAAACAACATTTTGAATTTTATACTACACCGTAGAGTGGAAACAATTGACAAGGGGAGGGAATTTTAAAGCGATTTAGGGCTATGTATCGGGGAAGCCAGCGGTGCGTTATTAACCATAGTGGTGAGTGTGTGAAACGGAATAGAAATGGTGGCGGTATAAACACACAAGTTAGGGTCATTTCAGAGACTCTCTTAGCACACGGATAACGGAGAAATGACGGCTCTGTAGGAGAGCAAGTTTAGAGTCGGAAAAACATCAAGGACCAAAGGGCCATCAAAAAGCTGTCCTGTTGAATGTTGAATGAATCACCCCTGGGCAACGTTTCAGGTGCTCAAGGTAGGGACAGGGGTCACTGACCACACCAGATTCGTCAACTCATTAAAGAGCGAAAGGAAACTGTTCAAAACCGTTCCTTCCCTTGAAGGAGCAGAGTGAGGAGAAATTTGTTTCTCTTTCCCGCCGCCGTAGCGCTCCCCACCCCAGCCCCCCCCCCCCACCGCCCAGACCGTGAGCCCAAGCCTGGTACTGTAAAGTCTCTGATTCATCAACTAGCGCAATCACGGACACAACATGCCACGTACCCTGCCGGCATCGAGCTGAAGTCATACGATACCCTGATGGAGATGGTGAAAAAATAAGAAAAAATAATTAATGGCCCGAAATCGTGAAGTTAACATTCCACAATCCACATCTCACTCACAGTCAACACTGATCCCTTCCTGATGTGCTCAGAGGCAGCACCGGGACACGTTGGAACTCCGGATTTAACATCAAGATCAACTCTTCAACCGAACTTCTTTCCTTAGTTTACTCCAAACCAGAGAACCTTGCTGCAGTTCACTGTGGGCGCTGGCCCAACTTAACGCCCTTCTCACATACGCACACGAGACAGCAGTTACACCGTTTCACTCTTCGGAGGAGCAACTTGAAGAGAGATGCGTCTGGAATAAGTAGCGTGCGATCACACTGATTGGTTTGCACTACAGGGTCTCCAATAGCTGCTAGAACATTATTGAACAGACAGGTAATGAACGCAACAACCTGTGAAAAATTAAAGTTTTGATCACATTGGAAATTTCAACTTCCCCGTTACAAAAATGTACATTCTCAATGCAAGGCGAGTAGATGGGGAGAATGTATTAACTGGATGCTTTATTAAATGAATATGTGCACCGTCCAACGAGAGGAGCTGCCGGGCTGAAAAAGCAAACATGAGTAAAGCTCCTTAAATTCTGATCAAAGGAGCAAATCAGGAGTATATCGAAGCCAGTAATGTACGGAAAAAAAAAAGAATGAGGAAAACCAAGAGGGGACATGAGAGGTCCCCGGCAAGCAGGATTAGGATGAGTTTAATTAAGCAACGTTCTATACAAATGTCAGGATCAAATGAATAAATATGGACAGTGTATGATTATTGAATTTTTGGCAGTGGCGCGAGGCTAGGTTTGCTTTAATGCGGAAAATGTGAGTGACGTATTCACTGAGTATTTTGTTTCCGTATTTATCTAGGTAAAAGACATGGAGGAGCAGCAGATCAGTGCTCAGTGTATAAATATGTTAGGTGTTTAGAACAAAATTAGGAGAAAGTCCTCGGGCCTCGGAATGAATTTTCAGGTGAATAAGTCCCCAGGTCATGATGGGAGTTCCATAGGTTTGTGAGGGAAGCAAGAGACAGGTTTGCACGATCCTTGGAAAAATATCCTCTCTAGCCACATGCCGGATGCCAGAGGACAGGCGAATGGCTAAAGTTTTACATCTTCATGAAAAGCGACAAAAGGGAAATCCTGGAAACTATTTACCAGTGAGTCTCAGGTTAGTTCCATTCCAGTGAAATATTAATTATTGAATGGCCTTATTGAACCTGGAGGTTTAATTAGTGAAACACAACAAGGATCTGGACTGGGACCCCTTCGGTTTGTGGTGTGAATAAATAACCGGGATGTAGATATCGACAGGTGTGTTAGTAGGTTTGCGGATGATATCCAGAATTGATGGAGTTGTGGATCGTGTAGAAGGACTTGCAGAACATACAGCGCAACATAGATCAGTTGCAGATATAGGCAGAAAAATGGTAGAAGCAGTTCAACCCAGATAAATGTGGGATGTTGCACCTTGGTAGGGAAAATGCAAGGAGAAAGTACACTCCAAGAGCAAAGACCCTTAACTGTGTTGAGTTCAGAGAGACCTTGGTATCCAAGTTTAGAGCTCGTCGGTAACAGGTACAAAGGTCGATAAAGCGATTAAGGATGTTTAATCAATGTTCGCTTTTATTAGTTGAGGAATTAGTATCGTTGCGAGTAGGTTATATCGCAAGTTTATAAACATCTGGTTCGGCTGCATCTAGAGTATTGCATACAGTTTTAGTCTTGCTACCATGGGAAGGATGTTGAGGCTTTGGGCAGGGTGCAGAAGAGGATTACCAGGATGCTGCCTGGTTCAGAGGCCATGTGCTAACTTGAGAGATACAACAACTTGTGTTGCTTTCTTTGGAGCGGAGGGGGCTGAGTAGAAATTATGAGAGGCATAGATGGAATTCACAGTATCTTTTTTCCCAGGGCAGAAATATCTAATATCAGAAGTTGTCGGCTGAGAGGGGTTAGGTTCGAGGGTGATGTGAGGGGTAACATTTTAACCCAGCGATTGCTGAATCCTTGGACTGTACGGTCTGGTGAGGTGGTAAAGGCAAATAAATCAGAGGTTATAAGTGACGCTTAGATATGAAGCTCCATGATTGTGAGTAACGTGGAAGATTATGGACATTGTGTAAGTTGGAGGGATTTGGTTTAGGAGAGGTTTTATTTACTCTTCAGTTCGGCACCATATTGTTGGCCGAGGGGCCTGTTGCAATACTGTACTCTTCTGTGTTCTATGTTCTATCTCTGCCACCCTTCCAGCAGCATGAAAGCACACCCGATGTTGCGACGCCTTTGGTTCATTTAACTCCTCCTTACAGACACAGCTTTCGCATTCCACTTACCCGCCGATGGAGACTTCCGCTTTCTTCGGTCGTTCAATTCCTATCGAAAGAGTAACCATACTAGACACTTACAATGTGAGGGAGGGAGGGCCAGAGAAAACAAACTAATAGTAGAGCAGAGAGAGGGACAAAGGCAGTCCAGACTGATAGTGGAACCCAGAGAAGGACAAAGGGAGACTAGATTGATGGTGGACCAGAGAGATAGACAAAGGCAGACTAGAATAATAGTGGAACAGAGAGAGTGACAATGGGAGTCCAGACAGATAGAGGAACAGAGAGAGGGACAAAGGGACATCAGACAGATATTGGAACAGAGAGAGGAACAAAGGGAGACCAGACTAATAGTGGAACAGAGAGAGGGACAAAGGGAGACCAGACTAATAGTGGAACAGATAGATGGACAAAGGGAGACCAGACTGATAGTGGAACAGAGAGAGACACAAAGGGAGACCAGACTAATATTGGAACAGAGATCCATGAAGCTTCAACTTTTGTTATTACAATGGCATTGACGTCACGAAAGACCATTCAATTGCGGGGAAAATATATCACAGTATATTTGTTCTTTTTTTATCAACACAATTGGCCTTGATACACTTCGACGTTCCAGTCACAGCTAAAGTTCCCTTCCATATTTATATTAACGATGATACAAAATAAATTTTGTGACAGAGTTCCCACGATCTCTCGGATTCACTTCGGCGCTCTATTGTTCAACAGTAAAGCAGAATACTATTTATTGCAAAAGCTGATATCGACCCTCAAATGTGATGCAAGTGTGGCTTGGTTCCAGTGGTTTAGACGTAATGGAGGTCGGGAAACCCCTAAGTGAGGAAACATCATCTCATACAAAGCTGTCCTATGCTAATGTCCCAATCCGGGGTTTACATTTTACACAACTCAAAAAGTAAGTTGTGTACGACTACACAGGCGTTTAACATACTGAGCATGTCGTGGTGAATGCTGCGAATACAAATGCCTGGTTTTATGTATTTTTTTTCGAACAATCCGCAAACAACTAAAAGAAAAGCAAATTGGAAACCCGACCTGAGATTACTCACAGTCAGAAGAGGTGTAGTTAACACGTTGCGATTCGGAATTTGCAAAGTGGCAGAATAAACCTTGTTAACGGTTTGTACCAGATGAAAATAAAACGATAAAAAATATAATTTACGATATTGTTCGAATAAGAGAATCGTTTCCAAACTGCAAACGCTCACAGTAAGTTCATTATGAGAATGCCAATATTTTACTATTTACTACCCTGAGTGCCTTACTCCGAATGAACAAAAAGGGAGTAAAATGCGTTTTAAAAGTTACCGAGTAAACAAAGTAGACTGCCGAATTAATGACGTGCAAAAGAAACCGAGCTACGCTAGTAAAAAGCAAATAACTCTGATAACATGAGCTGTAAAATTTACGTCATTATTCGCAAATTACAAGAAGCCGAATAAAGGAAGATTTGTCGAAGATGAAGAATGAGAACCACAGCCTTCTGAATCTGCACAAGCTCTCCAGTCGGAAGACTGACCCTCACCTGTGAGACGTGTTATGTATCCGTGGCACGTGACAGTGCTGTACTTGTCACGTGACAAGTGTTGAAGCTGTACTGGACTTGAGGTAATGGTCTTGTGATGGTGGAGTGACGTCATTTTCCCGGCGGTAGAGGTCATGTGACAGTTTTTTTTTACAGGGTATAAAAGGAGGACCACTCCCTGTGAGGAGGGGCAATTCTTGTCTGGATTTTCCATGTTTCATGCCACTGCGTGATTTAATGTTATGACTCAGTTTAGTTGAAAGATGGAGTTTTATTTAATGCCTAAATTTAAAAGGTCATTGCCAGCAGTTTCTTTATAATACTGCTATTTGAGAATCAGTGGAGAGTGATGATCGGAGCTCGGGATTTAAAAGATCGAGGAAAGTCGATTTCGACGGTGAAACAGGTTCGTCCTTGTTTGATCCTCATTCGGGAGGAATTTTTTGACTGTGCTCATGTTAATCCCTGTGAAATAGCAGAAAGGATTGAGTACAGTTTTGTAAAGGAAAGGTCGGTGCCTTTAAGCCGTTTCATTTTCCATCTTCGTAAATTCTCCGTGCGAAAAGTATAGTTCGACTGGGAATTGCAACGACATGACGTGAAGGAGAATTTAAATCGTCTTTAAAAAGTCCCTCCCTTAAATGGACTGGAAGCATTTTGAACTTTTGCAATACTACATTGAAAAACTGTTTTTGCAACATCGCTTTAAGAGCTGTTTAAGCTTGATTATTTTACGAACTGTTTATGCTGCCGCACAGCAGCTGATATCCGGTTACGTTAGTGATTTGTTTACTTCTGGTTTTTTTTTTCAGTGTTTACATAAACGTGTTATTTGTTATCAAAACCCCTGCCTCACTCATATATTTATTGTTGCTGAATCCGTAACAGACGTCATCGAGCGCTGTTACCGCGATTGAGAAAGATCACACACATAAACACAGCACGGAATACAATGCTGGAGACCGAGAGAATTCACAGACATATTTTCTACGCTGGTTGAGATGATTCATATCAATAAATAGATTCCCGATCTCCACTTGTTTCCCCATCCCCATCCTCATCGTACCCTGAACTCTGACCGGTTGCATGGTTCTAACGAGATTAAATCTGAGACTGAGTAATAGAATTCCATCTTCCGCCTGCGCAGTGCATACAATTACTTTGAGGTGTTTTTCAGAAAATCAGAAAAAATCAGAAAATCCTGGCTGTTTGTCCGGCTATATTCCCCTCTCACATCTCAGAATCTTCTGCTTTTTATCTGTTTCTGTACGTGTCTCTAGTCTGCGGTTGCCTGCATACCAGCTCTCTCTCACCCCCTCCCTCTCTCTCTCTCTCTCTCTCTCTCTCTCTCTCTCTCTCTCTCTCTCTCTCTCTCTCTCTCTCTCTCTCTCTCTCTCTCTCTCAATTCTCTCTCTCTCTCTCTCTCTCTCTCTCTCTCTCTCTCTCAATTCTCTCTCTTTCTCTCTCTCTCACTCACTCTCCCCCCCCGTCTCACCACGTCCCATCTTCGTCTGTCCATATCTCGCCCAAAAACTCATTAGTACTGTACTATGAGCTCCATCTATTACAATAACACCTGATCGAAAGCTTTGAAGGTTTATTGACGCGTATTCCTAAGGAGTTGTTTCGAAATGTAATGTTTTCCTTGCAGTAATACTGACGCACATGTCCAACTTTCCAGAAATCGCGTTATTATTATTATTATTATTATTATTATTATTATTATTATTATTATTATTATTATTATTATTATTATTATTATTATTATTATTATTATTATTATTAGTATTATTAGTATTATTATTATTATTATTATTATTATTATTATTATTATTATTATTATTATTATTATTATTATTATTATTATTATTATTATTTTCCTCGGCTCAATCTGGTAAACACTGAGGTACGGCCGTTTGCAAGTACCCTGTATTCTCAGCTGCTAGATTCTTCTGAACTATTCTGGTGGTGTTATTATTGTTGTTTGCTGATGGTTAACGGAGAGAGGAGGAAAGAGTGATCAGCCTAATATTGGAAAGGAGAGAGGAAGAAAGAGTGACCGCACAGATAGTGGAGCGGAGAGATGGCCAAAGGGTGAGGAGAATAATGGTGGAAGGCAGAGAGGAACAGAGAGTCGCAGACTGATAATGGAACGGAGAGAGGGACAAAAAGTGTAAAAGTGTAACGGAGTGAAGTCCACAGAATGATAAGAGTGGTGAGAGGGCCAAAGAGTGACCGGACTAATAGTGAAACAGAGAATCACTTCGCAACAACTTTTGTCATGTGAACGTTTGTCCAGTTTCCTACCTACACTGTATGAAGTATACAATCTTTCATGATTTTGCAATTTCAGGATGACCAGGCAAATGATTGTTTGAATTCCTGACTTATTAATTTTTTTTTAATTGTTTTATTGGAAAACTCCGCGGAATTGCAATTATCTGCACAGCTGGCCATTTAACGTCAACAGATACTTCATTGCATTCTTCAGCTCTTTTCTGAATTTTCTCTGTGTCAGTGTATAAATACACATATTAGTACACATATTTAGAATTTGCAACACGCACCCAAGTTGTTGTAGTATATATACTGCGGAACTCAAATATCTGTCTTGATAGAAATAGTTTTCCAGTTGCCATTTCTGGGACTGAACTACATCTGGTATCGAAAATTAAATAAAAGTAGCTGATATAGCAAACAGCAAAATCATTGATTTTCTGCGATGTTCTATCTCGGTATCCTACTGTTTTTCAATGCTGCTCCGAAGTCTTCTGTGCACTCTATTTGCCGCAATGATATGTCTTACTGTTAACCCATTGAAGACTAGAATTAAGCCGATTGGTAGCAACGTTGTTAAAATGCTATCCAGCAATTCGATTCCTTTCCACGCGGGTAAAGTAGCGTATTCATTCGTAAAGGCGCAATGCCACGGTATGTTGTCAATAATGACCTAAGGTTTAACGGCAAAGTAAAACGGGGCACTTCTCCCGCAGCTCACTATAATCACGGTCAGCATAACCACCGTTGCTGTTCTCTCAGTGCAGTATCGTTTCCTGGGCTTTCGACAACATAGTGCGACGAAGCGATCGAAGGTAAAACTGGCCGTAAACCAAACAGAACAGTCCCTCGTCACAACGCTGAATACAAGTGTCAGAGCACATACAGGAGTGATGAGCAAGGATCTGTAATACATGTAGATTTTGTTGGTCTGTTCCAGTAAAGCTACAAATATATCCACCATCAGATCCGCTGTTGCTATTCCAACCAGGTAACGGGTGATGCATTTGGAGAGTCCGCACTCTCCCCGAGATAAGATAACAATCGCAGTTAAAATAACTACAGGAATTTCGAGAAATAAATCACCAGGAAATTATCGGGAGTTGCAACTGTCTGAATGCCCACCATTCTTCCAATTCTACACAGTGTCTAGTTTTTTTTTTGGAAGTAAAAAAAAACAGAAATAACTGCCGGCTTAATCGACGCTCTCCAGCTGAAGGATGAAAATGGACTGGAGTCTTCACGACAGTTCCGAGTGATGCATGTACCGCTGAACGATTGATGGCTCCGTAAATGAAACTGTTTCAATTATTAGAAGTGAAAGATTTGAAGTGTTTATTTGTAGTGAGATTAACGAGGTTCAAAGCATAGGGTATAATTCAGTGATTATGGAGGAACTGCATGTCGATGTTCGACAGGGCGGTCATTTGAAAAGGCTGCCTATTTAGTAAAGCGACCTGTGTCGTATCAGAGAGCCGAGCAAAATCAGACGATGAAACTATGGCAATATCGGCAACGTATTTGACAAAAGAGGAAAATTGTCTTTTCGGAAAAATATGGAAACGTTTGTGCTCAGATAAATATCGAACAGTTCAGCGGAACAAAAGCAAGACGACGATACCATACACATAGTGACCGGCTCCAGTATCTTACCAGGGACACCAATTGCTATAATTGCAGGATAGAAAATGCTCGCGATGTAGTAAGTCGCTGGATACCCCATATTCCATCAACAGTAGCATTCAGTTGTATGGAACATTCCAACCGCTCATATAGACCGGTGATCGGATTTACAGAATTATATGCAATTCAGAGCAATACTTACGAGGCAATTAGTGCGGTTATGACATCAGTCACATAAGGTACAAGGAGCTACAAAACACGGATATTAAAGTGTGTTTCTCACTCCGAAACCATGCCATAAGTCCGTCTCCCCAAGGGATGTTGCAGGTAATTAACTTTACAACAAAAGATAATATGAACGTCAACTGTGTAATTTCCAAGTCACCTGCTGAAATGGGACATCGGCCGTTCGGTATGAAGCACAGAACATCCACTCGTGAATGACGTGACCACTTTACTCCATTACCGTCTATTTAACTTTAAAGACATCAGCAAGAGCTGCCACAATTCTACCACCATTTTTCAGCCATATTCAATTTGAACAAAAGTGGAAACTAACCTATGTGATCTATCAACTAGTTCCCAGCTTGCTCTATTAATTGCCAGGAAAACTGAATTAAATACCACAGAATACAATGCTTTATATGGACACGGAAATTGATCACTAAAAATCCAAAGAGCCGATTATGTTTTCATGAAACACTGACGTCACTACATTCTTTTGTCTCTTCAGTTGTGGTTTTGTTTCGTATGTTGTCTTCCAGTTTTCAATCAGACACACCAAAATAAAACACTGTTTTAGCGTAAGAGGCCAGGGAGAGGGTGGTTGATTCTTTGACTGTGACAGGTCTGCTGTAGGGATTGGTGTTCGATCCGTTGTTACTTATCATCCATGTGGTAGGGTATTGCCCTAACACCAAGATTGTATACGTAATTGTTTTGTGTACATGTATGTACAGTCACTACAATGGGCAGTCAGATATGCAATCAGATTAATAAGCTTTGATAAATCTGATCTCCTGGTGAAAGAAACTTTCCCGGAGCGTCTTGGTCCTGTCCCTCATGCTGTGGTACTGTTTGCCAGACGGAAGCACCTGAACCAGTTTATGGTTCACGTGGCTGGAGTCCCTGTTGACCTCGAGCCTCGAGCTGCTGTACATGTCCTGCTCAAAGAAAGGTTCACATCCACGAATGCGTTGGGATGTAAACTGTTGAGGTTTTGGGGACCCATGCCAAACCTCCTCAGCCGGCTATGGTGAAAGAGGCGCCGATGCCCTTTTTCACAACCCTGCAGGTGTGTAGAGTCCAGTTGAGAACCTCGAGGAGCCGAGGAACTTGACTCTACACAAACTATCAAATGCAGTCCTGGTGATGTCCTCAGTCCTCAGTCCTCAGTTCCTCTTCTAATCTACGATCAGCTCCGTTTTTTTTTTCAACGTTGAAAGAGATCTTGTTTTCTTAGGACGACTGTATCAGGGTGATGACTTCCCCTCTGTACGCTGTCTCATCATTGCTGGAAATAAGGCCTATCAATGTCCACTCATCTGCAAATTTGATCAGCATATTGGGGCGGTACGTGCCAACACGATCGTCAGTGGATAAGGAGTAGAGGAGGGGGCTCGGGACATTAGAGCGCTTCGTGGCTCCTGTGTTGATGGGTCGAGGCGCAGCAGTGAGTGGACCCATCCTTACCAGATGCGGGCGCTCCGACAGGAAGTATCAGATCCTGCTAGACAAGGTGGCGTGCAGTCCGAGGTCTCAGAACTTCTTGTCGAGAACTGTAGACCTATAACAACATTATAACATCTGTATCACTCCTAAGAAGTGCCGTGCTGTAGCTTTGTATATTCTTTTGATCATTTGCGTAGGCAGGCAACTTGTGCGATGTCCATTATACGTGGTTGCTTGATGAAGACGTAGACCTTAACAAGCCTCTAGAAGCATTTGTTTATGATTGAGGTGAGTGCGACAGGACGCCCGTCGTACAGACATGGTACTTTGGTATACGGATGTTTTGAAGCTGGAGGGCTCTACACAGAGGGAGAGGGAAAGAATGAAAATGTCCGTGAATATTTGAGTTCTCGCCCTGAGTGCTGCACATTCATTCGATGACGAGATGCGTGGGATTTAGTGAGTGTCTGCGAAGCGACGGCGTTCCACAACGCTGTTCGACAGTCTTCGTTGGGTCTCACCAGTGTGAATGCGGCCGCTCCGGGAGAACCGGGTATAAGCGTCTGGCCTGGAAGGACAGATTTTGGCGAATCGTTGTTGGTCACGAAGGAGTTGCAGATGCAGGTGGGGAATTTGCAACGCTTGCAGGGATCAGATCAGCAGGGAGCGATAGTGGTCAAGTCAGTGATGTGGAAGAGATTACTGCCGAAAACGGATAAAGCGCGGAGCGCGTGCTAAGGTATGCACATTGTCGTAAGACACTGCTAGAGACGGAGAAGTTATGAAGAATTATCTGCTCCCTTGATAGTAGACAGCGACATAAAAGAACCCTTTTCTCCCTAGTTCTGAATTGTGTGGATGGTATGAGAGCAAATTTTCTAGAAAGGTGACATCCATCTCAGCAAATTCTCAACCGTTCCTCTGTGATCATTTCGTTCAGTCAAGCCAAGGCCAGGCAAATTTTGCATTTAAATCAAAACACAGGAGCCTGCAAAATTATGGTGATTATTATGTGAAGTAAATGAAAATGCAGGAAATCGCGCCACGCTTCAAACGTATGCCGGAGGTTTGTCAGGTCCTTCAATGGGAGATCGCCAAGGGATTCGGGATGGAAGGTCTATTTAAGTACCAGAAAGTGTTGTTCCGACAACTCCAAATAATTTCAAAGTGTTGTATCTGCGTTGAACACCATGCTGCCATTGTCTGTGTGTATGTGTTGATCTCAATAGACAATAGACAATAGGCAATAGGTGCAGAAGTAGACCATTCGGCCCCTTGAGTCTGCACCGCCATTCTGAGATCATGGCTGATCATTCACTATCAATACCCAGTCCCTGCCTTGTCCCCATATCCCTTGATACCCCTATCCATCAGATATCTATCTAGCTCCTTCATGAAAGCATCCAGGGAATTGGCTTCCACCGTCTTCCGAGGCAGTGCATTCCACACCTCCATAACTCTCTGGGAGAAGAAGTTTTTCCTCAACTCTGTTTTAAATAACTGACCTCTTATTCTCAATCCATGCCATCTGGTATTGGACTCTCCCAACATCTGGAACATATTTCCTGCCTCAATCCTATCAAATCCATTAATTATCTTAAACGTTTCAATCAGATCCCCTCTAAATCTCCTCAATTCCAGTGTGTACAAGCCCAATCTCTCCAATCTTTCTGCGTAAGACAGCCCTGCCATCCGAGGAATCAACCTAGTGAATCTACGCTGCACTTCCTCAATTGCCAGAATGTCATTCCCTAAACCTGACCAAAACTGTACATAATATTCCAGGTGTGGTCTCACCAGGGGCCTGTACAAATGCAAAAGGACATTCTTGCTCTTGTACTCAATTCCCCTTGTAACAAAGGCCAACATTCCATTTGCCCTCTTCACTGCCTGTTGCACTTGCTCATTCACCTTCATTGACTGATGAACTAGGACTCCTAGGTCTCTTTGCATTTCTCCCTTACCTGACTCTACACCGTTCAGACAATTCTCTGCCCTCTTGTTCCTGCTTCCAAAGTGGATAACTTCACATTTATTCACATTGAATGACATCTGCCAAGTATCTGCCCACTCACCCAGCCTATCCAAGTCTCCCTGTATTCTCCTAACGTCCTCTTCGCATGTCACACTGCCACCCAGTTTAGTATCGTCAGCAAACTTGCTGATATAGTTTTCAATGTCCTCATCTAAATCGTTGACATAAATCTTAAAGAGCTGTGGTCCCAATACAGAGCCCTGTGGTACCCCACTAGTCACCTCCAGCCAGTCCGAGAAACACCCATTCACTGCTACCCTTTGCTTTCTATCTGCCAACCAGTTTTCTATCCATGTTGAAACCCTGCCCCCAATGCCATGAGCTCTGATTTTACTCACCAATCTCCTATGTGGCACCTTATCGAATGCCTTCTGAAAATCTAGGTACACTACATCCACTGGCTTACCCTCGTCTAACATCCTTGTTACACCCTCAAAAAACTCCAACAGATTAGTCAAGCATGATTTGCCCTTGTTAAATCCATGCTGGCTCGGCCTAATGCTATTACTGCCATCAAGTTATGCCACTATTTCGTTCTGGTCAAATAAATATTGTAACCAATTATGCAAAATATCAGCAACTACAACCAGCATTACATTGCTAATGCTCAGGCAAACGTGGTTCTCATGCCTTCAGGTGCTAATGTGCAGCTGCTAAAGTAACAGCTTCTCTGCGGCAGACCTGTTGGGTTATAACTAGAGGAAACGTGGTTCTGGAATGCCGGGGCTTCCAATGAAAGACATGTTGTTCTTCCTTGTCAGTCTGGAAGAGAGAATTCCAGGCTTTTTCGTCGGGGACCGATTGCGAGCGAGGACGCGATGGAGAGAGTCGGAAGACCACCGGATGGTGCAGACTGAGAAACGAGCGTCGAACGGTCGGCTACGTTTGGACGTCGACGGGACAATTGAATGAATAGTGAGTTCGAACGTTGCACAATAGACTGATTCAGGAGAATGGGCCCTTTTCTTTATTTTGTTTCTTTACCAACCTGATAGTAAAATTAAGCATTATAAAGCTCAATAGCTTAATCACATATTGTGTACAGTTTGATATTCAACGGCGCGGGTTTTTAACATGGGCGATATATCACGCAGCATCCACACAAACCTGATTTCACAGTTCGGCTGCCCAGAGGCCGTTTTCCCCTAGACGAACACGTGCCTTCTTCCACCTGACTAGAATTTCCACCTCACATGTCACCAAGGATTGCTTCACCCTACCATTCTTCATCTTCCTCACCAGGACAAATTTATCTCAGACATCCTGCAAGAGAGCATTAAACATCGATCAAATATCCATGGTATATTTCCCTGCAAAAATATCATCCCAATGCACACCCGCAAGTTCTAGCCTTATAGCCTCATAATTTGCGCTTCCTGAATTAAATATTTTCCTGTCCTTTCTGATTCTATCCTTTTCCATAATAATGCTAAAGGTCAGGGGGCGGTGAGCACTGTCTCCCAAATGCTCACCCACTGACAGATCTGTGACCTGACCCGGTTCGTTACCTAGTACTAGATCCAGTATAACATTCCGCCTAGTCGAGCTGTCAACATACTGTGACAGGAATCCATCCTGGACACACTTAAAAAACTCTGTCCCACCTAAACTCTTGGAACTAATCAAGTGCCAATCAATATCGGGGAAGTTAAAGTCACCCATGATAACAACGCTGTTCCTAATGTGACTGATGTAATAATCACACTAACTGTCTAAGAGGAATTATTCTAAATTGCATATAACTCTGTAAAATTTGGCAGCAGTCCATACTGCATATTTGGAAAGTTCCGTCAACTGAACGCTGCTGCTGAAAGAATAGGAGATATCCAGCGATATAATACATCGTGGGCATTTTCTATCCTGCAGTTGTAGCGATTGGTTTCCGTGATAAGATAGTGCAACTTGTCAATCTATGTGAGGCGCCATCATTTTGCTTTTGTTCCGCTGCACATTTAAGACATTTACCCAGCACAAATTCTACCCTCGTCTGAAACGTGTCCCAGAATGGAGGATTCAATAATCTGATAGACCTCTAAGGACTGTCCAAATACATTTTAAATGATGTGAGAGTGGAAACCTAAAACACACCATCGGGCAGCTGTTTCTGTAAAATTTACCCACTTAATTGGTCAAAATGGTCCCTCCACTTTCTATTTTTTCTCTCTCTTCACTTTAAATCACTATCCATTAGTAAGTGATTCTCTGCACTGTTTGTTACTGGTATGTCGGCTGAGACACCAGTATTATTAGCCTGGTCAGTAATGGGCCTGGATTACGAGTGTCTTCACCAAGATGGTCAGCAATGACTTTGTCAGTGTGTGCGCAGCAATTGTTCTGGAAAAGCAGCAATTAAAATATTCTTCATGACTGGAAACCGCAATAGTTCGGTTGTATAATATCAAGCTCTACCTATCATTGCACTGTAAGTGAATAAATGACATCACTTCACGATTCCCTGAAATGCAAAGAGCAGAACAAGAAGGATATTTCTCCCACCTGTTTACATTCCTCACCATCTGGAGCTCGTGCAAATTCATCCGGTTGTATTTCAGGTCACTGCTCATCCTGCAGAGACCACTTTATTCTGTTCCTTGCAACATCTTGTTTCATTAGAGCAATATTTACAAATAATTTATTTTTATATATATATAAAATCTATCTCTAATTTATTGTACACAAACATATAACTGAGGGTATCTCGTAATTCTGCAAGTGCCGAACTATAGCGGGTTAACTACATCTCACGCTGACTGTAATTAATCTGACTACTGATGTACAATATCTCTCTCTTGTTGTTCTACGCCATTTGCTTGAACTAGTAGAAATCTTTCATATTTATTCGCAGCATGCAGCACATTTTTTTTCAAAGATGAAGAATACCTAACGTATGTTTACACGTATACAGGGCATTTTAACAATTATATTCACATTTTTATTGCTAGCATGAGACATCAGGGGACATCATGTCGGTTGTGTAAATGCGATGAAAGTTCGCCATTCTTATGTTCACCGGTGGTTCCCATTATCTGAACACACTGAACGCAGCTGCATCTATTTTCGTCATTGCGGTACTTTATTCACGAACCCACTAAATATAAGCCTGTAACAGGAATTGCAAATAAACAACACTGAATTTCTTTTAGATATACGAAAATAAAAATGTGCGGGTGCCGGAGATATAAAAACGGCCCAATGTGATGATAGAAAAAATACTGATTATTTATCCTTATCCTCTGGGTCACACCTGAGATGGGTACGAAAATAACAATAGAAGATGAAGTTTAGTGTCTTTATGTCCACTGATATTTCGGTCACTCGTTGGTTGATTGATCGTAGAACCTGTAAGGTATTGAATCTGTTCACATAACGTAGCCATCCCATGCTGTGCAGGTACTGTAAATGTCATAAATGATGACACATGTGAGGTATTCATTCTGTTCCCATCACATAGCTATCCCCTGCTGTGTATTATGCCATAAATGACATTAAGGATTATACATTTGATGTATTGATTCTGCCGTTTGTAGTTTGCGCATTATCAACGTTTTATTTGCGGCAAGGGAGCGGTCATTGACACATAAACGTATTACCAATATTTTCTGATGCGCAGCAACAGTGTGAAATTTGATTGCAGGGCATCATCAATAACAGTGTCATTGTGCTGTAGAACTTATTTTTTTAATAAAGGGGTTCATTGATATGGTTTAATGGTCATAAATTTTGTTTAATTTTTCCGTCATGAGGTTGGACAAGCAATGAATTTACCTGTATACTTGAAGATGGTTCTGAATAATCTGTGACATTCTTTATGCGAGAGCTTGTGGGAACGAAAGAAATGTGATAATAACATTGCAGAATTGAGGGATCTCGACAAGCAGGTAAATTATCCATGTGGCCGGTGGCATGTCAGAGTAGGCACTGTTGACACCCAGATTCTCAGTGATGTGCCTGTAGACTTTTTGACAGTCCTGTTCATTGCAGTATTGGATCCATTGGAAGAAGGGAAATAATCTCAGTTGCTCCTCACAGCCCAGAAAGCGAATTAAATTACCTGTGCCTTAAATGTAATCCTCCTCATTCTATCTATCTCTCTGTTTATGCAACTATCTATCTCTTTATATGCGTCTATTGCCGATAAACTTAAAATCTCCTTCGTTGAAATAGCCGTGGTGACGATTACTATGGAATATGCAGAATTATAACTAGAAAACAGATGTTTACTTGACATGGTTCTGAAAATAATGAGAGCTAAAATCCGAGAGGAATATCAATGTATTTTGTGCTGGCTGATTTGGTTCGTTGACCTAATTGTAATTCTTTATTTTTTTTTAATTATTGTTCATCGGTGTTGAATGTCCGTCATTTCCGACGATGGTGTAACTTGTAAAGGACGAATATCCTAGTGGAAAAAAAAAAAGCTGCACTGGGTCAGTTCCACTCTCTCGGCGTCAAAAGTCTTGGTAAGATGGCAGGAAGGAACTTCATGATTGGAGACTTCCTCGGCTGCAGCGGATACCAATAACGCATTTTGTGCCTCGCTTTGTCCTTCGCTCTCCACAAAGCGTTGCTGCCACGTTTTTCTGGGTGTTCGATCTCGCAGTTGATCTCATCCGCCGAGTCCGAGAACTGGCTTCACATGCTGGGGTAGGCAAATCCCTAATTAACAGGGGTACAATTTTGCCGCCTACCCTTACCTCGTTTAGCCCGCCTGCGAAGCGCCGTAATACGGGGTTTGCCACCGTCGGATGTAAACAGTTACTCGGAGCCACCGGTAAGAGCTGGGTGTCAGGGGACGACTTGGCTATAGGTAGATTACAAGCCCGCCACCAGAGGCGCAAAAAATATACTGTGTACAACATTTTAAAATGAAGAGTCTTGGAAATTTTATTTTGTCACGGAACTTGAGCTGCTAATTAGAGAAAGATTGCTTTCATACCATGTACAACGTGCACAAAATAAGTATCCAATCTAATCTTTGGCAGAGCACAATGGCTGTCTGTCAACGACAGGGAGTTCTTAAGCAGGCAAAATGAAGTAAATATATACGTTTCCCTGAAGTTGGAAGACTTGCGTTTTACTGATCCGTTAGTTATTAAATGCTGGTTGTAGTCGATGATATTTAGCATAATAAATGTTTAAAATATTTATTTAACCCGTACAAAGTCCACATTTTCTGAATGACATTGACAGAAATTGTATTCACCGGAGAGACAGCATTTAGAATTTTGTTGCAGAGTTGGCAGAACAACAATTTCGAGCACGTAAACATTACGTTGGTCTGCGTCCTCAGATACTCCCCATTGAATATCCAGAAAAAAACATCCTCACACGCTTGAAATTTGGTGCACTTCCTGCATTTCCATTACTTCAGACAGTAATCATCATTACTTTTCAGGTTTGATTGTTTGTGTATGCACAATATTGGTTGACTAACCGACATTATCACCCTGAAACGGTTGAGTATTTCTCGATATTGATGTCTCACCTTCTGGAGAATTTATCCTTAGCTTCTCCCGGCGTCATATACACATAGAAACATAGAAAACCTACAGCACAATACAGGCCATTCGGTCCATAAAACTGTGTCGAAAATATCCTTATCTGAGAAATTACCTACAGCTACCCATACCCTTTTATTTTCGTAAGCTCCATGTACCTGTCCGGAGTCTCTTAAAAGAACCTATCGTATCAGCCTCCACTACCGTCGCCGGCAGCCCGTTCCATGCACTCACCACTCTCTCCGTAAAAAAAAATAAGTACCCCTGATATCTCCTCTGAACCCACTTCCAGGCTCACTATATCTGTGCCCACTCGTGTTAGATATTTCACCCAAGGAAAAAGCCTCTGATTTACCTCCATTCCAGGCAAGCCCCTTGTAAATCTCCAATGCACACCCTCTCTAGTATCCAAGCACCTCTCTATAGTGTCTATTATATAGAGCCTAGGTGGGGAAAATCTGCTTGCTTTCAACCTGTTCATTTTCACATTCTACCTTTCAAATTATCGCTGGACATTTTGAAGCTTAGTGATATTTCAAAACTGTAAGTAGGTGGCCAGAATAGCCTACGATATTCTATCTACGGCCTCACCAACATGTTGTACAGCTTCAAGATAACGTCCCAACTCGTGTACTCAGTATGTGTTTGTGAAGGTCACTGTGATCAGAGCTCATTACGGGCCGAACTGCCCGTGACACCGATTTCCTGATAGTATTGATCTGTATCACCAGGTCTCTTTTTACACACTGCACACTAAATCCCACATATTCACTATATGCGTCGAAATCTGATTTATCTTACCTCACAACGCAGACTATCTCACACTTGTCTGTATTAAATGCCATCTGCCATTTTCCATCCCATTTCCTAGCCGGACAACATCTATCTACAAGTCTGGAGTTCCTGGCTGGAATAGCACCTCAAAATTAGGAGTCGGCCGCAATTCCCCTGATTCAGGTTTGCACTTTGGCATCTCAATCATTCGCTTACATGCTAAAAATGAGTCTAACTCCAATCCCTGCACTAACCCTGTCATAGTCAAAGAATCAAGTATCCACTCCGCTAATCGAGAAAAGTACTCTCATTAATCGGACCACAAGCGGCATCTAAATCCGTATGGGCGCGTAACTTGTTATTTTCCAAAGTCCTTGGAATGTTAATCTCTATCTCCTTTATATGCTCAGGAGAACATACATACGAAATG